>NW_027646088.1:0-404931 GCF_951394435.1 Stenella coeruleoalba | reverse complement strand
GGGTTAGGGGACGGGGACGGTTTAGAGTACAGGTTAGGGTACAACAAGGGTTTAGGGTTAGGGTATGGGATAGTGTTAGTGTATGGGTTAGGATTAAGGGATGGGTTAGTGTAAGGCTTCGGGTATGGGTTAGTGTTAGGCTTAGGGTTAGGCTTACGGCTTACGGTTAGGGAACTGGGATGGTTTAGGGTACAGGTTAGGGTACTACAACGGCTTGGGGATAGGGAACGTGAATGGTTTAGGGTACATGTTAGGGTACGATAAGAGTTTAGAATTAGCATACGGGTTAGGGTACGGGTTAGTGTTAGCGTACGGGTTAGGATGAGGGGACAGGTTAGGGTAAGGCTTCGGGTAAGGGTTAGGGTTAGTGTTAGGGCTAGGGTTAGGGTTAGGGGATGCGGACGGTTTAGGGTCCAGGTGAGGGTACGACAACGGTTTAGGGGGAGCGTACGTGTCAGGGTGCGGGTTAGTGTGAGCGTCTGGGTTAGAATTAGGGGACGGGTGAGGGTAAGGCTTCGGGGAAGGGTTAGGGTTAGGGTTCGGGCTAGGGTTAGGGTTAGGGGACGGGGACGGTTTAGGGTCCAGGTGAGGGTACGACAATGGTTTAGGGGGAGCGTACGTGTGAGGGCGCGGGGTAGTGTGAGCGTACGGGTTAGGATGAGGGGACGGCTGAGGGTAAGCTTTCGGGGAAGGGTTAGGGTTAGGGTTTGGGCGAGGGTTAGGGTTAGGAGATGGGGACGGTTTAGGGTCCAGGTGAGGGTACCACAACAGTTTAGGCGGAGCATACGTTTGAGGGCGCGGGTTAGTGTGAGCGTACGGGTTAGGATTACGGGACGGGTGAGGGTAAGGCTTCGGGGAAGGGTTAGGGTTACGGTTCGGGCTAGTGTTAGGGTTAAGGGACGGGGACAGTTTAGGGTCCAGGTGAGGGTATGACAACGGTTCAGGGGGAGCGTACGTGTGAGGGCGCGGGATACTGTGAGCATACAGGTTAGGATTAGGGGATGGGTGAGGGTAAGGCTTCGGGGAAGGGTTCGGGTTAGGGTTCGGGTTCGGGTTAGGGAACGGGGACGGTTTAGGGTCCACGTGAGGGTATGACAACAGTTTAGGGGGAGTGTACGTATGAGGGCGCGGGTTAGTGTGAGCGTACGGGTTAGGATTAGGGAACGGGTCAGGGTAAGGCTTCAGGGAAGGCTTAGGGTTAGGAATCGGGATAGGGTTAGGGTTAGAGGACGGGGACGGTTTAGGGTCCAGGTGAGGGTATGACAACGGCTTAGGGGGAGCGTACGTGTGAGGGCGCGGGTTAGTGTGAGCGTATGGGTTAGGATTAGGGGATGGGTGAGGGTACGGCTTCGGGGAAGGGTTAGGGTTAGGGTTCGGGCTAGGGTTAGGGTTAGGGGACCGGGACGGTCTAGGGTCCAGGTGAGGGTATGAGAACGGTTTAGGGGGAGCGTACGTGTGAGAGCAAGGGTTACTGTGAGCGTACGGGTTAGGATTAGGAGACGGGTGAGGGTCAGGCTTCGGGGGAGGGTTAGGGTTAGGGTTCGGGCTAGGGTTAGGGTTAGGGGACAGGGATGGTTTAGGGTCCAGGTGGGGGTACGACAACGGTTTAGGGGGAGCGTACGAGTGAGGGCGCGCGTTAGTGTGAGCGTACGGGTTAGGATTAGGGAACGGGTTTGTGTAAGGCTTCGGGGAAGGATTAGGGTTAGGGTTCGGGCTAGGGTTAGGGTTAGGGGACCGGGACGGTCTAGGGTCAAGGTGAGGGTACGACAACGGTTTAGGGGGAGCGTACCTGTGAGAGCAAGGGTTACTGTGAGCGTACGGGTTAGGATTAGGGGACGGGTGAGGGTAAGGCTTCGGGGAAATGTTAGGTTTAGGGTTCGGGCTAGGGTTAGTGTTAGGGGACGTGGACGATTTTGGGTCCAAGTTAGGGTACGACAACGGTTTAGGGGGAGCGTACGTGTGATGGCGCGGCTTAGTGTGAGCGTACGGGTTAGGATTATGGGACGGGAGAGGGTAAGGCTTCGGGGAAGGCTTAGGGTTACGGTTCGGGCTAGTGTTAGGGTTATGGGACGGGGATGGTTTAGGGTCCAGGTGAGGGTACGACAACAGTTTAGGGGTAGCATACGTATGAGGGCGCGGGTTAGTGTGAGCGAACGGGTTACGATTAGGGGACGGGTGAGGGTAAGGCTTCGGGGAAGGGTTAGGGTTAGGGTTCGGACTAGGGTTAGGGTTAGGGGACGGGGACGGTTTAGGGTCCAGGTGAGGGTACGAAAACGGTTTAGGGGGAGCGTACGGGTTAGGATTAGGGGACGGATGACGGTCAGGCTTCGGGGAAGGGTTAGGGTTAGGGTTCGGGCTAGGGTTAGGGATAGGGGATGGGGACGGTTTAGTGTCCAGGTGAGGGTACGACAACGGTTTAGGGGGAGCATACGTGTGAGGGCGCGGGTTAGTGTGAGCGTACGGATTAGGATTATGGGACGGGAGAGGGTAAGGCTTCGGGGAAGGCTTAGGGTTATGGTTCGGGCTAGGGTTAGGGTTAGGGGACGGGGATGTTTAGGGTCCAGGTGATGTTACGACAACGGTTTAGGGAGAGCGTACGTGTGAGGGAGCGAGTTAGTGTGAGCGTACGGGTTAGGATTTGGGGACGGGTGAGGGTAAGGCTTCGGGGAAGGGTTAGGGTTAGGGTTCGGGCTAGGGTTAGGGTTAGGGGACGGGGAAAGTTTAGGGTCCAGGTGAGGGTACGACAACGTTTTAGGGGGAGCTTATGTGTGAGGGCGCGGGTTAGTGTGAGCGTACGGGTTAGGATTAGGGGACGGGTGAGTGTAAGGCTTCGGGGAAGGGTTAGGGTTCGGGCTAGGGTTAGGGTTAGGGGACGGGGACGGTTTAGGGTCCAGGTGAGAGTACGAAAACGGTTTATGGGGAGCTCGTGCGAGGGCGCAGGTTAGTGTGAGCGTACAGGTTAGGATTAGGGGACGGGTGAGGGTAAGGCTTCTGGGAAGGGTTAGGGGTAGGGTTCGGGCTAGGGTTAGGGTTAGGGTTCGAGCTAGGGTTTGGGTTAGGGGACGGGGACGGTTTAGGGTCCAGGTGAGTGTACGACAACGGTTTAAGGGGAGCGTACGTGTGCTGGCGCGGGTTAGTGTGAGCGTATGGGTTAGGATTAGGGGACGGGTGAGGGGAAGGCTTAGGGTTAGGGTTCGGGCTAGGGCTAGGGTTAGGGGACAGGCACGTTTTAGGGTCCAGGTGAGTGTACGACAACGGTTTAGGGGGAGCGTACGTGTGAGGTCGCGGCTTAGTGTGATCGTATGGTTTAGGATTAGGGGACGGGTGAGGGTCAGGCTTCGGGGAAGGGTTAGGGTTAGGGTTCGGGCTAGGGTTAGGGTTAGGGGACGGGGACGGTTTAGGGTCCAGGTGAGGGTACGACAAAGCTTTAGGGGGAGCGTACGTGTGAGGGCGCGGGTTAGTGTTAGCGTACGGGTTTGGATGAGGGGACGAGTGAGGGTAAGGTTTCGGGGAAGGGTTAGGGTTCGGGCGAGGGTTAGGGTTAGGAGATTGGGACGGTTTAGGGTCCAGGTGAGGGTACCACAACAGTTTAGGTGGAGCATACGTGTAAGGGCGCGGGTTAGTGTGAGCGTACGGGTTAGGATTAGGGGCCGGGTGAGGGTCAGGCTTCGGGGAAGGGTTAGGGTTAGGTTTCGGGCTAGTGTTAGGGTTATGGGACCGGGACGGTTTAGGGTCCAGGTGAGGGTACGACAATGCTTTAGGGGGAGCGTACGTGTGAGGGCGCGGGTTAGTGTTAGCGTACGGGTTAGGATTAGGGGCCGGGTGAGGGTCAGGCTTCGGGGAAGGGTTAGGGTTAGGGTTCGGGCTAGGGTTAGGGTTAGGGGACGGGGACGGTTTAGGGTCCAGGTGAGGGTACGACAACGCTTTAGGGGGAGCGTACATGTGGGGGCGCGGGTTAGTGTTAGCGTACGGGTTAGGATTAGGGGCCGGGTGAGGGTCAGGCTTCGGGGAAGGGTTAGGGTTAGGGTTCGGGCTAGGGTTAGGGTTAGGGGACGGGGACGGTTTAGGGTCCAGGTGAGGATACGACAACGCTTTAGGGGGAGCGTACGTGTGAGGGCACGGGTTCGTGTTAGCGTACGGTTTAGGATTAGGGGAAGGCTGAGGGTCAGGCTTCGGGGAAGGGTTAGGGTTAGGGTTCGGGCTAGGGTTAGGGTTAGGGGACGGGGACGGTTTAGGGTCCAGGTGAGGGTACGACAACGCTTTAGGGGGAGCGTACGTGTGAGGGCGCGGGTTAGTGTTAGCGTACGGGTTAGGATTAGGGGACGGGTGGGGGTCAGGCTTCGGGGAAGGGTTAGGGTTAGGGTTCGGGCTAGGGTTAGGGTTAGGGGACGGGGACGGTTTAGGGTCCAGGTGAGGGTACGACAACGCTTTAGGGGGAGCGTACGTGTGAGGGCGCGGGTTAGTGTTAGCGTACGGTTTAGGATTAGGGGACGGGTGAGGGTCAGGCTTCGGGAAAGGGTTAGGGTTAGGGTTCGGGCTAGGGTTAGGGTTAGGGGACGGGGACGGTTTAGGGTCCAGGTGAGGGTACGACAATGCTTTAGGGGGAGCATACGTGTGAGGGCGCGGGTTAGTGTTAGCGTACGGGTTAGGATTAGGGGACGGGTGAGGGTAAGGCTTCGGGGAAGGGTTAGGGTTAGGGTTCGGACTAGGGTTAGGGTTAGGGGACGGGGACGGTTTAGGGTCCAGGTGAGGGTACGAAAACGGTTTAGGGGGAGCGTACGGGTTAGGATTAGGGGACGGATGACGGTCAGGCTTCGGGGAAGGGTTAGGGTTAGGGTTCGGGCTAGGGTTAGGGATAGGGGATGGGGACGGTTTAGTGTCCAGGTGAGGGTACGACAACGGTTTAGGGGGAGCATACGTGTGAGGGCGCGGGTTAGTGTGAGCGTACGGATTAGGATTATGGGACGGGAGAGGGTAAGGCTTCGGGGAAGGCTTAGGGTTATGGTTCGGGCTAGGGTTAGGGTTAGGGGACGGGGATGTTTAGGGTCCAGGTGATGTTACGACAACGGTTTAGGGAGAGCGTACGTGTGAGGGAGCGAGTTAGTGTGAGCGTACGGGTTAGGATTTGGGGACGGGTGAGGGTAAGGCTTCGGGGAAGGGTTAGGGTTAGGGTTCGGGCTAGGGTTAGGGTTAGGGGACGGGGAAAGTTTAGGGTCCAGGTGAGGGTACGACAACGTTTTAGGGGGAGCTTACGTGTGAGGGCGCGGGTTAGTGTGAGCGTACGGGTTAGGATTAGGGGACGGGTGAGTGTAAGGCTTCGGGGAAGGGGTAGGGTTCGGGCTAGGGTTAGGGTTAGGGGACGGGGACGGTTTAGGGTCCAGGTGAGAGTACGAAAACGGTTTATGGGGAGCTCGTGCGAGGGCGCAGGTTAGTGTGAGCGTACAGGTTAGGATTAGGGGACGGGTGAGGGTAAGGCTTCTGGGAAGGGTTAGGGGTAGGGTTCGGGCTAGGGTTAGGGTTAGGGTTCGAGCTAGGGTTTGGGTTAGGGGATGGGGACGGTTTAGGGTCCAGGTGAGTGTACGACAACGGTTTAAGGGGAGCGTACGTGTGCTGGCGCGGGTTAGTGTGAGCGTATGGGTTAGGATTAGGGGACGGGTGAGGGGAAGGCTTAGGGTTAGGGTTCGGGCTAGGGCTAGGGTTAGGGGACAGGCACGTTTTAGGGTCCAGGTGAGTGTACGACAACGGTTTAGGGGGAGCGTACGTGTGAGGTCGCGGCTTAGTGTGATCGTATGGTTTAGGATTAGGGGACGGGTGAGGGTCAGGCTTCGGGGAAGGGTTAGGGTTAGGGTTCGGGCTAGGGTTAGGGTTAGGGGACGGGGACGGTTTAGGGTCCAGGTGAGGGTACGACAAAGCTTTAGGGGGAGCGTACGTGTGAGGGCGCGGGTTAGTGTTAGCGTACGGGTTTGGATGAGGGGACGAGTGAGGGTAAGGTTTCGGGGAAGGGTTAGGGTTCGGGCGAGGGTTAGGGTTAGGAGATTGGGACGGTTTAGGGTCCAGGTGAGGGTACCACAACAGTTTAGGCGGAGCATACGTGTAAGGGCGCGGGTTAGTGTGAGCGTACGGGTTAGGATTAGGGGCCGGGTGAGGGTCAGGCTTCGGGGAAGGGTTAGGGTTAGGTTTCGGGCTAGTGTTAGGGTTATGGGACCGGGACGGTTTAGGGTCCAGGTGAGGGTACGACAATGCTTTAGGGGGAGCGTACGTGTGAGGGCGCGGGTTAGTGTTAGCGTACGGGTTAGGATTAGGGGCCGGGTGAGGGTCAGGCTTCGGGGAAGGGTTAGGGTTAGGGTTCGGGCTAGGGTTAGGGTTAGGGGACGGGGACGGTTTAGGGTCCAGGTGAGGGTATGACAACGCTTTAGGGGGAGCGTACATGTGGGGGCGCGGGTTAGTGTTAGCGTACGGGTTAGGATTAGGGGCCGGGTGAGGGTCAGGCTTCGGGGAAGGGTTAGGGTTAGGGTTCGGGCTAGGGTTAGGGTTAGGGGACGGGGACGGTTTAGGGTCCAGGTGAGGATACGACAACGCTTTAGGGGGAGCGTACGTGTGAGGGCACGGGTTCGTGTTAGCGTACGGTTTAGGATTAGGGGAAGGCTGAGGGTCAGGCTTCGGGGAAGGGTTAGGGTTAGGGTTCGGGCTAGGGTTAGGGTTAGGGGACGGGGACGGTTTAGGGTCCAGGTGAGGGTACGACAACGCTTTAGGGGGAGCGTACGTGTGAGGGCGCGGGTTAGTGTTAGCGTACGGGTTAGGATTAGGGGACGGGTGGGGGTCAGGCTTCGGGGAAGGGTTAGGGTTAGGGTTCGGGCTAGGGTTAGGGTTAGGGGACGGGGACGGTTTAGGGTCCAGGTGAGGGTACGACAACGCTTTAGGGGGAGCGTACGTGTGAGGGCGCGGGTTAGTGTTAGCGTACGGTTTAGGATTAGGGGACGGGTGAGGGTCAGGCTTCGGGAAAGGGTTAGGGTTAGGGTTCGGGCTAGGGTTAGGGTTAGGGGACGGGGACGGTTTAGGGTCCAGGTGAGGGTACGACAATGCTTTAGGGGGAGCATACGTGTGAGGGCGCGGGTTAGTGTTAGCGTACGGGTTAGGATTAGGGGACGGGTGAGGGTCAGGCTTCGGGGAAGGGTTAGGGTTAGGGTTCGGGCTAAGGTTAGGGTTAGGGGACGGGGACGGTTTAGGGTCCAGGTGAGGGTACGACAACGCTTTAGGGGGAGCGTACGTGTGAGGGCGCGGGTTAGTGTTAGCGTACGGGTTAGGATTAGGGGACGGGTGAGGGTCAGGCTTCGGGGAAGGGTTAGGGTTAGGGTTCGGGCTAGTGTTAGGGTTAGGGGACGGGGACGGTTTAGGGTCCAGGTGAGGGTACGACAACGCTTTAGGGGGAGCGTACGTGTGAGGGCACGGGTTAGTGTTAGCGTACGGTTTAGGATTAGGGGACGGCTGAGGGTCAGGCTTCGGGGAAGGGTTAGGGTTAGGGTTCGGGTTAGGGTTAGGGTTAGGGGACGGGGACGGTTTAGGGTCCAGGTGAGGGTACGACAACGCTTTAGGAGGAGCATATGTGTGAGGGCGCGGGTTAGTGTTAGCGTACGGGTTAGGATTAGGGGACGGGTGAGTGTCAGGCTTCGGGGAAGGGTTAGGGTTAGGGTTCGGGCTAGGGTTAGAGTTAGGGGACGGGGACGGTTTAGGGTTCAGGTGAGGGTACGACAACGCTTTAGTGGGAGCGTACGTGTGAGGGTGCGGGTTAGTGTTAGTGTACGGGTTAGGATTAGGGGACGGGTGAGGGTCACGCTTCGGGGAAGGGTTAGGGTTAGGGTTCGGGCTAGGGTTAGGGTTAGGGGACGGGGACGGTTTAGGGTCCAGGTGAGGGTACGACAACGCTTTAGGGGGATTGTACGTGTGAGGGCGCGGGTTAGTGTTAGCGTACGGGTTAGGATTAGGGGACGGGTGAGGGTCAGGCTTCGGGGAAGGGTTAGGGTTAGGGTTCGGGCTAGGGTTAGGGTTAGGGGACGGGGACGGTTTAGGGTCCAGGTGAGGGTACGACAACGCTTTAGGGGGAGCGTACGTGTGAGGGCGCAGGTTAGTGTTAGCGTACGGGTTAGGATTAGGGGACAGGTGAGGGTCAGGCTTCGGGGAAGGGTTAGGGTTAGGGTTCGGGCTAGGGTTAGGGTTAGGGGACGGGGACGATTTAGGGTCCAGGTGAGGGTACGACAACGCTTTAGGGGGAGCGTACGTGTGAGGGCGCGGGTTAGTGTTAACGTACGGGTTAGGATTAGGGGACGGGTGAGGGTCAGGCTTCGGAGAAGGGTTAGGGTTAGGGTTCGGGTTAGGGTTAGGGTTAGGGGACGGGGACGGTTTAGGGTCCAGGTGAGGGTACGACAACGCTTTAGGGGGAGCATACGTGTGAGGGCGCGGGTTAGTGTTAGCGTACGGGTTAGGATTAGGGGACGGGTGAGGGTCAGGCTTCGGGGAAGTGTTAGGGTTAGGGTTCGGGCTAGGGTTAGGGTTAGGGTACGGGGACGCTTTAGGGTCCAGGTGAGGGTATGATAATGCTTTAGGGAGAGTGTACGTGTGAGGGCGCGGGTTAGTGTTAGCGTACGGGTTAGGATTAGGGGACGGCTGAGGGTCAGGCTTCGGGGAAGGGTTAGGGTTAGGGTTCGGGCTAGGGTTAGGTTTAGGGGACGGGGACGGTTTAGGGTCCAGGTGAGGGTACGACAACGCTTTAGGGGGAGCGTACGTGTGAGGGCGCGGGTTAGTGTTAGCGTACGGGTTAGGATTAGGGGACGGGTGAGGGTCAGGCTTCGGGGAAGGGTTAGGGTTAGGGTTCGGGCTAGGGTTAGGGGACGGGGACGGTTTAGGGTCCAGGTGAGGGTACGGCAACGCTTTAGGGGGAGCGTACGTGTGAGGGCGCGGGTTAGTGTTAGCGTACGGGTTAGGATTAGGGGACGGGTGAGGGTCAGGCTTCGGGGAAGGGTTAGGGTTAGGGTTCTGGCTAGGGTTAGGGTTAGGGGACGGGGACGGTTTAGGGTCCAGGTGAGTGTACGACAACGCTTTAGGGGGAGCGTACGTGTGAGGGCGCGGGTTAGTGTTAGCGTACGGGTTAGGATTAGGGGACGGGTGAGGGTCAGGCTTCGGGGAAGGGTTAGGGTTAGGGTTCGGGCTAGGGTTAGGGTTAGGGGATGGGGACGGTTTAGGGTCCAGGTGAGGGTACGACAACGCTTTAGGGGGAGCGTACGAGTGAGGGCGCGGGTTAGTGTTAGCGTACGGGGTAGGATTAGGGGACGGGTGAGGGTCAGGCTTCGGGGAAGGGTTAGGGTGAAGGTTCGGGCTAGTGTTAGGGTTAGGGGACGGGGATGGTTCAGGGTCCAGGTGAGGGTACGACAACGCGTTAGGGGGAGCGTACGTGTGAGGGCGCGGGTTAGTGTTAGCGTACGGGTTAGGATTAGGGGACGGGTGAGGGTCAGGCTTCGGGGAAGGGTTAGGGTTAGGGTTCGGGCTAGGGTTAGTGTTAGGGGACGGGGACGGTTTAGGGTCCAGGTGAGGGTACGACAACGCTTTACGGGGAGCGTACGTGTGAGGGCGCGGGTTAGTGTTAGCGTACGGGTTAGGATTAGGAGACGGCTGAGGGTCAGGCTTCGGGGAAGGGTTAAGGTTAGGGTTCGGGCTATGGTTAGGGTTAGGGGACGGGGACGGTTTAGGGTCCAGGTGAGGGTACGACAACGCTTTAGGGGGAGCGTACGTGTGAGGGCGCGGGTTAGTGTTAGCGTACGGGTTAGGATTAGGGGACGGGTGAGGGTCAGGCTTCGGGTAAGGGTTAGGGTTAGGGTTCGGGCTAGGGTTAGGGTTAGGGGACGGGGACGGTTTAGGGTCCAGGTGAGGGTACGACAACGCTTTAGGGGGAGCGTACGTGTGAGGGCGCGGGTTCGTGTTAGCGTACGGGTTAGGATTAGGGGACGGGTGAGGGTCAGGCTTCGGGGAAGGGTTAGGGTTAGGGTTCGGGCTAGGGTTAGGGTTAGGGGACGGGGACGGTTTAGGGTCCAGGTGAGGGTACGACAACGCTTTAGGGGGAGCGTACGTGTGAGGGCGCGGGTTAGTGTTAGCGTACGGGTTAGGATTAGGGGACGGGTGAGGGTCAGGCTTCGGGGAAGGGTTAGGGTTAGGGTTCGGGCTAGGGTTAGGGTTGGGGACGGGGACGGTTTAGGGTCCATGTGAGGGTACGACAACGCTTTAGGGGGAGCGTACGTGTGAGGGCGCGGGTTAGTGTTAGCGTACGGGTTAGGATTAGGGGACGGCTGAGGGTCAGGCTTCGGGGAAGGGTTAGGGTTAGGGTTCGGGCTAGGGTTAGGGTTAGGGGACGGGGACGGTTTAGGGTCCAGGTGAGGGTACGACAACGCTTTAGGGGGAGCGTACGTGTGAGTGCGCGGGTTAGTGTTAGCGTACGGTTTAGGATTAGGGGAAGGCTGAGGGTCAGGCTTCGGGGAAGGGTTAGGGTTAGGGTTCGGGCTAGGGTTAGGTTTAGGGGACGGGGACCGTTTAGGGTCCAGGTGAGGGTACGAAAACGCTTTAGGGGGAGCGTACGTGTGAGGGCGCGGGTTAGTGTTAGCGTACGGGTTAGGATTAGGGGACGGGTGGGGGTCAGGCTTCGGGGAAGGGTTAGGGTTAGGGTTCGGGCTAGGGTTAGGGTTAGGGGACGGGGACGGTTTAGGGTCCAGGTGAGGGTACGACAACGCTTTAGGGGGAGCGTACGTGTGAGGGCGCGGGTTAGTGTTAGCGTACGGGTTAGGATTAGGGGACGGGTGAGGGTCAGGCTTCGGGAAGGGTTAGGGTTAGGGTTCGGGCTAGGGTTAGGGTTAGGGGACGGGGACGGTTTAGGGTCCAGGTGAGGGTACGACAACGCTTTAGGGAGAGCGTTCGTGTGAGGGCGCGGGTTAGTGTTAGCGTACGGGTTAGGATTAGGGGACGGGTGAGGGTCAGGCTTCGGGGAAGGGTTAGGGTGAGGGTTTGGGCTAGGGTTAGGGTTAGGGGACGGGGACGGTTTAGGGTCCAGGTGAGGGTACGACAACGCTTTAAGGGGAGCGTACGTGTGAGGGCACGGGTTAGTATTAGCGTATGGGTTAGGATTAGGGGACGGGTGAGGGTCAGGCTTCGGGGAAGTGTTAGGGTTAGGGTTCGGGCTAGGGTTAGGGTTAGGGGACGGGGACGGTTTAGGGTCCAGGTGAGGGTACGACAACGCTTGAGGGGGAGCGTACGTGTGAGGGCGCGGGTTAGTGTTAGCGTACTGGTTAGGATTAGGGGGCGGCTGAGGGTCAGGCTTCGGGGAAGGGTTAGGGTTAGGGTTCGGGCTAGGGTTAGGGTTAGGGGACGGGGACGGTTTAGGGTCCAGGTGAGGGTACGACAACGCTTTAGGGGGAGCGTACGTGTGAGGGCGCGGGTTAGTGTTAGCGTACGGGTTAGGATTAGGGGACGGGTGAGGGTCAGGCTTCGGGGAAGGGTTAGGGTGAGGGTTCGGGCTAGGGTTAGGGTTAGGGGACGGGGACGGTTTATGGTCCAGGTGAGGGTACGACAACGCTTTAGGGGGAGCGTACGTGTGAGGGCGCGGGTTAGTGTTAGCGTACGGGTTAGGATTAGGGGACGGCTGAGGGTCAGGCTTCGGGGAAGGGTTAGGGTTAGGGTTCGGGCTACGGTTAGGGTTAGGGGACGGGGACGGTTTAGGGTCCAGGTGAGGGTACGACAACGCTTTAGGGGGAGCGTACGTGTGAGGGCGCGGGTTAGTGTTAGCGTACAGGTTAGGATTAGGGGACGGCTGAGGGTCAGGCTTCGGGGAAGGGTTAGGGTTAGCGTTCGGGCTAGGGTTAGGGTTAGGGGATGGGGACGGTTTAGGGTCCAGGTGAGGGTACGACAACGCTTTAGGGGTAGCGTACGTGTGAGGGCGCGGGTTAGTGTTAGCGTACGGGTTAGGATTAGGGGACGGGTGAGGGTCAGGCTTCAGGGAAGGGTTAGGGTTAGGGTTCGGGCTAGGGTTAGGGTTAGGGGATGGGGACGGTTTAGGGTCCAGGTGAGGGTACGACAACGCTTTAGGGGAAGCGTACGTGTGAGGGCGCGGGTTAGTGTTAGCGTACGGGTTAGGATTAGGGGACGGGTGAGGGTCAGGCTTCGGGGAAGGGTTAGGGTTAGGGTTCGGGCTAGGGTTAGGGTTAGGGGACGGGGACGGTTTAGGGTCCAGGTGAGGGTACGACAACGCTTTAGGGGGAGCGTACGTGTGAGGGCGCGGGTTAGTGTTAGCGTACGGGTTAGGATTAGGGGACGGGTGAGGGTCAGGCTTCGGGGAAGTGTTAGGGTTAGGGTTCGGGCTAGGGTTAGGGTTAGGGTACGGGGACGCTTTAGGGTCCAGGTGAGGGTATGATAATGCTTTAGGGAGAGTGTACGTGTGAGGGCGCGGGTTAGTGTTAGCGTACGGGTTAGGATTAGGGGACGGCTGAGGGTCAGGCTTCGGGGAAGGGTTAGGGTTAGGGTTCGGGCTAGGGTTAGGTTTAGGGGACGGGGACGGTTTAGGGTCCAGGTGAGGGTACGACAACGCTTTAGGGGGAGCGTACGTGTGAGGGCGCGGGTTAGTGTTAGCGTACGGGTTAGGATTAGGGGACGGGTGAGGGTCAGGCTTCGGGGAAGGGTTAGGGTTAGGGTTCGGGCTAGGGTTAGGGGACGGGGACGGTTTAGGGTCCAGGTGAGGGTACGGCAACGCTTTAGGGGGAGCGTACGTGTGAGGGCGCGGGTTAGTGTTAGCGTACGGGTTAGGATTAGGGGACGGGTGAGGGTCAGGCTTCGGGGAAGGGTTAGGGTTAGGGTTCTGGCTAGGGTTAGCGTTAGGGGACGGGGACGGTTTAGGGTCCAGGTGAGTGTACGACAACGCTTTAGGGGGAGCGTACGTGTGAGGGCGCGGGTTAGTGTTAGCGTACGGGTTAGGATTAGGGGACGGGTGAGGGTCAGGCTTCGGGGAAGGGTTAGGGTTAGGGTTCGGGCTAGGGTTAGGGTTAGGGGATGGGGACGGTTTAGGGTCCAGGTGAGGGTAGGACAACGCTTTAGGGGGAGCGTACGAGTGAGGGCGCGGGTTAGTGTTAGCGTACGGGGTAGGATTAGGGGACGGGTGAGGGTCAGGCTTCGGGGAAGGGTTAGGGTGAAGGTTCGGGCTAGGGTTAGGGTTAGGGGACGGGGATGGTTCAGGGTCCAGGTGAGGGTACGACAACGCGTTAGGGGGAGCGTACGTGTGAGGGCGCGGGTTAGTGTTAGCGTACGGGTTAGGATTAGGGGACGGGTGAGGGTCAGGCTTCGGGGAAGGGTTAGGGTTAGGGTTCGGGCTAGGGTTAGTGTTAGGGGACGGGGACGGTTTAGGGTCCAGGTGAGGGTACGACAACGCTTTACGGGGAGCGTACGTGTGAGGGCGCGGGTTAGTGTTAGCGTACGGGTTAGGATTAGGAGACGGCTGAGGGTCAGGCTTCGGGGAAGGGTTAAGGTTAGGGTTCGGGCTATGGTTAGGGTTAGGGGACGGGGACGGTTTAGGGTCCAGGTGAGGGTACGACAACGCTTTAGGGGGAGCGTACGTGTGAGGGCGCGGGTTAGTGTTAGCGTACGGGTTAGGATTAGGGGACGGGTGAGGGTCAGGCTTCGGGTAAGGGTTAGGGTTAGGGTTCGGGCTAGGGTTAGGGTTAGGGGACGGGGACGGTTTAGGGTCCAGGTGAGGGTACGACAACGCTTTAGGGGGAGCGTACGTGTGAGGGCGCGGGTTCGTGTTAGCGTACGGGTTAGGATTAGGGGACGGGTGAGGGTCAGGCTTCGGGGAAGGGTTAGGGTTAGGGTTCGGGCTAGGGTTAGGGTTAGGGGACGGGGACGGTTTAGGGTCCAGGTGAGGGTACGACAACGCTTTAGGGGGAGCGTACGTGTGAGGGCGCGGGTTAGTGTTAGCGTACGGGTTAGGATTAGGGGACGGGTGAGGGTCAGGCTTCGGGGAAGGGTTAGGGTTAGGGTTCGGGCTAGGGTTAGGGTTGGGGACGGGGACGGTTTAGGGTCCATGTGAGGGTACGACAACGCTTTAGGGGGAGCGTACGTGTGAGGGCGCGGGTTAGTGTTAGCGTACGGGTTAGGATTAGGGGACGGCTGAGGGTCAGGCTTCGGGGAAGGGTTAGGGTTAGGGTTCGGGCTAGGGTTAGGGTTAGGGGACGGGGACGGTTTAGGGTCCAGGTGAGGGTACGACAACGCTTTAGGGGGAGCGTACGTGTGAGTGCGCGGGTTAGTGTTAGCGTACGGTTTAGGATTAGGGGAAGGCTGAGGGTCAGGCTTCGGGGAAGGGTTAGGGTTAGGGTTCGGGCTAGGGTTAGGTTTAGGGGACGGGGACCGTTTAGGGTCCAGGTGAGGGTACGAAAACGCTTTAGGGGGAGCGTACGTGTGAGGGCGCGGGTTAGTGTTAGCGTACGGGTTAGGATTAGGGGACGGGTGGGGGTCAGGCTTCGGGGAAGGGTTAGGGTTAGGGTTCGGGCTAGGGTTAGGGTTAGGGGACGGGGACGGTTTAGGGTCCAGGTGAGGGTACGACAACGCTTTAGGGGGAGCGTACGTGTGAGGGCGCGGGTTAGTGTTAGCGTACGGGTTAGGATTAGGGGACGGGTGAGGGTCAGGCTTCGGGAAGGGTTAGGGTTAGGGTTCGGGCTAGGGTTAGGGTTAGGGGACGGGGACGGTTTAGGGTCCAGGTGAGGGTACGACAACGCTTTAGGGAGAGCGTTCGTGTGAGGGCGCGGGTTAGTGTTAGCGTACGGGTTAGGATTAGGGGACGGGTGAGGGTCAGGCTTCGGGGAAGGGTTAGGGTGAGGGTTTGGGCTAGGGTTAGGGTTAGGGGACGGGGACGGTTTAGGGTCCAGGTGAGGGTACGACAACGCTTTAAGGGGAGCGTACGTGTGAGGGCACGGGTTAGTATTAGCGTATGGGTTAGGATTAGGGGACGGGTGAGGGTCAGGCTTCGGGGAAGTGTTAGGGTTAGGGTTCGGGCTAGGGTTAGGGTTAGGGGACGGGGACGGTTTAGGGTCCAGGTGAGGGTACGACAACGCTTGAGGGGGAGCGTACGTGTGAGGGCGCGGGTTAGTGTTAGCGTACTGGTTAGGATTAGGGGGCGGCTGAGGGTCAGGCTTCGGGGAAGGGTTAGGGTTAGGGTTCGGGCTAGGGTTAGGGTTAGGGGACGGGGACGGTTTAGGGTCCAGGTGAGGGTACGACAACGCTTTAGGGGGAGCGTACGTGTGAGGGCGCGGGTTAGTGTTAGCGTACGGGTTAGGATTAGGGGACGGGTGAGGGTCAGGCTTCGGGGAAGGGTTAGGGTGAGGGTTCGGGCTAGGGTTAGGGTTAGGGGACGGGGACGGTTTATGGTCCAGGTGAGGGTACGACAACGCTTTAGGGGGAGCGTACGTGTGAGGGCGCGGGTTAGTGTTAGCGTACGGGTTAGGATTAGGGGACGGCTGAGGGTCAGGCTTCGGGGAAGGGTTAGGGTTAGGGTTCGGGCTACGGTTAGGGTTAGGGGACGGGGACGGTTTAGGGTCCAGGTGAGGGTACGACAACGCTTTAGGGGGAGCGTACGTGTGAGGGCGCGGGTTAGTGTTAGCGTACAGGTTAGGATTAGGGGACGGCTGAGGGTCAGGCTTCGGGGAAGGGTTAGGGTTAGCGTTCGGGCTAGGGTTAGGGTTAGGGGATGGGGACGGTTTAGGGTCCAGGTGAGGGTACGACAACGCTTTAGGGGTAGCGTACGTGTGAGGGCGCGGGTTAGTGTTAGCGTACGGGTTAGGATTAGGGGACGGGTGAGGGTCAGGCTTCAGGGAAGGGTTAGGGTTAGGGTTCGGGCTAGGGTTAGGGTTAGGGGACGGGGACGGTTTAGGGTCCAGGTGAGGGTACGACAACGCTTTAGGGGAAGCGTACGTGTGAGGGCGCGGGTTAGTGTTAGCGTACGGGTTAGGATTAGGGGACGGGTGAGGGTCAGGCTTCGGGGAAGGGTTAGGGTTAGGGTTCGGGCTAGGGTTAGGGTTAGGGGACGGGGACGGTTTAGGGTCCAGGTGAGGGTACGACAACGCTTTAGGGGGAGCGTACGTGTGAGGGCGCGGGTTAGTGTTAGCGTACGGGTTAGGATTAGGGGACGGGTGAGGGTCAGGCTCGGAGAAGGGTTAGGGTTAGGGTTTGGGCTAGGGTTAGGGTTAGGGGACGGGGACGGTTTAGGGTCCAGGTGAGGGTACGACAACGCTTTAGGGGGAGCATACGTGTGAGGGCGCGGGTTAGTGTTAGCGTACGGGTTAGGATTAGGGGACGGGTGAGGGTCAGGCTTCGGGGAAGTGTTAGGGTTAGGGTTCGGGCTAGGGTTAGGGTTAGGGGACGGGGACGGTTTAGGGTCCAGGTGAGGGTATGATAACGCTTCAGGGGGAGTGTACGTGTGAGGGCGCGGGTTAGTGTTAGCGTACAGGTTAGGATTAGGGGACGGCTGAGGGTCAGGCTTCGGGGAAGGGTTAGGGTTAGGGTTCGGGCTAGGGTTAGGGTTAGGGGACGGGGACGGTTTAGGGTCCAGGTGAGGGTACGACAATGCTTTAGGGGGAGCGTACATGTGAGGGCGTGGGTTAGTGTTAGCGTACGGGTTAGGATTAGGGGACGGGTGAGGGTCAGGCTTCGGGGAAGGGTTAGGGTTAGGGTTCGGGCTAGGGTTAGGGTTAGGGGACGGGGACGGTTTAGGGTCCAGGTGAGGGTACGACAACACTTTAGGGGGAGCGTACGTGTGAGGGCGCGGGTTAGTGTTAGCGTACGGGTTAGGATTAGGGGATGGGTGAGGGTCAGGCTTCGGGGAAGGGTTAGGGTTAGGGTTCGGGCTAGGGTTAGGGTTGGGGACGGGGACGGTTTAGGGTCCAGGTGAGGGTACGACAACGCTTTAGGGGGAGCGTACGTGTGAGGGCGCGGGTTAGTGTTAGCGTACGGGTTAGGATTAGGGGGCGGCTGAGGATCAGGCTTCGGGGAAGGGTTAGGGTTAGGGTTCGGGCTAGGGTTAGGGTTAGGGGACGGGGACGGTTTAGGGTCCAGGTGAGGGTACGACAACGCTTTAGGGGGAGCGTACGTGTGAGGGCGCGGGTTAGTGTTAGCGTACGGGTTAGGATTAGGGTACGGGTGAGGGTCAGGCTTCGGGGAAGGGTTAGGGTGAGGGTTCGGGCTAGGGTTAGGGTTAGGGGACGGGGACGGTTTATGGTCCAGGTGAGGGTACGACAACGCTTTAGGGGGAGCGTACGTGTGAGGGCGCGGGTTAGTGTTAGCGTACGGGTTAGGATTAGGGGACGGCTGAGGGTCAGGCTTCGGGGAAGGGTTAGGGTTAGGGTTCGGGCTACGGTTAGGGTTAGGGGACGGGGACGGTTTAGGGTCCAGGTGAGGGTACGACAACGCTTTAGGGGGAGCGTACGTGTGAGGGCACGGGTTAATGTTAGCGTACGGGTTAGGATTAGGGGACGGCTGAGGGTCAGGCTTCGGGGAAGGGTTAGGGTTAGGGTTCGGGCTAGGGTTAGGGTTAGGGGACGGGGACGGTTTAGGGTCCAGGTGAGGGTATGACAATGCTTTAGGGGGAGCATACGTGTGAGGGCGCGGGTTAGTGTTAGCGTACGGGTTAGGATTAGGGGACGGGTGAGGGTCAGGCTTCGGGGAAGGGTTAGGGTTAGGGTTCGGGCTAGGGTTAGGGTTAGGGGACGGGGACGGTTTAGGGTCCAGGTGAGGGTACGACAAGGCTTTAGGGGGAGCGTACGTGTGAGGGCGCGGGTTAGTGTTAGCGTACGGGTTAGGATTAGGGGACGGGTGAGGGTCAGGCTTCGGGGAAGGGTTAGGGTTAGGGTTCGGGCTAGTGTTAGGGTTAGGGGACGGGGACGGTTTAGGGTTCAGGTGAGGGTACGACAACGCTTTAGGGGGAGCGTACGTGTGAGGGCGCGGGTTAGTGTTAGTGTACGGGTTAGGATTAGGGGACGGGTGAGGGTCAGGCTTCGGGGAAGGGTTAGGGTTAGGGTTCGGGCTAGGGTTAGGGTTGGGGACGGGGACGGTTTAGGGTCCATGTGAGGGTACGACAACGCTTTAGGGGGAGCGTACGTGTGAGGGCGCGGGTTAGTGTTAGCGTACGGGTTAGGATTAGGGGACGGGTGAGGGTCAGGCTTCGGGGAAGGGTTAGGGTTAGGGTTCGGGCTAGGGTTAGGGTTAGGGGACGGGGACGGTTTAGGGTCCAGTTGAGGGTACGACAACGCTTTAGGGGGAGCGTACGTGTGAGGGCGCGGTTTAGTGTTAGCGTACGGGTTAGGATTAGGGGAAGGCTGAGGGTCAGGCTTCGGGGAAGGGTTAGGGTTAGGGTTCGGGCTAGGGTTAGGGGACGGGGACGGTTTAGGGTCCAGGTGAGGGTACGGCAACGCTTTAGGGGGAGCGTACGTGTGAGGGCGCGGGTTAGTGTTAGCGTACGGGTTAGGATTAGGGGACGGGTGAGGGTCAGGCTTCGGGGAAGGGTTAGGGTTAGGGTTCTGGCTAGGGTTAGGGTTAGGGGACGGGGACGGTTTAGGGTCCAGGTGAGGGTACGACAACGCTTTAGGGGGAGCGTACGTGTGAGGGCGCGGGTTAGTGTTAGCGTACGGGTTAGGATTAGGGGACGGGTGAGGGTCAGGCTTCGGGGAAGGGTTAGGGTTAGGGTTCGGGCTAGGGTTAGGGTTAGGGGACGGGGACGGTTTAGGGTCCAGGTGAGGGTACGACAACGCTTTAGGGGGAGCGTACGTGTGAGGGCGCGGGTTAGTGTTAGCGTACGGATTAGGATTAGGGGACGGGTGAGGGTCAGGCTTCGGGGAAGGGTTAGGGTGAAGGTTCGGGCTAGGGTTAGGGTTAGGGGACGGGGACGGTTTAGGGTCCAGGTGAGTGTAGGACAACGCATTAGGGGGAGCGTACGTGTGAGTGCGCGGGTTAGTGTTAGCG
Organism: Stenella coeruleoalba; assembly: GCF_951394435.1. Taxonomy (NCBI): domain Eukaryota; kingdom Metazoa; phylum Chordata; class Mammalia; order Artiodactyla; family Delphinidae; genus Stenella; species Stenella coeruleoalba. The sequence goes on along the minus strand of NW_027646088.1, from coordinate 385,902 downwards.
TACGGGTTAGGATTAGGGGACGGGTGAGGGTCAGGCTTCGGGGAAGGGTTAGGGTTAGGGTTCGGGCTAGGGTTAGGGTTAGGGGACGGGGACGGTTTAGGGTCCAGGTGAGGGTACGACAACGCTTTACGGGGAGCGTACGTGTGAGGGCGCGGGTTAGTGTTAGCGTACGGGTTAGGATTAGGGGACGGCTGAGGGTCAGGCTTCGGGGAAGTGTTAAGGTTAGGGTTCGGGCTAGGGTTAGGGTTAGGGGACGGGGACGGTTTAGGGTCCAGGTGAGGGTACGACAACGCTTTAGGGGGAGCGTACGTGTGAGGGCGCAGGTTAGTGTTAGCGTACGGTTTAGGATTAGGGGACGGGTGAGGGTCAGGCTTCGGGGAAGGGTTAGGGTTAGGGTTCGGGCTAGGGTTAGGGTTAGGGGACGGGGACGGTTTAGGGTCCAGGTGAGGGTACGACAACGCTTTAGGGGGAGCGTACGTGTGAGGGCGCGGGTTAGTGTTAGCGTACGGTTTAGGATTAGGGGAAGGCTGAGGGTCAGGCTTCGGGGAAGGGTTAGGGTTAGGGTTCGGGCTAGGGTTAGGTTTAGGGGACGGGGACGGTTTAGGGTCCAGGTGAGGGTACGAAAACGCTTTAGGGGGAGCGTACGTGTGAGGGCGCGGGTTAGTGTTAGCGTACGGGTTAGGATTAGGGGACGGGTGGGGGTCAGGCTTCGGGGAAGGGTTAGGGTTAGGGTTCGGGCTAGGGTTAGGGTTAGGGGACGGGGACGGTTTAGGGTCCAGGTGAGGGTACGACAACGCTTTAGGGGGAGCGTACGTGTGAGGGCGCGGGTTAGTGTTAGCGTACGGGTTAGGATTAGGGGACGGGTGAGGGTCAGGCTTCGGGAAGGGTTAGGGTTAGGGTTCGGGCCAGGGTTAGGGTTAGGGGACGGGGACGGTTTAGGGTCCAGGTGAGGGTACGACAACGCTTTAGGGGGAGCGTTCGTGTGAGGGCGCGGGTTAGTGTTAGCGTACGGGTTAGGATTAGGGGACGGGTGAGGGTCAGGCTTCGGGGAAGGGTTAGGGTGAGGGTTTGGGCTAGGGTTAGGGTTAGGGGACGGGGACGGTTTAGGGTCCAGGTGAGGGTACGACAACGCTTTAGGGGGAGCGTACGTGTGAGGGCACGGGTTAGTATTAGCGTATGGGTTAGGATTAGGGGACGGGTGAGGGTCAGGCTTCGGGGAAGTGTTAGGGTTAGGGTTCGGGCTAGGGTTAGGGTTAGGGGACGGGGACGGTTTAGGGTCCAGGTGAGGGTACGACAACGCTTTAGGGGGAGCGTACGTGTGAGGGCGCGGGTTAGTGTTAGCGTACGGGTTAGGATTAGGGGGCGGCTGAGGGTCAGGCTTCGGGGAAGGGTTAGGGTTAGGGTTCGGGCTAGGGTTAGTGTTAGGGGACGGGGACGGTTTAGGGTCCAGGTGAGGGTTCGACAACGCTTTAGGGGGAGCGTACGTGTGAGGGCGTGGGTTAGTGTTAGCGTACGGGTTAGGATTAGGGGACGGCTGAGGGTCAGGCTTCGGGGAAGGGTTAGGGTTAGGGTTCGGGCTAGGGTTAGGGTTAGGGGACGGGGACGGTTTAGGGTCCAGGTGAGGGTACGACAACGCTTTAGGGGGAGCGTACGTGTGAGGGCGCAGGTTAGTGTTAGCGTACGGGTTAGGATTAGGGTACGGGTGAGGGTCAGGCTTCGGGGAAGGGTTAGGGTGAGGGTTCGGGCTAGGGTTAGGGTTAGGGGACGGGGACGGTTTATGGTCCAGGTGAGGGTACGACAACGCTTTAGGGGGAGCGTCCGTGTGAGGGCGCGGGTTAGTGTTAGCGTACGGGTTAGGATTAGGGGACGGCTGAGGGTCAGGCTTCGGGGAAGGGTTAGGGTTAGGGTTCGGGCTACGGTTAGGGTTAGGGGACGGGGACGGTTTAGGGTCCAGGTGAGGGTACGACAACGCTTTAGGGGGAGCGTACGTGTGAGGGCGCGGGTTAGTGTTAGCGTACGGGTTAGGATTAGGGGACGGCTGAGGGTCAGGCTTCAGGGAAGGGTTAGGGTTAGCGTTCGGGCTAGGGTTAGGGTTAGGGGACGGGGACGGTTTAGGGTCCAGGAGAGGGTACGACAACGCTTTAGGGGGAGCGTACGTGTGAGGGCGCGGGTTAGTGTTAGCGTACGGGTTAGGATTAGGGGACGGGTGAGGGTCAGGCTTCGGGGAAGGGTTAGGGTGAGGGTTCGGGCTAGGGTTAGGGGACGGGGACGGTTTAGGGCCCAGGTGAGGGTACGACAACGCTTTAGGGGGAGCGTACGTGTGAGGGTGCGAGTTAGTGTTAACGTACGAGTTAGGATTAGGGGACGGGTGAGGGTCAGGCTTCGGGGAAGAGTTAGGGTTAGGGTTCGGGCTAGGGTTAGGGTTAGGGGACGGGGACGGTTTAGGGTCCAGGTGAGGGTACGACAACGCTTTAGGGGGAGCGTACGTGTGAGGGCGCGGGTTAGTGTTAGCGTACGGGTTAGGATTAGGGGACGGCTGAGGGTCAGGCTTCGGGGAAGGGTTAGGGTTAGGGTTCGGGCTAGGGTTAGGGTTAGGGGACGGGGACGGTTTAGGGTCCAGGTGAGGGTACGACAACGCTTTAGGGGGAGCGTACGTGTGAGGGCGCGGGTTAGTGTTAGCGTACGGTTTAGGATTAGGGGACGGCTGAGGGTCAGGCTTCGGGGAAGTGTTAGGGTTAGGGGACGGGGACGGTTTAGGGTCCAGGTGAGGGTACGACAACGCTTTAGGGGGAGCGTACGTGTGAGGGCGCGGGTTAGTGTTAGCGTACGGGTTAGGATTAGGGGACGGGTGGGGGTCAGGCTTCGGGGAAGGGTTAGGGTTAGGGTTCGGGCTAGGGTTAGGGTTAGGGGACGGGGACGGTTTAGGGTCCAGGTGAGGGTACGACAACGCATTAGGGGGAGCGTAAGTGTGAGGGCGCGGGTTAGTGTTAGCGTACAGGTTAGGATTAGGGGACGGGTGAGGGTCAGGCTTCGGGGAAGGGTTAGGGTTAGGGTTCGGTCTAGGGTTAGGGGACGGGGACGGTTTAGGGTCCAGGTGAGGGTACGACAACGCTTTAGGGGGAGCGTACGTGTGAGGGCGCGGGTTAGTGTTAGCGTATGGGTTAGGATTAGGGGACGGGTGAGGGTCAGGCTTCGGGGAAGGGTTAGGGTTAGGGTTCGGGCTAGGGTTAGGGTTAGGGGACGGGGACGGTTTAGGGTCCAGGTGAGGGTACGACAACGCTTTAGGGGGAGCGTACGAGTGAGGGCGCGGGTTAGTGTTAGCGTACGGGTTAGGATTAGGGGACGGGTGAGGGTCAGGCTTCGGGGAAGGGTTAGGGTTAGGGTTCGAGCTAGGGTTAGGGTTAGGGGACGGGGACGGTTTAGGGTCCAGGTGAGGGTACGACAACGCTTTAGGGGGAGCGTACGTGTGAGGGCGTGGGTTAGTGTTAGCGTACGGGTTAGGATTAGGGGACGGCTGAGGGTCAGGCTTCGGGGAAGGGTTAGGGTTAGGGTTCGGGCTAGGGTTAGGGTTAGGGGACGGGGACGGTTTAGGGTCCAGGTGAGGGTACGACAACGCTTTAGGGGGAGCGTACGTGTGAGGGCGCGGGTTAGTGTTAGCGTACGGTTTAGGATTAGGGGACGGCTGAGGGTCAGGCTTCGGGGAAGGGTTAGGGTTAGGGTTCGGGCTAGGGTTAGGGTTAGGGGACGGGGACGGTTTAGGGTCCAGGTGAGGGTACGACAACGCTTTAGGTGGAGCGTACGTGTGAGGGCGCGGGTTAGTGGTAGCGTACGGGTTGGGATTAGGGGACGGGTGAGGGTCAGGCTTCGGGGAAGGGTTAGGGTTAGAGTTCGGGCTAGGGTTAGGGTTAGGGGATGGGGACGGTTTAGGGTCCAGGTGAGGGTATGACAACACTTTAGGGGGAGCGTACGTGTGAGGGCGTGGGTTAGTGTTAGCGTACGGGTTAGGATTAGGGGACGGCTGAGGGTCAGGCTTCGGGGAAGGGTTAGGGTTAGGGTTCGGGCTAGGGTTAGGGTTAGGGGACGGGGACGGTTTAGGGTCCTGGTGAGGGTACGACAACGCTTTAGGGGGAGCGTACGTGTGAGGGCGCGGGTTAGTGTTAGCGTACGGTTTAGGATTAGGGGACGGCTGAGGGTCAGGCTTCGGGGAAGGGTTAGGGTTAGGGTTCGGGCTAGGGTTAGGGTTAGGGGACGGGGACGGTTTAGGGTCCAGGTGAGGGTACGACATAGCTTTAGGGGGAGCGTACGTGTGAGGGCGCGGGTTAGTGGTAGCGTACGGGTTAGGATTAGGGGACGGGTGGGGGTCAGGCTTCGGGGAAGGGTTAGGGTTAGGGTTCGGGCTAGGGTTAGGGTTAGGGGACGGGGACGGTTTAGGGTCCAGGTGAGGGTACGACAACGCTTTAGGGGGAGCGTACGTGTGAGGGCGCGGGTTAGTGGTAGCGTACGGGTTAGGATTAGGGGACGGGTGAGGGTCAGGCTTCGGGGAAGGGTTAGGGTTAGGGTTCGGGCTAGGGTTAGGGTTAGGGGACGGGGACGGTTTAGGGTCCAGGTGAGGGTACGACAACGCTTTAGGGGGAGAGTACGTGTGAGGGCGCAGGTTAGTGTTAGTGTACGGATTAGGATTAGGGGACGGGTGAGGGTCAGGCTTCGGGGAAGGGTTAGGGTGAAGGTTCGGGCTAGGGTTAGGGTTAGGGGACGGGGACGGTTGAGGGTCCAGGTGAGGGTACGACAACGCGTTAGGGGGAGCGTACGTGTGAGGGCGCGGGTTAGTGTTAGCGTACGGGTTAGGATTAGGGGACGGGTGAGGGTCAGGCTTCGGGGAAGGGTTAGGGTTAGGGTTCGGGCTAGGGTTAGGGTTAGGGGACGGGGACGGTTTAGGGTCCAGGTGAGGGTACGACAACGCTTTACGGGGAGCGTACGTGTGAGGGCGCGGGTTAGTGTTAGCGTACGGGTTAGGATTAGGGGACGGCTGAGGGTCAGGCTTCGGGGAAGGGTTAAGGTTAGGGTTCGGGCTAGGGTTAGGGTTAGGGGACGGGGACGGTTTAGGGTCCAGGTGAGGGTACGACAACGCTTTACGGGGAGCGTACGTGTGAGGGCGCGGGTTAGTGTTAGCGTACGGTTTAGGATTAGGGGATGGGTGAGGGTCAGGCTTCGGGGAAGGGTTAGGGTTAGGGTTCGGGCTAGGGTTAGGGTTAGGGGACGGGGACGGTTTAGGGTCCAGGTGAGGATACGACAACGCTTTAGGGGGAGCGTACGTGTGAGGGCGCGGGTTAGTGTTAGCGTACGGTTTAGGATTAGGGGAAGGCTGAGGGTCAGGCTTCGAGGAAGGGTTAGGGTTAGGGTTCGGGCTAGGTTTAGGTTTAGGGGACGGGGACGGTTTAGGGTCCAGGTGAGGGTACGAAAACGCTTTAGGGGCAGCGTACGTGTGAGGGCGCGGGTTAGTGTTAGCGTACGGGTTAGGATTAGGGGACGGCTGAGGGTCAGGCTTCGGGGAAGGGTTAGGGTTAGGGTTCGGGCTAGGGTTAGGGTTAGGGGACGGGGACGGTTTAGGGTCCAGGTGAGGGTACGACAACGCTTTAGGGGGAGCGTACGTGTGAGGGCGCAGGTTAGTGTTAGCGTACGGGTTAGGATTAGGGGACGGGTGAGGGTCAGGCTTCGGGAAGGGTTAGGGTTAGGGTTCGGGCTAGGGTTAGGGTTAGGGGACGGGGACGGTTTAGGGTCCAGGTGAGGGTACGACAACGCTTTAGGGGGAGCGTTCGTGTGAGGGCGCGGGTTAGTGTTAGCGTACGGGTTAGGATTAGGGGACGGGTGAGGGTCAGGCTTCGGGGAAGGGTTAGGGTGAGGGTTTGGGCTAGGGTTAGGGTTAGGGGACGGGGACGGTTTAGGGTCCAGGTGAGGGTACGACAACGCTTTAGGGGGAGCGTACGTGTGAGGGCGCGGGTTACTATTAGCGTATGGGTTAGGATTAGGGGACGGGTGAGGGTCAGGCTTCGGGGAAGTGTTAGGGTTAGGGTTCGGGCTAGGGTTAGGGTTAGGGGACGGGGACGGTTTAGGGTCCAGGTGAGGGTACGACAACGCTTTAGGGGGAGCGTACGTGTGAGGGCGCGGGTTAGTGTTAGCGTACGGGTTAGGATTAGGGGGCGGCTGAGGGTCAGGCTTCGGGGAAGGGTTAGGGTTAGGGTTCGGGCTAGGGTTAGTGTTAGGGGACGGGGACGGTTTAGGGTCCAGGTGAGGGTACGACAACGCTTTAGGGGGAGCGTACGTGTGAGGGCGTGGGTTAGTGTTAGCGTACGGGTTAGGATTAGGGGACGGCTGAGGGTCAGGCTTCGGGGAAGGGTTAGGGTTAGGGTTCGGGCTAGGGTTAGGGTTAGGGGACGGGGACGGTTTAGGGTCCAGGTGAGGGTACGACAACGCTTTAGGGGGAGCGTACGTGTGAGGGCGCGGGTTAGTGTTAGCGTACGGGTTAGGATTAGGGTACGGGTGAGGGTCAGGCTTCGGGGAAGGGTTAGGGTGAAGGTTCGGGCTAGGGTTAGGGTTAGGGGACGGGGACGGTTTATGGTCCAGGTGAGGGTACGACAACGCGTTAGGGGGAGCGTACGTGTGAGGGCGCGGGTTAGTGTTAGCGTACGGGTTAGGATTAGGGGACGGCAGAGGGTCAGGCTTCGGGGAAGGGTTAGGGTTAGGGTTCGGGCTACGGTTAGGGTTAGGGGACGGGGACGGTTTAGGGTCCAGGTGAGGGTACGACAACGCTTTAGGGGGAGCGTACGTGTGAGGGCGCGGGTTAGTGTTAGCGTACGGGTTAGGATTAGGGGACGGCTGAGGGTCAGGCTTCGGGGAAGGGTTAGGGTTAGCGTTCGGGCTAGGGTTAGGGTTAGGGGACGGGGACGGTTTAGGGTCCAGGTGAGGGTACGACAACGCTTTAGGGGGAGCGTACGTGTGAGGGCGCGGGTTAGTGTTAGCGTACGGGTTAGGATTAGGGGACGGGTGAGGGTCAGGCTTCGGGGAAGGGTTAGGGTGAGGGTTCGGGCTAGGGTTAGGGGACGGGGACGGTTTAGGGCCCAGGTGAGGGTACGACAACGCTTTAGGGGGAGCGTACGTGTGAGGGCGCGAGTTAGTGTTAACGTACGAGTTAGGATTAGGGGACGGGTGAGGGTCAGGCTTCGGGGAAGGGTTAGGGTTAGGGTTCGGGCTAGGGTTAGGGTAAGGGGACGGGGACGGTTTAGTGTCCAGGTGAGGGTACGACAACGCTTTAGGGGGAGCGTACGAGTGAGGGCGCGGGTTAGTGTTAGCGTACGGGTTAGGATTAGGGGACGGGTGAGGGTCAGGCTTCGGGGAAGGGTTAGGGTTAGGGTTCGAGCTAGGGTTAGGGTTAGGGGACGGGGACGGTTTAGGGTCCAGGTGAGGGTACGACAACGCTTTAGGTGGAGCGTACGTGTGAGGGCGTGGGTTAGTGTTAGCGTACGGGTTGGGATTAGGGGACGGGTGAGGGTCAGGCTTCGGGGAAGGGTTAGGGTTAGAGTTCGGGCTAGGGTTAGGGTTAGGGGACGGGGACGGTTTAGGGTCCAGGTGAGGGTACGACAACACTTTAGGAGGAGCGTACGTGTGAGGGCGTGGGTTAGTGTTAGCGTACGGGTTAGGATTAGGGGACGGCTGAGAGTCAGGCTTCGGGGAAGGGTTAGGGTTAGGGTTCGGGCTAGGGTTAGGGTTAGGGGTCGGGGACGGTTTAGGGTCCAGGTGAGGGTACGACAACGCTTTAGGGGGAGCGTACGTGTGAGGGCGCGGGTTAGTGTTAGCGTACGGGTTAGGATTAGGGGACGGGTGAGGGTCAGGCTTCGGGGAAGTGTTAGGGTTAGGGTTCGGGCTAGGGTTAGGGTTAGGGGACGGGGACGGTTTAGGGTCCAGGTGAGGGTATGATAACGCTTTAGGGGGAGTGTACGTGTGAGGGCGCGGGTTAGTGTTAGCGTACAGGTTAGGATTAGGGGACGGCTGAGGGTCAGGCTTCGGGGAAGGGTTAGGGTTAGGGTTCGGGCTAGGGTTAGGGTTAGGGGACGGGGTCGGTTTAGGGTCCAGGTGAGGGTACGACAATGCTTTAGGGGGAGCGTACGTGTGAGGGCGCGGGTTAGTGTTAGCGTACGGGTTAGGATTAGGGGACGGCTGAGGGTCAGGCTTCGGGGAAGGGTTAGGGTTAGGGTTCGGGCTAGGGTTAGGGTTAGGGGACGGGGACGGTTTAGGGTCCAGGTGAGGGTACGACAACGCTTTAGGGGGAGCGTAAGTGTGAGGGCGCGGGTTAGTGTTAGCGTACGGGTTAGGATTAGGGGACGGGTGAGGGTCAGGCTTCGGGGAAGGGTTAGGGTTAGGGTTCGGGCTAGGGTTAGGGTTGGGGACGGGGACGGTTTAGGGTCCATGTGAGGGTACGACAACGCTTTAGGGGGAGCGTACGTGTGAGGGCGCGGGTTAGTGTTAGCGTACGGGTTAGGATTAGGGGACGGGTGAGGGTCAGGCTTCGGGGAAGGGTTAGGGTTAGGGTTCGGGCTAGGGTTAGGGGACGGGGACGGTTTAGGGTCCAGGTGAGGGTACGGCAACGCTTTAGGGGGAGCGTACGTGTGAGGGCGCGGGTTAGTGTTAGCGTACGGGTTAGGATTAGGGGACGGGTGAGGGTCAGGCTTCGGGGAAGGGTTAGGGTTAGGGTTCTGGCTAGGGTTAGGGTTAGGGTTAGGGGACGGTTTAGGGTCCAGGTGAGGGTACGACAACGCTTTAGGGGGAGCGTACGTGTGAGGGCGCGGGTTAGTGTTAGTGTACGGGGTAGGATTAGGGGACGGGTGAGGGTCAGGCTTCGGGGAAGGGTTAGGGTTAGGGTTCGGGCTAGGGTTAGGTTTAGGGGACGGGGACGGTTTAGGGTCCAGGTGAGGGTACGACAACGCTTTAGGGGGAGCGTACATGTGAGGGCGCGGGTTAGTGTTAACGTACGGATTAGGATTAGGGGACGGGTGAGGGTCAGGCTTCGGGGAAGGGTTAGGGTGAAGGTTCGGGCTAGGGTTAGGGTTAGGGGACGGGGACGGTTTAGGGTCCAGGTGAGGGTGCGACAACGCGTTAGGGGGAGCGTACGTGTGAGGGCGCGGGTTAGTGTTAGCGTACGGGTTAGGATTAGGGGACGGGTGAGGGTCAGGCTTTGGGGAAGGGTTAGGGTTAGGGTTCGGGCTAGGGTTAGGGTTAGGGGACGGGGACGGTTTAGGGTCCAGGTGAGGGTACGACAACGCTTTACGGGGAGCGTACGTGTGAGGGCGCGGGTTAGTGTTAGCGTACGGGTTAGGATTAGGGGCCGGGTGAGGGTCAGGCTTCGGGGAAGGGTTAAGGTTAGGGTTCGGGCTAGGGTTAGGGTTATGGGACGGGGACGGTTTAGGGTCCAGGTGAGGGTACGACAACGCTTTAGGGGGAGCGTACGTGTGAGGGCGCGGGTTAGTGTTAGCGTACGGTTTAGGATTAGGGGACGGGTGAGGGTCAGGCTTCGGGGAAGGGTTAGGGTTAGAGTTCGGGCTAGGGTTAGGGTTAGGGGACGGGGACGGTTTAGGGTCCAGGTGAGGGTACGACAACACTTTAGGGGGAGCGTACGTGTGAGGGCGTGGGTTAGTGTTAGCGTACGGGTTAGGATTAGGGGACGGCTGAGGGTCAGGCTTCGGGGAAGGGTTAGGGTTAGGGTTCGGGCTAGGGTTAGGGTTACGGGACGGGGACGGTTTAGGGTCCAGGTGAGGGTACGACAACGCTTTAGGGGGAGCATACGTGTGAGGGCACGGGTTAGTGTTAGCGTACGGGTTAGGATTAGGGGACGGGTGAGGGTCAGGCTTCGGGGAAGTGTTAGGGTTAGGGTTCGGGCTAGGGTTAGGGTTAGGGGACGGGGACGGTTTAGGGTCCAGGTGAGGGTATGATAACGCTTTAGGGGGAGTGTACGTGTGAGGGCGCGGGTTAGTGTTAGCGTACAGGTTAGGATTAGGGGACGGCTGAGGGTCAGGCTTCGGGGAAGGGTTAGGGTTAGGGTTCGGGCTAGGGTTAGGGTTAGGGGACGGGGACGGTTTAGGGTCCAGGTGAGGGTACGACAATGCTTTAGGGGGAGCGTACGTGTGAGGGCGCGGGTTAGTGTTAGCGTACGGGTTAAGATTAGGGGACGGGTGAGGGTCAGGCTTCGGGGAAGAGTTAGGGTTAGGGTTCGGGCTAGGGTTAGGGTTAGGGGACGGGGACGGTTTAGGGTCCAGGTGAGGGTACGACAACGCTTTAGGGGGAGCGTACGTGTGAGGGCGCGGGTTAGTGTTAGCGTACGGGTTAGGATTAGGGGACGGGTGAGGGTCAGGCTTCGGGGAAGGGTTAGGGTTAGGGTTCGGGCTAGGGTTAGAGTTGGGGACGGGGACGGTTTAGGGTCCATGTGAGGGTACGACAACGCTTTAGGGGGAGCGTACGTGTGAGGGCGCGGGTTAGTGTTAGCGTACGGGTTAGGATTAGGGGACGGCTGAGGGTCAGGCTTCGGGGAAGGGTTAGGGTTAGGGTTCGGGCTAGGGTTAGGGTTAGGGGACGGGGACGGTTTAGGTTCCAGGTGAGGGTACGACAACGCTTTAGGGGGAGCGTACGTGTGAGGGCGCGGGTTAGTGTTAGCGTACGGGTTAGGATTAGGGGACGGGTGAGGGTCGGGCTTCGGGGAAGGGTTAGGGTTAGGGTTCTGGCTAGGGTTAGGGTTAGGGGACGGGGACGGTTTGGGGTCCAGGTGAGGGTACGACAACGCTTTAGGGGGAGCGTACGTGTGAGGGCGTGGGTTAGTGTTAGCGTACGGGTTAGGATTAGGGGACGGGTGAGTGTCAGGCTTCGGGGAAGGGTTAGGGTTAGGGTTCTGGCTAGGGTTAGGGTTAGGGGACGGGGACGGTTTAGGGTCCAGGTGAGGGTACGACAACGCTTTAGGGGGAGCGTACGTGTGAGGGCGCGGGTTAGTGTTAGCGTACGGGTTAGGATTAGGGGACGGGTGAGGGTCAGGCTTCGGGGAAGGGTTATGGTTAGGGTTCTGGCTAGGGTTAGGGTTAAGGGACGGGGACGGTTTAGGGTCCAGGTGAGGGTACGGCAACGCTTTAGGGGGAGCGTACGTGTGAGGGCGCGGGTTAGTGTTAGCGTACGGGTTAGGATTAGGGGACGGGTGAGGGTCAGGCTTCGGGGAAGGGTTAGGGTTAGGGTTCTGGCTAGGGTTAGGGTTAGGGGACGGGGACGGTTTAGGGTCCAGGTGAGGGTACGACAACGCTTTAGGGGGAGCGTACGTGTGAGGGCGCGGGTTAGTGTTAGTGTACGGGTTAGGATTAGGGGACGAGTGAGGGTCAGGCTTCGGGGAAGGGTTAGGGTTAGGGTTCGGGCTAGGGTTAGGGCTAGGGGACGGGGACGGTTTAGGGTCCAGGTGAGGGTACGACAACGCTTTAGGGGGAGCGTACGTGTGAGGGCGCGGGTTAGTGTTAGCGTACGGATTAGGATTAGGGGACGGGTGAGGGTCAGGCTTCGGGGAAGGGTTAGGGTGAAGGTTCGGGCTAGGGTTAGGGTTAGGGGACGGGGATGGTTTAGGGTCCAGGTGAGGGTACGACAACGCGTTAGGGGGAGCGTACGTGTGAGGGCGCGGGTTAGTGTTAGCGTACGGGTTAGGATTAGGGGACGGGTGAGGGTCAGGCTTCGGGGAAGGGTTAGGGTTAGGGTTCGGGCTAGGGTTAGGGTTAGGGGACGGGGACGGTTTAGGGTCCAGGTGAGGGTACGACAACGCTTTAGGGGGAGCGTACGTGTGAGGGCGCGGGTTAGTGTTAGCGTACGGTTTAGGATTAGGGGACGGGTGAGGGTCAGGCTTCGGGGAAGGGTTAGGGTTAGGGTTCGGGCTAGGGTTAGGGTTAGGGGACGGGGACGCTTTAGGGTCCAGGTGAGGGTACGACAACGCTTTAGGGGGAGCGTACGTGTGAGGGCGCGGGTTAGTGTTAGCGTACGGTTTAGGATTAGGGGAAGGCTGAGGGTCAGGCTTCGGGGAAGGGTTAGGGTTAGGGTTCGGGCTAGGGTTAGGTTTAGGGGACGGGGACGGTTTAGGGTCCAGGTGAGGGTACGAAAACGCTTTAGGGGGAGCGTACGTGTGAGGGCGCGGGTTAGTGTTAGCGTACGGGTTAGGATTAGGGGACGGGTGGGGGTCAGGCTTCGGGGAAGTGTTAGGGTTAGGGTTCGGGCTAGGGTTAGGGTTAGGGGACGGGGACGGTTTAGGGTCCAGGTGAGGGTACGACAACGCTTTAGGGGGAGCGTACGTGTGAGGGCGCGGGTTAGTGTTAGCGTACGGGTTAGGATTAGGGGACGGGTGAGGGTCAGGCTTCGGGGAAGGGTTAGGGTTAGGGTTCGGGCTAGGGTTAGGGTTGGGGACGGGGACGGTTTAGGGTCCATGTGAGGGTACGACAACGCTTTAGGGGGAGCGTACGTGTGAGGGCGCGGGTTAGTGTTAGCGTACGGGTTAGGATTAGGGGACGGGTGAGGGTCAGGCTTCGGGGAAGGGTTAGGGTTAGGGTTCGGGCTAGGGTTAGGGGACGGGGACGGTTTAGGGTCCAGGTGAGGGTACGGCAACGCTTTAGGGGGAGCGTACGTGTGAGGGCGCGGGTTAGTGTTAGCGTACGGGTTAGGATTAGGGGACGGGTGAGGGTCAGGCTTCGGGGAAGGGTTAGGGTTAGGGTTCTGGCTAGGGTTAGGGTTAGGGTTAGGGGACGGTTTAGGGTCCAGGTGAGGGTACGACAATGCTTTAGGGGGAGCGTACGTGTGAGGGCGCGGGTTAGTGTTAGCGTACGGGTTAGGATTAGGGGACGGGTGAGGGTCGGGCTTCGGGGAAGGGTTAGGGTTAGGGTTCTGGCTAGGGTTAGGGTTAGGGGACGGGGACGGTTTAGGGTCCAGGTGAGGGTACGACAACGCTTTAGGGGGAGCGTACGTGTGAGGGCGCGGGTTAGTGTTAGCGTATGGGTTAGGATTATGGGACGGGTGAGGGTCAGGCTTCGGGGAAGGGTTAGGGTTAGGGTTCGGGCTAGGGTTAGGGTTAGGGGACGGGGGCGGTTTAGCGTCCAGGTGAGGGTACGACAACGCTTTAGGGGGAGCGTACGAGTGAGGGCGCGGGTTAGTGTTAGCGTACGGGTTAGGATTAGGGGACGGGTGAGGGTCAGGCTTCGGGGAAGGGATACGGTTAGGGTTCGAGCTAGGGTTAGGGTTAGGGGACGGGGACGGTTTAGGGTCCAGGTGAGGGTACGACAACGCTTTAGGGGGAGCGTACGTGTGAGGGCGTGGGTTAGTGTTAGCGTACGGGTTAGGATTAGGGGACGGCTGAGGGTCAGGCTTCGGGGAAGGGTTAGGGTTAGGGTTCGGGCTAGGGTTAGGGTTAGGGGACGGGGACGGTTTAGGGTCCAGGTGAGGGTACGACAACGCTTTAGGGGGAGCGTACGTGTGAGGGCGCGGGTTAGTGTTAGCGTACGGTTTAGGATTAGGGGACGGCTGAGGGTCAGGCTTCGGGGAAGGGTTAGGGTTAGGGTTCGGGCTAGGTTTAGGCTTAGGGGACGGGGACGGTTTAGGGTCCAGGTGAGGGTACGACAACGCTTTAGGTGGAGCGTACGTGTGAGGGCGCGGGTTAGTGGTAGCGTACGGCTTGGGATTAGGGGACGGGTGAGGGTCAGGCTTCGGGGAAGGGTTAGGGTTAGAGTTCGGGCTAGTGTTAGGGTTAGGGGACGGGGACGGTTTATGGTCCAGGTGAGGGTATGACAACACTTTAGGGGGAGCGTACGTGTGAGGGCGTGGGTTAGTGTTAGCGTACGGGTTAGGATTAGGGGACGGCTGAGGGTCAGGCTTCGGGGAAGGGTTAGGGTTAGGGTTCGGGCTAGGGTTAGGGTTAGGGGACGGGGACGGTTCAGGGTCCTGGTGAGGGTACGACAACGCTTTAGGGGGAGCGTACGTGTGAGGGCGCGGGTTAGTGTTAGCGTACGGTTTAGGATTAGGGGACGGCTGAGGGTTAGGCTTCGGGGAAGGGTTAGGGTTAGGGTTCGGGCTAGGGTTAGGGTTAGGGGACGGGGACGGTTTAGGGTCCAGGTGAGGGTACGACATAGCTTTAGGGGGAGCGTACGTGTGAGGGCGCGGGTTAGTGGTAGCGTACGGGTTAGGATTAGGGTACGGGTGGGGGTCAGGCTTCGGGGAAGGGTTAGGGTTAGGGTTCGGGCTAGGGTTAGGGTTAGGGGACGGGGACGGTTTAGGGTCCAGGTGAGGGTACGACAACGCTTTAGGGGGAGCGTACGTGTGAGGGCGCGGGTTAGTGGTAGCATACGGGTTAGGATTAGGGGACGGGTGAGGGTCAGGCTTCGGGGAAGGGTTAGGGTTAAGGTTCGGGCTAGGGTTAGGGTTAGGGACGGGGACGGTTTAGGGTCCAGGTGAGGGTACGACAACGCTTTAGGGGGAGAGTACGTGTGAGGGCGCGGGTTAGTGTTAGCGTACGGATTAGGATTAGGGGACGGGTGAGGGTCAGGCTTCGGGGAAGGGTTAGGGTGAAGGTTCGGGCTAGGGTTAGGGTTAGGGGACGGGGACGGTTTAGGGTCCAGGTGAGGGTATGACAACGCGTTAGGGGGAGCGTACGTGTGAGGGCGCGGGTTAGTGTTAGTGTACGGGTTAGGATTAGGGGACGGCTGAGGGTCAGGCTTCGGGGAAGGGTTAAGGTTAGTGTTCGGGCTAGGGTTAGGGTTAGGGGACGGGGACGGTTTAGGGTCCCGGTGAGGGTACGACAACGCTTTAGGGGGAGCGTACGTGTGAGGGCGCGGGTTAGTGTTAGCGTACGGTTTAGGATTAGGGGAAGGCTGAGGGTCAGGCTTCGGGGAAGGGTTAGGGTTAGGGTTCGGGCTAGGGTTAGGTTTAGGGGACGGGGACGGTTTAGGGTCCAGGTGAGGGTACGAAAACGCTTTAGGGGGAGCGTACGTGTGAGGGCGCGGGTTAGTGTTAGCGTACGGGTTAGGATTAGGGGACGGGTGGGGGTCAGGCTTCGGGGAAGGGTTAGGGTTAGGGTTCGGGCTAGGGTTAGGGTTAGGGGACGGGGACGGTTTAGGGTCCAGGTGAGGGTACGACAACGCTTTAGGGGGAGCGTTCGTGTGAGGGCGCGTGTTAGTGTTAGCGTACGGGTTAGGATTAGGGGACGGGTGAGGGTCAGGCTTCGGGGAAGGGTTAGGGTGAGGGTTTGGGCTAGGGTTAGGGTTAGGGGACGGGGACGGTTTAGGGTCCAGGTGAGGGTACGACAACGCTTTAGGGGGAGCGTACGTGTGAGGGCGCGGGTTAGTGTTAGCGTACGGTTTAGGATTAGGGGAAGGCTGAGGGTCAGGCTTCGGGGAAGGGTTAGGGTTAGGGTTCGGGCTAGGGTTAGGTTTAGGGGACGGGGACGGTTTAGGGTCCAGGTGAGGGTACGAAAACGCTTTAGGGGGAGCGTACGTGTGAGGGCGCGGGTTAGTGTTAGCGTACGGGTTAGGATTAGGGGACGGGTGGGGGTCAGGCTTCGGGGAAGGGTTAGGGTTAGGGTTCGGGCTAGGGTTAGGGTTAGGGGACGGGGACGGTTTAGGGTCCAGGTGAGGGTACGACAACGCTTTAGGGGGAGCGTTCGTGTGAGGGCGCGTGTTAGTGTTAGCGTACGGGTTAGGATTAGGGGACGGGTGAGGGTCAGGCTTCGGGGAAGGGTTAGGGTGAGGGTTTGGGCTAGGGTTAGGGTTAGGGGACGGGGACGGTTTAGGGTCCAGGTGAGGGTACGACAACGCTTTAGGGGGAGCGTACGTGTGAGGGCGCGGGTTAGTGTTAGCGTACGGGTTAGGATTAGGGGGCGGCTGAGGATCAGGCTTCGGGGAAGGGTTAGGGTTAGGGTTCGGGCTAGGGTTAGTGTTAGGGGACGGGGACGGTTTAGGGTCCAGGTGAGGGTACGACAACGCTTTAGGGGGAGCGTACGTGTGAGGGCGCGGGTTAGTGTTAGCGTACGGGTTAGGATTAGGGGACGGGTGAGGGTCAGGCTTCGGGGAAGGGTTAGGGTTAGGGTTCGGGCTAGGGTTAGTGTTAGGGGACGGGGACGGTTTAGGGTCCAGGTGAGGGTACGACAACACTTTAGGGGGAGCGTACGTGTGAGGGCGCGGGTTAGTGTTAGCGTACGGGTTAGGATTAGGGTACGGGTGAGGGTCAGGCTTCGGGGAAGGGTTAGGGTGAGGGTTCGGGCTAGAGTTAGGGGACGGGGACGGTTTAGGGCCCAGGTGAGGGTACGACAACGCTTTAGGTGGAGCGTACGTGTGAGGGCGCGAGTTAGTGTTAATGTACGAGTTAGGATTAGGGGACGGGTGAGGGTCAGGCTTCGGGGAAGAGTTAGGGTTAGGGTTCGGGCTAGGGTTAGGGTTAGGGGACGGGGACGGTTTAGGGTCCAGGTGAGGGTACGACAACGCTTTAGGGGGAGCGTACGTGTGAGGGCGCGGGTTAGTGTTAGCGTACGGGTTAGGATTAGGGGACGGGTGAGGGTCAGGCTTCGGGGAAGGGTTAGGGTTAGGGTTCGGGCTAGGGTTAGGGTTAGGGGACGGGGACGGTTTAGGGTCCAGGTGAGGGTACGACAACGCTTTAGGGGGAGCGTACGAGTGAGGGCGCGGGTTAGTGTTAGCGTACGGGTTAGGATTAGGGGACGGGTGAGGGTCAGGCTTCGGGGAAGGGTTAGGGTTAGGGTTCGAGCTCGGGTTAGGGTTAGGGGACGGGGACGGTTTAGGGTCCAGGTGAGGGTACGACAACGCTTTAGGGGGAGCGTACGTGTGAGGGCGTGGGTTAGTGTTAGCGTACGGGTTAGGATTAGGGGACGGCTGAGGGTCAGGCTTCGGGGAAGGGTTAGGGTTAGGGTTCGGGCTAGGGTTAGGGTTAGGGGACGGGGACGGTTTAGGGTCCAGGTGAGGGTACGACAACGCTTTAGGGGGAGCGTACGTGTGAGGGCGCGGGTTAGTGTTAGCGTACGGTTTAGGATTAGGGGACGGGTGAGGGTCAGGCTTCGGGGAAGGGTTAGGGTTAGGGTTCGGGCTAGGGTTAGGCTTAGGGGACGGGGACGGTTTAGGGTCCAGGTGAGGGTACGACAACGCTTTAGGTGGAGCGTACGTGTGAGGGCGCGGGTTAGTGGTAGCGTACGGGTTGGGATTAGGGGACGGGTGAGGGTCAGGCTTCGGGGAAGGGTTAGGGTTAGAGTTCGGGCTAGGGTTAGGGTTAGGGGACGGGGACGGTTTAGGGTCCAGGTGAGGGTACGACAACACTTTAGGGGGAGCGTAAGTGTGAGGGCGTGGGTTAGTGTTAGCGTACGGGTTAGGATTAGGGGACGGCTGAGGGTCAGGCTTCGGGGAAGGGTTAGGGTTAGGGTTCGGGCTAGGGTTAGGGTTAGGGGACGGGGACGGTTTAGGGTCCTGGTGAGAGTACGACAACGCTTTAGGGGGAGCGTATGTGTGAGGGCGCGGGTTAGTGTTAGCGTACGGATTAGGATTAGGGGACGGCTGAGGGTCAGGCTTCGGGGAAGGGTTAGGGTTAGGGTTCGGGCTAGGGTTAGGGTTAGGGGACGGGGACGGTTTAGGGTCCAGGTGAGGGTACGACATAGCTTTAGGGGGAGCGTACGTGTGAGGGCGCGGGTTAGTGGTAGCGTACGGGTTAGGATTAGGGGACGGGTGGGGGTCAGGCTTCGGGGAAGGGTTAGGGTTAGGGTTCGGGCTAGGGTTAGGGTTAGGGGACGGGGACGGTTTAGGGTCCAGGTGAGGGTACGACAACGCTTTAGGGGGAGCGTACGTGTGAGGGCGCGGGTTAGTGGTAGCGTACGGGTTAGGATTAGGGGACGGGTGAGGGTCAGGCTTCGGGGAAGGGTTAGGGTTAGGGTTCGGGCTAGGGTTAGGGTTAGGGGACGGGGACGGTTTAGGGTCCAGGTGAGGGTACGACAACGCTTTAGGGGGAGAGTACGTGTGAGGGCGCGGGTTAGTGTTAGCGTACGGGTTAGGATTAGGAGACGGGTGAGGGTCAGGCTTCGGTGAAGGGTTAGGGTTAGGGTTCGGGCTAGGGTTAGGGTTAGGGGATGGGGACGGTTTAGGGTCCAGGTGAGGGTACGACAACGCTTTAGGGGGAGCGTACGTGTGAGGGCGTGGGTTAGTGTTAGCATACGGGTTAGGATTAGGGGACGGCTGAGGGTCAGGCTTCGGGGAAGTGTTAGGTTTAGGGTTCGGGCTAGGGTTAGGGTTAGGGGACGGGGACGGTTTAGGGTCCAGGTGAGGGTACGACAACGCTTTAGGGGGAGCGTACGTGTGGGGGCGCGGGTTAGTGTTAGCGTACGGGTTAGGATTAGGGGACGGCTGAGGGTCAGGCTTCGGGGAAGGGTTAGGGTTAGGGTTCGGGCTAGGGTTAGGGTTAGGGGACGGGGACGGTTTAGGGTCCAGGTGAGGGTACGACAACGCTTTAGGGGGAGCGTACGTGTGAGGACGCGGGTTAGTGTTAGCGTACGGGTTAGGATTAGGGGACGGGTGAGGGTCAGGCTTCGGGGAAGGGTTAGGGTTAGGGTTCGGGCTAGGGTTAGGGTTAGGGGACGGGGACGGTTTAGGGTCCTGGTGAGGGTACGACAACGCTTTAGGGGGAGCATACGTGTGAGGGCGCGGGTTAATGTTAGCGTACATGAGAGGATTAGGGGACGGCTGAGGGTCAGGCTTTGGGGAAGGGTTAGGGTTAGGGTTCGGGCTAGGGTTAGGGTTAGGGGACGGGGACGGTTTAGGGTCCAGGTGAGGGTACGAAAATGCTTTAGGGGGAGCGTACGTGTGAGGGCGCGGGTTAGTGTTAGCGTACGGGTTAGGATTAGGGGACAGCTGAGGGTCAGGCTTCGGGGAAGGGTTAGGGTTAGGGTTTGGGCTAGGGTTAGGGTAAGGGGACGGGGACGGTTTAGGGTCCAGGTGAGGGTACGACAACGCTTTATGGGGCGCGTACGTGTGAGGGCGCGGGTTAGTGTTAGCGTACGGGTTAGGATTATGGGATGGGTGAGGGTCAGGCTTCGGGGAAGGTTTAGGGTTAGGGTTCGGGCTAGGGTTAGGGTTAGGGGACGGGGACCGTTTAGGGTCCAGGTGAGGGTACGACAACGCTTTAGGGGGAGCGTACGTGTGAGGGCGCGGGTTAGTGTTAGCGTACGGTTTAGGATTAGGGGACGGCTGAGGGTCAGGCTTCGGGGAAGGGTTAGGGTTAGGGTTCGGGCTAGGGTTAGGGTTAGGGGACGGGGACGGTTTAGGGTCCAGGTGAGGGTACGACAACGCTTTAGGTGGAGCGTACGTGTGAGGGCGCGGGTTAGTGGTAGCGTACGGGTTGGGATTAGGGGACGGGTGAGGGTCAGGCTTCGGGGAAGGGTTAGGGTTAGAGTTCGGGCTAGGGTTAGGGTTAGGGGACGGGGACGGTTTAGGGTCCAGGTTAGGGTACGACAACACTTTAGGGGGAGCGTATGTGTGAGGGCGTGGGTTAGTGTTAGCGTACGGGTTAGGATTAGGGGACGGCTGAGGGTCAGGCTTCGGGGAAGGGTTAGGGTTAGGGTTCGGGCTAGGGTTAGGGTTAGGGACGGGGACGGTTTAGGGTCCAGGTGAGGGTACGACAACGCTTTAGGGGGAGAGTACGTGTGAGGGCGCGGGTTAGTGTTAGCGTACGGATTAGGATTAGGGGACGGGTGAGGGTCAGGCTTCGGGGAAGGGTTAGGGTGAAGGTTCGGGCTAGGGTTAGGGTTAGGGGACGGGGACGGTTTAGGGTCCAGGTGAGGGTATGACAACGCGTTAGGGGGAGCGTACGTGTGAGGGCGCGGGTTAGTGTTAGCGTACGGGTTAGGATTAGGGGACGGGTGAGGGTCAGGCTTCGGGGAAGGGTTAGGGTTAGGGTTCGGGCTAGGGTTAGGGTTAGGGGACGGGGACGGTTTAGGGTCCAGGTGAGGGTACGACAACGCTTTACGGGGAGCGTACGTGTGAGGGCGCGGGTTAGTGTTAGCGTACGGGTTAGGATTAGGGGACGGCTGAGGGTCAGGCTTCGGGGAAGGGTTAAGGTTAGTGTTCGGGCTAGGGTTAGGGTTAGGGGACGGGGACGGTTTAGGGTCCCGGTGAGGGTACGACAACGCTTTAGGGGGAGCGTACGTGTGAGGGCGCGGGTTAGTGTTAGCCTACGGTTTAGGATTAGGGGATGGGTGAGGGTCAGGCTTCGGGGAAGGGTTAGGGTTAGGGTTAGGGCTAGGGTTAGGGTTAGGGGACGGGGACGGTTTAGGGTCCAGGTGAGGGTACGACAACGCTTTAGGGGGAGCGTACGTGTGAGGGCGCGGGTTAGTGTTAGCGTACGGTTTAGGATTAGGGGAAGGCTGAGGGTCAGGCTTCGGGGAAGGGTTAGGGTTAGGGTTCGGGCTAGGGTTAGGTTTAGGGGACGGGGACGGTTTAGGGTCCAGGTGAGGGTACGAAAACGCTTTAGGGGGAGCGTACGTGTGAGGGCGCGGGTTAGTGTTAGCGTACGGGTTAGGATTAGGGGACGGGTGGGGGTCAGGCTTCGGGGAAGGGTTAGGGTTAGGGTTCGGGCTAGGGTTAGGGTTAGGGGACGGGGACGGTTTAGGGTCCAGGTGAGGGTACGACAACGCTTTAGGGGGAGCGTACGTGTGAGGGCGCGGGTTAGTGTTAGCGTATGGGTTAGGATTAGGGGACGGGTGGGGGTCAGGCTTCGGGGAAGTGTTAGGGTTAGGGTTCGGGCTAGGGTTAGGGTTAGGGGACGGGGACGGTTTAGGGTCCAGGTGAGGGTACGACAACGCTTTAGGGGGAGCGTACGTGTGAGGGCGCGGGTTAGTGTTAGCGTACGGGTTAGGATTAGGGTACGGGTGAGGGTCAGGCTTCGGGGAAGGGTTAGGGTGAGGGTTCGGGCTAGAGTTAGGGGACGGGGACGGTTTAGGGCCCAGGTGAGGGTACGACAACGCTTTAGGGGGAGCGTACGTGTGAGGGCGCGAGTTAGTGTTAATGTACGAGTTAGGATTAGGGGACGGGTGAGGGTCAGGCTTCGGGGAAGAGTTAGGGTTAGGGTTCGGGCTAGGGTTAGGGTTAGGGGACGGGGACGGTTTAGGGTCCAGGTGAGGGTACGACAACGCTTTTGGGGGAGCGTACGTGTGAGGGCGCGGGTTAGTGTTAGCGTACGGGTTAGGATTAGGGGACGGCTGAGGGTCAGGCTTCGGGGAAGGGTTAGGGTTAGGGTTCGGGCTAGGGTTAGGGTTAGGGGACGGGGACGGTTTAGGGTCCAGGTGAGGGTACGACAACGCTTTAGGGGGAGCGTACGAGTGAGGGCGCGGGTTAGTGTTAGCGTACGGGTTAGGATTAGGGGACGGGTGAGGGTCAGGCTTCGGGGAAGGGTTAGGGTTAGGGTTCGAGCTAGGGTTAGGGTTAGGGGACGGGGACGGTTTAGGGTCCAGGTGAGGGTACGACAACGCTTTAGGGGGAGCGTACGTGTGAGGGCGTGGGTTAGTGTTAGCGTACGGGTTAGGATTAGGGGACGGCTGAGGGTCAGGCTTCGGGGAAGGGTTAGGGTTAGGGTTCGGGCTAGGGTTAGGGTTAGGGGACGGGGACGGTTTAGGGTCCAGGTGAGGGTACGACAACGCTTTAGGGGGAGCGTACGTGTGAGGGCGCGGGTTAGTGTTAGTGTACGGTTTAGGATTAGGGGACGGCTGAGGGTCAGGCTTCGGGGAAGGGTTAGGGTTAGGGTTCGGGCTAGGGTTAGGCTTAGGGGACGGGGACGGTTTAGGGTCCAGGTGAGGGTACGACAACGCTTTATGTGGAGCGTACGTGTGAGGGCGCGGGTTAGTGGTAGCGTACGGGTTGGGATTAGGGGACGGGTGAGGGTCAGGCTTCGGGGAAGGGTTAGGGTTAGAGTTCGGGCTAGGGTTAGGGTTAGGGGACGGGGACGGTTTAGGGTCCAGGTGAGGGTACGACAACACTTTAGGGGGAGCGTACGTGTGAGGGCGTGGGTTAGTGTTAGCGTACGGGTTAGGATTAGGGGACGGCTGAGGGTCAGGCTTCGGGGAAGGGTTAGGGTTAGGGTTCGGGCTAGGGTTAGGGTTAGGGGACGGGGACGGTTTAGGGTCCTGGTGAGGGTACGACAACGCTTTAGGGGGAGCGTATGTGTGAGGGCGCGGGTTAGTGTTAGCGTATGGATTAGGATTAGGGGACGGCTGAGGGTCAGGCTTCGGGGAAGGGTTAGGGTTAGGGTTCGGGCTAGGGTTAGGGTTAGGGGACGGGGACGGTTTAGGGTCCAGGTGAGGGTACGACATAGCTTTAGGGGGAGCGTACGTGTGAGGGCGCGGGTTAGTGGTAGCGTACGGGTTAGGATTAGGGGACGGGTGGGGGTCAGGCTTCGGGGAAGGGTTAGGGTTAGGGTTCGGGCTAGGGTTAGGGTTAGGGGACGGGGACGGTTTAGGGCCCAGGTGAGGGTACGACAACGCTTTAGGGGGAGCGTACGTGTGAGGGCGCGAGTTAGTGTTAATGTACGAGTTAGGATTAGGGGACGGGTGAGGGTCAGGCTTCGGGGAAGAGTTAGGGTTAGGGTTCGGGCTAGGGTTAGGGTTAGGGGACGGGGACGGTTTAGGGTCCAGGTGAGGGTACGACAACGCTTTTGGGGGAGCGTACGTGTGAGGGCGCGGGTTAGTGTTAGCGTACGGGTTAGGATTAGGGGACGGCTGAGGGTCAGGCTTCGGGGAAGGGTTAGGGTTAGGGTTCGGGCTAGGGTTAGGGTTAGGGGACGGGGACGGTTTAGGGTCCAGGTGAGGGTACGACAACGCTTTAGGGGGAGCGTACGAGTGAGGGCGCGGGTTAGTGTTAGCGTACGGGTTAGGATTAGGGGACGGGTGAGGGTCAGGCTTCGGGGAAGGGTTAGGGTTAGGGTTCGAGCTAGGGTTAGGGTTAGGGGACGGGGACGGTTTAGGGTCCAGGTGAGGGTACGACAACGCTTTAGGGGGAGCGTACGTGTGAGGGCGTGGGTTAGTGTTAGCGTACGGGTTAGGATTAGGGGACGGCTGAGGGTCAGGCTTCGGGGAAGGGTTAGGGTTAGGGTTCGGGCTAGGGTTAGGGTTAGGGGACGGGGACGGTTTAGGGTCCAGGTGAGGGTACGACAACGCTTTAGGGGGAGCGTACGTGTGAGGGCGCGGGTTAGTGTTAGTGTACGGTTTAGGATTAGGGGACGGCTGAGGGTCAGGCTTCGGGGAAGGGTTAGGGTTAGGGTTCGGGCTAGGGTTAGGCTTAGGGGACGGGGACGGTTTAGGGTCCAGGTGAGGGTACGACAACGCTTTATGTGGAGCGTACGTGTGAGGGCGCGGGTTAGTGGTAGCGTACGGGTTGGGATTAGGGGACGGGTGAGGGTCAGGCTTCGGGGAAGGGTTAGGGTTAGAGTTCGGGCTAGGGTTAGGGTTAGGGGACGGGGACGGTTTAGGGTCCAGGTGAGGGTACGACAACACTTTAGGGGGAGCGTACGTGTGAGGGCGTGGGTTAGTGTTAGCGTACGGGTTAGGATTAGGGGACGGCTGAGGGTCAGGCTTCGGGGAAGGGTTAGGGTTAGGGTTCGGGCTAGGGTTAGGGTTAGGGGACGGGGACGGTTTAGGGTCCTGGTGAGGGTACGACAACGCTTTAGGGGGAGCGTATGTGTGAGGGCGCGGGTTAGTGTTAGCGTATGGATTAGGATTAGGGGACGGCTGAGGGTCAGGCTTCGGGGAAGGGTTAGGGTTAGGGTTCGGGCTAGGGTTAGGGTTAGGGGACGGGGACGGTTTAGGGTCCAGGTGAGGGTACGACATAGCTTTAGGGGGAGCGTACGTGTGAGGGCGCGGGTTAGTGGTAGCGTACGGGTTAGGATTAGGGGACGGGTGGGGGTCAGGCTTCGGGGAAGGGTTAGGGTTAGGGTTCGGGCTAGGGTTAGGGTTAGGGGACGGGGACGGTTTAGGGTCCAGGTGAGGGTACGACAACGCTTTAGGGGGAGCGTACGTGTGAGGGCGAGGGTTAGTGGTAGCGTACGGGTTAGGATTAGGGGACGGGTGAGGGTCAGGCTTCGGGGAAGGGTTAGGGTTAGGGTTCGGGCTAGGGTTAGGGTTAGGGGACGGGGACGGTTTAGGGTCCAGGTGAGGGTACGACAACGCTTTAGGGGGAGAGTACGTGTGAGGGCGCGGGTTAGTGTTAGCGTACGGGTTAGGATTAGGAGACGGGTGAGGGTCAGGCTTCGGTGAAGGGTTAGGGTTAGGGTTCGGGCTAGGGTTAGGGTTAGGGGATGGGGACGGTTTAGGGTCCAGGTGAGGGTACGACAACGCTTTAGGGGGAGCGTACGTGTGAGGGCGTGGGTTAGTGTTAGCATACGGGTTAGGATTAGGGGACGGCTGAGGGTCAGGCTTCGGGGAAGTGTTAGGTTTAGGGTTCGGGCTAGGGTTAGGGTTAGGGGACGGGGACGGTTTAGGATCCAGGTGAGGGTACGACAACGCTTTAGGGGGAGCGTACGTGTGAGGGCGCGGGTTAGTGTTAGCGTACGGGTTAGGATTAGGGGACGGCTGAGGGTCAGGCTTCGGGGAAGGGTTAGGGTTAGGGTTCGGGCTAGGGTTAGGGTTAGGGGACGGGGACGGTTTAGGGTCCAGGTGAGGGTACGACAACGCTTTAGGGGGAGCGTACGTGTGAGGACGCGGGTTAGTGTTAGCGTACGGGTTAGGATTAGGGGACGGGTGAGGGTCAGGCTTCGGGGAAGGGTTAGGGTTAGGGTTCGGGCTAGGGTTAGGGTTAGGGGACGGGGACGGTTTAGGGTCCTGGAGAGGGTACGACAACGCTTTAGGGGGAGCGTACGTGTGAGGGCGCGGGTTAATGTTAGCGTACATGAGAGGATTAGGGGACGGCTGAGGGTCAGGCTTTGGGGAAGGGTTAGGGTTAGGGTTCGGGCTAGGGTTAGGGTTAGGGGACGGGGACGGTTTAGGGTCCAGGTGAGGGTACGAAAATGCTTTAGGGGGAGCGTACGTGTGAGGGCGCGGGTTAGTGTTAGCGTACGGGTTAGGATTAGGGGACAGCTGAGGGTCAGGCTTCGGGGAAGTGTTAGGGTTAGGGTTTGGGCTAGGGTTAGGGTAAGGGGACGGGGACGGTTTAGGGTCCATGTGAGGGTACGACTACGCTTTATGGGGCGCGTACGTGTGAGGGCGCGGGTTAGTGTTAGCGTACGGGTTAGGATTATGGGATGGGTGAGGGTCAGGCTTCGGGGAAGGTTTAGGGTTAGGGTTCGGGCTAGGGTTAGGGTTAGGGGACGGGGACCGTTTAGGGTCCAGGTGAGGGTACGACAACGCTTTAGGGGGAGCGTACGTGTGAGGGCGCGGGTTAGTGTTAGCGTACGGTTTAGGATTAGGGGACGGCTGAGGGTCAGGCTTCGGGGAAGGGTTAGGGTTAGGGTTCGGGCTAGGGTTAGGGTTAGGGGACGGGGACGGTTTAGGGTCCAGGTGAGGGTACGACAACGCTTTAGGTGGAGCGTACGTGTGAGGGCGCGGGTTAGTGGTAGCGTACGGGTTGGGATTAGGGGACGGGTGAGGGTCAGGCTTCGGGGAAGGGTTAGGGTTAGAGTTCGGGCTAGGGTTAGGGTTAGGGGACGGGGACGGTTTAGGGTCCAGGTTAGGGTACGACAACACTTTAGGGGGAGCGTACGTGTGAGGGCGTGGGTTAGTGTTAGCGTACGGGTTAGGATTAGGGGACGGCTGAGGGTCAGGCTTCGGGGAAGGGTTAGGGTTAGGGTTCGGGCTAGGGTTAGGGTTAGGGGACGGGGACGGTTTAGGGTCCTGGTGAGGGTACGACAACGCTTTAGGGGGAGCGTACGTGTGAGGGCGCGGGTTAGTGTTAGCGTACGGGTTAGGATTAGGGGATGGGTGAGGGTCAGGCTTCGGGGAAGGGTTAGGGTTAGGGTTCGGGCTAGGGTTAGGGTTAGGGGACGGGGACGGTTTAGGGTCCAGGTGAGGGTACGACAACGCTTTACGGGGAGCGTACGTGTGAGGGCGTGGGTTAGTGTTAGCGTATGGGTTAGGATTAGGGGACGGCTGAGGGTCAGGCTTCGGGGAAGGGTTAGGGTTAGGGTTCGGGCTAGGGTTAGGGTTAGGGGACGGGGACGGTTTAGGGTCCAGGTGAGGGTACGACAACGCTTTAGGGGGAGCGTACGTGTGAGGGCGTGGGTTAGTGTTAGCGTACGGGTTAGGATTAGGGGACGGCTGAGGGTCAGGCTTCGGGGAAGTGTTAGGTTTATGGTTCGGGCTAGGGTTAGGGTTAGGGGACGGGGACGGTTTACTGTCCAGGTGAGGGTACGACAACGCTTTAGGCGGAGCGTACGTGTGAGGGCGCGGGTTAGTGTTAGCGTACGTGTTAGGATTAGGGGACGGCTGAGGGTCAGGCTTCGGGGAAGGGTTAGGGTTAGGGTTCGGGCTAGGGTTAGGGTTAGGGGACGGGGACGGTTTAGGGTCCAGGTGAGGGTACGACAACGCTTTAGGGGGAGCGTACGTGTGAGGGCGTGGGTTAGTGTTAGCGTACGGGTTAGGATTAGGGGACGGGTGAGGGTCAGGCTTCGGGGAAGGGTTAGGGTTAGGGTTCGGGCTAGGGTTAGGGTTAGGGGACGGGGACGGTTTAGGGTCCAGGTGAGGGTACGACAACGCTTTAGGGGGAGCCTACGTGTGAGGACGTGGGTTAGTGTTAGTGTACGGCTTAGGATTATGGGACGGGTGAGGGTCAGGCTTCGGGGAAGGGTTAGGGTTAGGGTTCGGGCTAGGGTTAGGGTTAGGGGATGGGGACGGTTTAGGGTCCAGGTGAGGGTACGACAACGCTTTAGGGGGAGCGTACGTGTGAGGGCGCGGGTTAGTGTTAGCGTACGGGTTAGGATTAGGGGACGGGTGAGGGTCAGGCTTCGGGGAAGGGTTAGGGTTAGGGTTCGGGCTAGGGTTAGGGTTAGGGGACGGGGACGGTTTAGGGTCCAGGTGAGGGTACGACAACGCTTTAGGGGGAGCCTACGTGTGAGGACGTGGGTTAGTGTTAGTGTACGGCTTAGGATTATGGGACGCGTGAGGGTCAGGCTTCGGGGAAGGGTTAGGGTTAGGGTTCGGGCTAGGGTTAGGGTTAGGGGATGGGGACGGTTTAGGGTCCAGGTGAGGGTACGACAACGCTTTAGGGGGAGCGTACGTGTGAGGGCGCGGGTTAGTGTTAGCGTACGGGTTAGGATTAGGGGACGGGTGAGGGTCAGGCTTCGGGGAAGGGTTAGGGTTAGGGTTCGGGCTAGGGTTAGGGTTAGGGACGGGGACGGTTTAGGGTCCAGGTGAGGGTACGACAACGCATTCGGGGGAGCGTACGTGTGAGGGCACGGGTTAATGTTAGCGTACGGGTTAGGATAAGGGGACGGCTGAGGGTCAGGCTTCGGGGAAGGGTTAGGGTTAGGGTTCGGGCTAGGGTTAGGGTTGGGGACGCGACGGTTTAGGGTCCAGGTGAGGGTACGACAACGCTTTAGGCGGAGCGTACGTGTGAGGGCGTGGGTTAGTGTTAGCGTACGGGTTAGGATTAGGGGACGTCTGAGGGTCAGGCTTCGGGGAAGGGTTAGGGTTAGGGTTCAGGCTAGGGTTAGGGTTAGGGGACGAGGACAGTTTAGGGTCCAGATGAGGGTACGACAACGCTTTAGGGGGAGCTTACGTGTGAGGGCGCGGGTTAGTGTTAGCGTACGGTTTAGGATTAGGGGACGGGTGAGGGTCAGGCTTCGGGGAAGGGTTAGGGTTAGGGTTCGGGCTAGGGGTAGGGTTAGGGGACGGGGACGGTTTAGGGTCCAGGTGAGGGTACGACAACGCTTTAGGGGGAGCGTACGTGTGAGGGCGCGGGTTAGTGGTAGCGTACGGGTTGGGATTAGGGGACGGGTGAGGGTCAGGCTTCGGGGAAGGGTTAGGGTTAGGGTTCGGGCTAGGGTTAGGGTTAGGGGACGGGGACGGTTTAGGGTCCAGGTGAGGGTACAACAACACTTTAGGGGGAGCGTACGTGTGAGGGCGTGGGTTAGTGTTAGCGTACGGGTTAGGATTAGGGGACGGCTGAGGGTCAGGATTCGGGGAAGGGTTAGGGTTAGGGTTCGGGCTAGGGTTAGGGTTAGGGGACGGGGACGGTTTAGGGTCCAGGTGAGGGTACGACAACGCTTTAGGGGAAGCGTACGTCTGAGGGCGCGGGTTAGTGTTAGCGTACGGTTTAGGATTAGGGCACGGCTGAGGGTCAGGCTTCGGGGAAGGGTTAGGGTTAGGGTTCGGGCTAGGGTTAGGGTTAGGGGACGGGGACGGTTTAGGGTCCAGGTGAGGGTACGACAACGCTTTAGGGGGAGCGTACGTGTGAGGGCGCGGGTTAGTGGTAGCGTACAGGTTAGGATTAGGGGACGGGTGGGGGTCAGGCTTCGGGGAAGGGTTAGGGTTAGGGTTCGGGCTAGGGTTAGGGTTAGGGGACGGGGACGGTTTAGGGTCCAGGTGAGGGTACCACAACGCTTTAGGGGGAGCGTACGTGTGAGGGCGCGGGTTAGTGGTAGCGTACGGGTTAGGATTAGGGGACGGGTGAGGGTCAGGCTTCGGGGAATGGTTAGGGTTAGGGTTCGGGCTAGGGTTAGGGTTAGGGGACGGGGACGGTTTAGGGTCCAGGTGAGGGTACGACAACGCTTAAGGGGGAGCGTACGTGTGAGGGCGCGGGTTAGTGTTAGCGTACGGGTTAGGATTAGGGGACGGGTGAGGGTCAGGCTTCGGGGAAGGGTTAGGGTTAGGGTTCGGGCTAGGGTTAGGGTTACGGGACGGGGACGGTTTAGGGTCCAGGTGAG
Organism: Stenella coeruleoalba; assembly: GCF_951394435.1. Taxonomy (NCBI): domain Eukaryota; kingdom Metazoa; phylum Chordata; class Mammalia; order Artiodactyla; family Delphinidae; genus Stenella; species Stenella coeruleoalba. The sequence continues at coordinate 356,970 of NW_027646088.1, read as the reverse complement.
GGTACGACAACGCTTTAGGGGGAGCGTACGTGTGAGGGCGTGGGTTAGTGTTAGCATACGGGTTAGGATTAGGGGACGGCTGAGGGTCAGGCTTCGGGGAAGGGTTAGGGTTAGGGTTCGGGCTAGGGTTAGGGTTAGGGGACGGGGACGGTTTAGGGTCCAGGTGAGGGTATGACAACGCTTTAGGGGGAGCGTACGTGTGAGGGCGTGGGTTAGTGTTAGCATACGGGTTAGGATTAGGGGACGGCTGAGGGTCAGGCTTCGGGGAAGGGTTAGGGTTAGGGTTCGGGCTAGGGTTAGGGTTAGGGGACGGGGACTGTTTAGGGTCCAGGTGAGGGTACGACAACGCTTTAGGGGGAGCGTACGTGTGAGGGCGCGGGTTAGTGTTAGCGTACGGGTTAGGATTAGGGGACGGGTGAGGGTCAGGCTTCGGGGAAGGGTTAGGGTTAGGGTTCGGGCTAGGGTTAGGGTTAGGGGACGGGGACGGTTTAGGGTCCAGGTGAGGGTACGACAACGCTTTAGGGGGAGCGTACGTGTGAGGGCGTGGGTTAGTGTTAGCGTACGGGCTAGGATTAGGGGACGGCTGAGGGTCAGGCTTCGGGGAAGGGTTAGGGTTAGGGTTCGGGCTAGGGTTAGGGTTACGGGACGGGGACGGTTTAGGGTCCAGGTGAGGGTACGACAACGCTTTAGGGGGAGCGTACATATGAGGGCGTGGGTTAGTGTTAGCATACGGGTTAGGATTAGGGGACGGCTGAGGGTCAGGCTTCGGGGAAGGGTTAGGTTTAGGGTTCGGGCTAGGGTTAGGTTTAGGGGACGGGGACGGTTTAGGGTCCAGGTGAGGGTACGACAACGCTTTAGGGGGAGCGTACGTCTGAGGGCGCGGGTTAGTGTTAGCGTACGGTTTAGGATTAGGGGACGGCTGAGGGTCAGGCTTCGGGGAAGGGTTAGGGTTAGGGTTCGGGCTAGGGTTAGGGTAAGGGGACGGGGACGGTTTAGGGTCCAGGTGAGGGTACGACAACGCTTTAGGGGGAGCGTACGTGTGAGGTCTTGGGTTAGTGGTAGCGTACGGGTTAGGATTAGGGGACGGGTGGGGGTCAGGCTTCGGGGAAGGGTTAGGGTTAGGGTTCGGGCTAGGGTTAGGGTTAGGGGACGGGGACGGTTTAGGCTCCAGGTGAGGGTACGACAACGCTTTAGGGGGAGCGTACGTGTGAGGGCGCGGGTTAGTGGTAGCGTACGGGTTAGGATTAGGGGACGGGTGAGGGTCAGGCTTCGGGAAAGGTTTAGGGTTAGGGTTCGGGCTAGGGTTAGGGTTAGGGGACGGGGACGGTTTAGGGTCCAGGTGAGGGTACGACAACGCTTAAGGGGGAGCGTACGTGTGAGGGCGCGGGTTAGTGTTAGCGTACGGGTTAGGATTAGGGGACTGGTGAGGGTCAGGCTTCGGGGAAGGGTTAGGGTTAGGGTTTGGGCTAGGGTTAGGGTTAGGGGACGGGGACGGTTTAGGGTCCAGGTGAGGGTACGACAACGCTTTAGGGGGAGCGTACATGTGAGGGCGTGGGTTAGTGTTAGCATACGGGTTAGGATTAGGGGACGGCTGAGGGTCAGGCTTCGGGGAAGGGTTAGGGTTAGGGTTCGGGCTAGGGTTAGGGTTAGGGGACGGGGACGGTTTAGGGTCCAGGTGAGGGTATGACAACGCTTTAGGGGGAGCGTACGTGTGAGGGCGTGGGTTAGTGTTAGCATACGGGTTAGGATTAGGGGACGGCTGAGGGTCAGGCTTCGGGGAAGGGTTAGGGTTAGGGTTCGGGCTAGGGTTAGGGTTAGGGGACGGGGACTGTTTAGGGTCCAGGTGAGGGTACGACAACGCTTTAGGGGGAGCGTACGTGTGAGGGCGCGGGTTAGTGTTAGCGTACGGGTTAGGATTAGGGGACGGGTGAGGGTCAGGCTTCGGGGAAGGGTTAGGGTTAGGGTTCGGGCTAGGGTTAGGGTTAGGGGACGGGGACGGTTTAGGGTCCAGGTGAGGGTACGACAACGCTTTAGGGGGAGCGTACGTGTGAGGGCGCGGGTTAGTGTTAGCGTACGGGCTAGGATTAGGGGACGGCTGAGGGTCAGGCTTCGGGGAAGGGTTAGGGTTAGGGTTCGGGCTAGGGTTAGGGTTAGGGGACGGGGACGGTTTAGGGTCCAGGTGAGGGTACGACAACGCTTTAGGGGGAGCCTACGTGTGAGGGCGTGGGTTAGTGTTAGCGTACTGGTTAGGATTAGGGGACGGGTGAGGGTCAGGATTCGGGGAAGGGTTAGGGTTAGGATTCGGGCTAGGGTTAGGGTTAGGGGACAGGGACGGTTTAGGGTCCAGGTGAGGGTACGACAACGCTTTAGGGGGAGCGTACATGTGAGGGTGTGGGTTAGTGTTAGCATACGGGTTAGGATTAGGGGACGGCTGAGGGTCAGGCTTCGGGGAAGGGTTAGGTTTAGGGTTCGGGCTAGGGTTAGGGTTAGGGGACGGGGACGGTTTAGGGTCCAGGTGAGGGTACGACAACGCTTTAGGGGGAGCGTACGTGTGAGGGCGCGGGTTAGTGTTAGCGTACGGGTTAGGATTAGGGGACGGCTGAGGGTCAGGCTTCGGGGAAGGGTTAGGGTTAGGGTTCGGGCTAGGGTTAGGGTTAGGGGACGGGGACTGTTTAGGGTCCAGGTGAGGGTACGACAACGCTTGAGGGGGAGCGTACGTGTGAGGGCGCGGGTTAGTGTTAGCGTACGGGTTAGGATTAGGGGACGGGTGAGGGTCAGGCTTCGGGGAAGGGTTAGGGTTAGGGTTCGGGCTAGGGTTAGGGTTAGGGGACGGGGACGGTTTAGGGTCCAGGTGAGGGTACGACAACGCTTTAGGGGGAGCGTACGTGTGAGGGCTCGGGTTAGTGTTAGCGTACGGGTTAGGATTAGGGGACGGCTGAGTGTCAGGCTTCAGGGAAGGGTTAGGGTTAGGGTTCGGGCTAGGGTTAGGGTTAGGGGACGGGGACGGTTTAGGGTCCAGGTGAGGGTACGACAACGCTTTAGGGTGAGCCTACGTGTGAGGGCGTGGGTTAGTGTTAGCGTACGGCTTAGGATTAGGGGACGGGTGAGGGTCAGGCTTCGGGGAAGGTTTAGGGTTAGGGTTCGGGCTAGGGTTAGGGTTAGGGGACGGGGACGGTTTAGGGTCCAGGTGAGGGTACGACAACGCTTTAGGGGGAGCGTACGTGTGAGGGCGCGGGTTAGTGTTAGCGTACGGGTTAGGATTAGGGGACGGCTGAGGGTCAGGCTTCGGGGAAGGGTTAGGGTTAGGGTTCGGGCTAGGGTTAGGGTTAGGGGACGGGCACGGTTTAGAGTCCAGGTGAGGGTACGACAATGCTTTAGGGGGAGCGTACGTGTGAGGGCGCGGGTTAGTGTTAGCGTACGGGTTAGGATTAGGGGACGGGTGAGGGTCAGGCTTCGGGGAAGGGTTAGGGTTAGGGTTCGGGCTAGGGTTAGGGTTAGGGGACGGGGACGGTTTAGGGTCCAGGTGAGGGTACGACAACGCTTTAGGGGGAGCGTACATGTGAGGGTGTGGGTTAGTGTTAGCATACGGGTTAGGATTAGGGGACGGCTGAGGGTCAGGCTTCGGGGAAGGGTTAGGTTTAGGGTTCGGGCTAGGGTTAGGGTTAGGGGACGGGGACGGTTTAGGGTCCAGGTGAGGGTACGACAACGCTTTAGGGGGAGCGTACGTGTGAGGGCGCAGGTTAGTGTTAGCGTACGGGTTAGGATTAGGGGACGGCTGAGGGTCAGGCTTCGGGGAAGGGTTAGGGTTAGGGTTCGGGCTAGGGTTAGGGTTAGGGGACGGGGACTGTTTAGGGTCCAGGTGAGGGTACGACAACGCTTTAGGGGGAGCGTACGTGTGAGGGCACGGGTTAGTGTTAGCGTACGGGTTAGGATTAGGGGACGGGTGAGGGTCAGGCTTCGGGGAAGGGTTAGTGTTAGAGTTCGGGCTAGGGTTAGGGTTAGGGGACGGGGACGGTTTAGGGTCCAGGTGAGGGTACGACAACGCTTTAGGGGGAGCGTACGTGTGAGGGCGCGGGTTAGTGTTAGCGTACAGGTTAGGATTAGGGGACGGCTGAGAGTCAGGCTTCGGGGAAGGGTTAGGTTTAGGGTTCGGGCTAGGGTTAGGGTTAGGGGACGGGGACGGTTTAGGGTCCAGGTGAGGGTACGACAACGCTTTAGGGGGAGCGTACGTGTGAGGGCGCGGGTTAGTGTTAGCGTACGGGTTAGGATTAGGGGACGGGTGAGGGTCAGGCTTCGGGGAAGGGTTAGGGTTAGGGTTCGGGCTAGGGTTAGGGTTAGGGGACGGGGACGGTTTAGGGTCCAGGTGAGGGTACGACAACGCTTTAGGGGGAGCGTACGTGTGAGGGCGCGGGTTAGTGTTAGCGTACGGGTTAGGATTAGGGGACGGGTGAGGGTCAGGCTTCGGGGAAGGGTTAGGGTTAGGGTTCGGGCTAGGGTTAGGGTTAGGGGACGGGGACGGTTTAGGGTCCAGGTGAGGGTATGACAACGCTTCAGGGGGAGCGTACGTGTGAGGGCGTGGGTTAGTGTTAGCATACGGGTTAGGATTAGGGGACGGCTGAGGGTCAGGCTTCGGGGAAGGGTTAGGGTTAGGGTTCGGGCTAGGGTTAGGGTTAGGGGACGGGGACTGTTTAGGGTCCAGGTGAGGGTACGACAACGCTTTAGGGGGAGCGTACGTGTGAGGGCGCGGGTTAGTGTTAGCGTACGGGTTAGGATTAGGGGACGGGTGAGGGTCAGGCTTCGGGGAAGGGTTAGGGTTAGGGTTCGGGCTAGGGTTAGGGTTAGGGGACGGGGACGGTTTAGGGTCCAGGTGAGGGTACGACAACGCTTTAGGGGGAGCGTACGTGTGAGGGCGCGGTTTAGTGTTAGCGTACGGGCTAGGATTAGGGGACGGCTGAGGGTCAGGCTTCGGGGAAGGGTTAGGGTTAGGGTTCGGGCTAAGGTTAGGGTTAGGGGACGGGAACGGTTTAGGGTCCAGGTGAGGGTACGACAATGCTTTAGGGGGAGCCTACGTGTGAGGGCGTGGGTTAGTGTTAGCGTACTGGTTAGGATTAGGGGACGGGTGAGGGTCAGGCTTCGGGGAAGGGTTAGGGTTAGGGTTCGGGCTAGGGTTAGGGTTAGGGGACGGGGACGGTTTAGGGTCCAGGTGAGGGTACGACAACGCTTTAGGGGGAGCGTACATGTGAGGGTGTGGGTTAGTGTTAGCATACGGGTTAGGATTAGGGGACGGCTGAGGGTCAGGCTTCGGGGAAGGGTTAGGTTTAGGGTTCGGGCTAGGGTTAGGGTTAGGGGACGGGGACGGTTTAGGGTCCAGGTGAGGGTACGACAACGCTTTAGGGGGAGCGTACGTGTGAGGGCGCGGGTTAGTGTTAGCGTACGGGTTAGGATTAGGGGACGGCTGAGGGTCAGGCTTCGGGGAAGGGTTAGGGTTAGGGTTCGGGCTAGGGTTAGGGTTAGGGGACGGGGACTGTTTAGGGTCCAGGTGAGGGTACGACAACGCTTTAGGGGGAGCGTACGTGTGAGGGCGCGGGTTAGTGTTAGCGTACGGGTTAGGATTAGGGGACGGGTGAGGGTCAGGCTTCGGGGAAGGGTTAGGGTTAGGGTTCGGGCTAGGGTTAGGGTTAGGGGACGGGGACGGTTTAGGGTCCAGGTGAGGGTACGACAACGCTTTAGGGGGAGCGTACGTGTGAGGGCGCGGGTTAGTGTTAGCGTACGGGTTAGGATTAGGGGACGGCTGAGGGTCAGGCTTCGGGGAAGGGTTAGGGTTAGGGTTCGGGCTAGGGTTAGGGTTAGGGGACGGGGACGGTTTAGGGTCCAGGTGAGGGTACGACAACGCTTTAGGGTGAGCCTACGTTTGAGGGCGTGGGTTAGTGTTAGCGTACGGCTTAGGATTAGGGGACGGGTGAGGGTCAGGCTTCGGGGAAGGGTTAGGGTTAGGGTTCGGGCTAGGGTTAGGGTTAGGGGACGGGGACGGTTTAGGGTCCAGGTGAGGGTACGACAACGCTTTAGGGGGAGCGTACGTGTGAGGGCGCGGGTTAGTGTTAGCGTACGGGTTAGGATTAGGGGACGGCTGAGGGTCAGGCTTCGGGGAAGGGTTAGGGTTAGGGTTCGGGCTAGGGTTAGGTTTAGGGGACGGGCACGGTTTAGAGTCCAGGTGAGGGTACGACAATGCTTTAGGGGGAGCGTACGTGTGAGGGCGCGGGTTAGTGTTAGCGTACGGGTTAGGATTAGGGGACGGCTGAGGGTCAGGCTTCGGGGAAGGGTTAGGTTTAGGGTTTGGGCTAGGGTTAGGGTTAGGGGACGGGGACGGTTTAGGGTCCAGGTGAGGGTACGACAACGCTTTATGGGGCGCGTACGTGTGAGGGCGCGGGTTAGTGTTAGCGTACGGGTTAGGATTATGGGATGGGTGAGGGTCAGGCTTCGGGGAAGGTTTAGGGTTAGGGTTCGGGCTAGGGTTAGGGTTAGGGGACGGGGACCGTTTAGGGTCCAGGTGAGGGTACGACAACGCTTTAGGGGGAGCGTACGTGTGAGGGCGCGGGTTAGTGGTAGCGTACGGGTTAGGATTAGGGGACGGGTGGGGGTCAGGCTTCGGGGAAGGGTTAGGGTTAGGGTTCGGGCTAGGGTTAGGGTTAGGGGACGGGGACGGTTTAGGGTCCAGGTGAGGGTACCACAACGCTTTAGGGGGAGCGTACGTGTGAGGGCGCGGGTTAGTGGTAGCGTACGGGTTAGGATTAGGGGACGGGTGAGGGTCAGGCTTCGGGAAAGGGTTAGGGTTAGGGTTCGGGCTAGGGTTAGGGTTAGGGGACGGGGACGGTTTAGGGTCCAGGTGAGGGTACGACAACGCTTAAGGGGGAGCGTACGTGTGAGGGCGCGGGTTAGTGTTAGCGTACGGGTTAGGATTAGGGGACTGGTGAGGGTCAGGCTTCGGGGAAGGGTTAGGGTTAGGGTTCGGGCTAGGGTTAGGGTTAGGGGACGGGGACGGTTTAGGGTCCAGGTGAGGGTACGACAACGCTTTAGGGGGAGCGTACATGTGAGGGCGTGGGTTAGTGTTAGCATACGGGTTAGGATTAGGGGACGGCTGAGGGTCAGGCTTCGGGGAAGGGTTAGGGTTAGGGTTCGGGCTAGGGTTAGGGTTAGGGGACGGGGACGGTTTAGGGTCCAGGTGAGGGTATGACAACGCTTTAGGGGGAGCGTACGTGTGAGGGCGTGGGTTAGTGTTAGCATACGGGTTAGGATTAGGGGACGGCTGAGGGTCAGGCTTCGGGGAAGGGTTAGGGTTAGGGTTCGGGCTAGGGTTAGGGTTAGGGGACGGGGACTGTTTAGGGTCCAGGTGAGGGTACGACAACGCTTTAGGGGGAGCGTACGTGTGAGGGCGCGGGTTAGTGTTAGCGTACGGGTTAGGATTAGGAGACGGGTGAGGGTCAGGCTTCGGGGAAGGGTTAGGGTTAGGGTTCGGGCTAGGGTTAGGGTTAGGGGACGGGGACGGTTTAGGGTCCAGGTGAGGGTACGACAACGCTTTAGGGGGAGCGTACGTGTGAGGGCGCGGTTTAGTGTTAGCGTACGGGCTAGGATTAGGGGACGGCTGAGGGTCAGGCTTCGGGGAAGTGTTAGGGTTAGGGTTCGGGCTAGGGTTAGGGTTAGGGGACGGGGACGGTTTAGGGTCCAGGTGAGGGTACGACAACGCTTTAGGGGGATCCTACGTGTGAGGGCGTGGGTTAGTGTTAGCGTACTGGTTAGGATTAGGGGACGGGTGAGGGTCAGGATTCGGGGAAGGGTTAGGGTTAGGATTCGGGCTAGGGTTAGGGTTAGGGGACAGGGACGGTTTAGGGTCCAGGTGAGGGTACGACAACGCTTTAGGGGGAGCGTACATGTGAGGGTGTGGGTTAGTGTTAGCATACGGGTTAGGATTAGGGGACGGCTGAGGGTCAGGCTTCGGGGAAGGGTTAGGTTTAGGGTTCGGGCTAGGGTTAGGGTTAGGGGACGGGGACGGTTTAGGGTCCAGGTGAGGGTACGACAACGCTTTAGGGGGAGCGTACGTGTGAGGGCGCGGGTTAGTGTTAGCGTACGGGTTAGGATTAGGGGACGGCTGAGGGTCAGGCTTCGGGGAAGGGTTAGGGTTAGGGTTCGGGCTAGGGTTAGGGTTAGGGGACGGGGACTGTTTAGGATCCAGGTGAGGGTACGACAACGCTTGAGGGGGAGCGTACGTGTGAGGGCACGGGTTAGTGTTAGCGTACGGGTTAGGATTAGGGGACGGGTGAGGGTCAGGCTTCGGGGAAGGGTTAGGGTTAGGGTTCGGGCTAGGGTTAGGGTTAGGGGACGGGGACGGTTTAGGGTCCAGGTGAGGGTACGACAACGCTTTAGGGTGAGCCTACGTGTGAGGGCGTGGGTTAGTGTTAGCGTACGCCTTAGGATTAGGGGACGGGTGAGGGTCAGGCTTCGGGGAAGGGTTAGGGTTAGGGTTCGGGCTAGGGTTAGGGTTAGGGGACGGGGACGGTTTAGGGTCCAGGTGAGGGTACGACAACGCTTTAGGGGGAGCGTACGTGTGAGGGCGCGGGTTAGTGTTAGCGTACGGGTTAGGATTAGGGGACGGCTGAGGGTCAGGCTTCGGGGAAGGGTTAGGGTTAGGGTTCGGGCTAGGGTTAGGGTTAGGGGACGGGCACGGTTTAGAGTCCAGGTGAGGGTACGACAATGCTTTAGTGGGAGCGTACGTGTCAGGGCGCGGGTTAGTGTTAGCGTACGGGTTAGGATTAGGGGACGGGTGAGGGTCAGGCTCTGGGGAAGGGTTAGGGTTAGGGTTCGGGCTAGGGTTAGGGTTAGGGGACGGGGACGGTTTAGGGTCCAGGTGAGGGTACGACAACGCTTTAGGGGGAGCGTACATGTGAGGGTGTGGGTTAGTGTTAGCATACGGGTTAGGATTAGGGGACGGCTGAGGGTCAGGCTTCGGGGAAGGGTTAGGTTTAGGGTTCGGGCTAGGGTTAGGGTTAGGGGACGGGGACGGTTTAGGGTCCAGGTGAGGGTACGACAACGCTTTAGGGGGAGCGTACGTGTGAGGGCGCAGGTTAGTGTTAGCGTACGGGTTAGGATTAGGGGACGGCTGAGGGTCAGGCTTCGGGGAAGGGTTAGGGTTAGGGTTCGGGCTAGGGTTAGGGTTAGGGGACGGGGACTGTTTAGGGTCCAGGTGAGGGTACGACAACGCTTTAGGGGGAGCGTACGTGTGAGGGCGCGGGTTAGTGTTAGCGTACGGGTTAGGATTAGGGGACGGGTGAGGGTCAGGCTTCGGGGAAGGGTTAGTGTTAGAGTTCGGGCTAGGGTTAGGGTTAGGGGACGGGGACGGTTTAGGGTCCAGGTGAGGGTACGACAACGCTTTAGGGGGAGCGTACGTGTGAGGGCGCGGGTTAGTGTTAGCGTACGGGTTAGGATTAGGGGACGGGTGAGGGTCAGGCTTCGGGGAAGGGTTAGGGTTAGGGTTCGGGCTAGGGTTAGGTTTAGGGGACGGGGACGGTTTAGGGTCCAGGTGAGGGTACGACAACGCTTTAGGGTGAGCCTACGTGTGAGGGCGTGGGTTAGTGTTAGCGTACGGGTTAGGATTAGGGGACGGGTGAGGGTCAGGCTTCGGGGAAGGGTTAGGGTTAGGGTTCGGGCTAGGGTTAGGGTTAGGGGACGGGGACGGTTTAGGGTCCAGGTGAGGGTACGACAACGCTTTAGGGGGAGCGTACGTGTGAGGGCGCGGGTTAGTGTTAGCGTACGGGTTAGGATTAGGGGACGGGTGGGGGTCAGGCTTCGGGGAAGGGTTAGGGTTAGGGTTCGGGCTAGGGTTAGGGTTAGGGGACGGGGACGGTTTAGGGTCCAGGTGAGGGTACGACAACGCTTTAGGGGGAGCGTACGTGTGAGGGCGCGGGTTAGTGTTAGCGTACGGGTTAGGATTAGGGGACGGGTGAGGGTCAGGCTTCGGGGAAGGGTTAGGGTTAGGGTTCGGGCTAGGGTTAGGGTTAGGGGACGGGGACGGTTTAGGGTCCAGGTGAGGGTACGACAACGCTTAAGGGGGAGCGTACGTGTGAGGGCGCGGGTTAGTGTTAGCGTACGGGTTAGGATTAGGGGACGGCTGAGGGTCAGGCTTCGGGGAAGGGTTAGGGTTAGGGTTCGGGCTAGGGTTAGGGTTAGGGGACGGGGACGGTTTAGGGTCCAGGTGAGGGTACGACAACGCTTTAGGGTGAGCCTACGTTTGAGGGCGTGGGTTAGTGTTAGCGTACGGCTTAGGATTAGGGGACGGGTGAGGGTCAGGCTTCGGGGAAGGGTTAGGGTTAGGGTTCGGGCTAGGGTTAGGGTTAGGGGACGGGGACGGTTTAGGGTCCAGGTGAGGGTACGACAACGCTTTAGGGGGAGCGTACGTGTGAGGGCGCGGGTTAGTGTTAGCGTACGGGTTAGGATTAGGGGACGGCTGAGGGTCAGGCTTCGGGGAAGGGTTAGGGTTAGGGTTCGGGCTAGGGTTAGGGTTAGGGGACGGGCACGGTTTAGAGTCCAGGTGAGGGTACGACAATGCTTTAGGGGGAGCGTACGTGTGAGGGCGCGGGTTAGTGTTAGCGTACGGGTTAGGATTAGGGGATGGGTGAGGGTCTGTCTTCGGGGAAGGGTTAGGGTTAGGGTTCGGGCTAGGATTACGGTTAGGGAACGGGGACGGTTTAGGGTCCAGGTGAGGGTACGACAACGCTTTAGGGGGAGCGTACGTGTGAGGGCGCGGGTTAGTGTTAGCGTACGGGTTAGGATTAGGGGACGGCTGAGGGTCAGGCTTCGGGGAAGGGTTAGGGTTAGGGTTCGGGCTAGGGTTAGGGTTAGGGGACGGGGACGGTTTAGGGTCCAGGTGAGGGTACGACAACGCTTTAGGGGGAGCGTACGTGTGAGGGCGCGGGTTAGTGGTAGCGTACGGGTTAGGATTAGGGGACGGGTGAGGGTCAGGCTTCGGGGAAGGGTTAGGGTTAGCGTTCGGGCTAGGGTTAGGGTTAGGGGACGGGGACGGTTTAGGGTCCAGGTGAGGGTACGACAACGCTTTAGGGGGACCGTACGTGTGAGGGCGCGGGTTAGTGTTAGCGTACGGGTTAGGATTAGGGGACGGGTGAGGGTCAGGCTTCGGGGAAGGGTTAGGGTTAGGGTTCGGGCTAGGGTTAGGGTTAGGGGACGGGGACGGTTCAGGGTCCAGGTGAGGGTACGACAACGCTTTAGGGGGAGTGTACGTTTGAGGGCGCGGGTTAGTGTTAGCGTACAGGTTAGGATTAGGGGACGGCTGAGGGTCAGGCTTCGGGGAAGGGTTAGGGTTAGGGCTAGGGTTAAGGTTAGGGGATGGGGACGGTTTAGGGTCCAGGTGAGGGTACGACAATGCTTTAGGGGGAGCATACGTTTGAGGGCGCGGGTTAGTGTTAGCGTACGGGTTAGGATTAGGGGACGGGTGAGGGTCAGGCTTCGGGGAAGGGTTAGGGTTAGGGTTCAGGCTAGGGTTAGGGTTAGGGGACGGGGACGGTTTAGGGTCCAGGTGAGGGTACGACAACGCTTTAGGGGGAGCGTACGTGTGAGGGCGCGGGTTAGTGTTAGCGTACGGGTTAGGATTAGGGGACGGGTGAGGGTCAGGGTTCGGGGAGGGGTTAGGGTTAGGGTTTGGGCTAGGGTTAGGGTTAGGGGACGGGGACGGTTTAGGGTCCAGGTGAGGGTACGACAACGCTTTAGGGGGAGCGTACGTGTGAGGGCGCGGGTTAGTGTTAGCGTACGGGTTAGGATTAGGGGATGGGTGAGGGTCAGGCTTCGGGGAAGTGTTAGGGTTAGGGTTCGGGCTAGGGTTAGGGGACGGGGACGGTTTAGGGTCCAGGTGAGGGTACGACAACGCTTTAGGGGGAGCGTACGTGTGAGGGTGCGGGTTAGTGTTAGCGTACGGGTTAGGATTAGGGGACGGGTGAGGGTCAGGCTTCGGGTAAGGGTTAGGGTTAGGGTTCGGGCTAGGGTTAGGGTTAGGGGACGGGGACGGTTTAGGGTCCAGGTGAGGGTACGACAACGCTTAAGGGGGAGCGTACGTGTGAGGGCGCGGGTTAGTGTTAGCGTACGGGTTAGGATTAGGGGACGGGTGAGGGTCAGGCTTCGGGGAAGGGTTAGGGTTAGGGTTCGGGCTAGGGTTAGGGTTAGGGGACGGGGACGGTTTAGGGTCCAGGTGAGGGTATGACAACGCTTTAGGGGGAGCGTACGTGTGAGGGCGTGGGTTAGTGTTAGCATACAGGTTAGGATTAGGGGACGGCTGAGGGTCAGGCTTCGGGGAAGGGTTAGGTTTAGGGTTCGGGCTAGGGTTAGGGTTAGGGGACGGGGACGGTTTAGGGTCCAGGTGAGGGTACGACAACGCTTTAGGGGGAGCGTACGTGTGAGGGCGCGGGTTAGTGTTAGCGTACGGGTTAGGATTAGGGGACGGCTGAGGGTCAGGCTTCGGGGAAGGGTTAGGGTTAGGGTTCGGGCTAGGGTTAGGGTTAGGGGACGGGGACTGTTTAGGGTCCAGGTGAGGGTACGACAACGCTTTAGGGGGAGCGTACGTGTGAGGGCGCGGGTTAGTGTTAGCGTACGGGTTAGGATTAGGGGACGGGTGAGGGTCAGGCTTCGGGGAAGGGTTAGGGTTAGGGTTCGGGCTAGGGTTAGGGTTAGGGGACGGGGACGGTTTAGGGTCCAGGTGAGTGTACGACAACGCTTTAGGGGGAGCGTACGTGTGAGGGCGCGGGTTAGTGTTAGCGTACGGGTTAGGATTAGGGGACGGCTGAGGGTCAGGCTTCGGGGAAGGGTTAGGGTTAGGGTTCGGGCTAGGGTTAGGGTTAGGGGACGGGGACGGTTTAGGGTCCAGGTGAGGGTACGACAACGCTTTAGGGTGAGCCTACGTTTGAGGGCGTGGGTTAGTGTTAGCGTACGGCTTAGGATTAGGGGACGGGTGAGGGTCAGGCTTCGGGGAAGGGTTAGGGTTAGGGTTCGGGCTAGGGTTAGGGTTAGGGGACGGGGACGGTTTAGGGTCCAGGTGAGGGTACGACAACGCTTTAGGGGGAGCGTACGTGTGAGGGCGCGGGTTAGTGTTAGCGTACGGGTTAGGATTAGGGGACGGCTGAGGGTCAGGCTTCGGGGAAGGGTTAGGGTTAGGGTTCGGGCTAGGGTTAGGGTTAGGGGACGGGCACGGTTTAGAGTCCAGGTGAGGGTACGACAATGCTTTAGGGGGAGCGTACGTGTGAGGGCGCGGGTTAGTGTTAGCGTACGGGTTAGGATTAGGGGACGGGTGAGGGTCAGGCTTCGGGGAAGGGTTAGGGTTAGGGTTCGGGCTAGGGTTAGGGTTAGGGGACGGGGACGGTTTAGGGTCCAGGTGAGGGTACGACAACGCTTTAGGGGGAGCGTACATGTGAGGGTGTGGGTTAGTGTTAGCATACGGGTTAGGATTAGGGGACGGCTGAGGGTCAGGCTTCGGGGAAGGGTTAGGTTTAGGGTTCGGGCTAGGGTTAGGGTTAGGGGACGGGGACGGTTTAGGGTCCAGGTGAGGGTACGACAACGCTTTAGGGGGAGCGTACGTGTGAGGGCGCGGGTTAGTGTTAGCGTACGGGTTAGGATTAGGGGACGGCTGAGGGTCAGGCTTCGGGGAAGGGTTAGGGTTAGGGTTCGGGCTAGGGTTAGGGTTAGGGGACGGGGACTGTTTAGGGTCCAGGTGAGGGTACGACAACGCTTTAGGGGGAGCGTACGTGTGAGGGCGCGGGTTAGTGTTAGCGTACGGGTTAGGATTAGGGGACGGGTGAGGGTCAGGCTTCGGGGAAGGGTTAGGGTTAGGGTTCGGGCTAGGGTTAGGGTTAGGGGACGGGCACGGTTTAGAGTCCAGGTGATGGTACGACAATGCTTTAGGGGGAGCGTACGTGTGAGGGCGCGGGTTAGTGTTAGCGTACGGGTTAGGATTAGGGGATGGGTGAGGGTCTGTCTTCGGGGAAGGGTTAGGGTTAGGGTTCGGGCTAGGATTACGGTTAGGGAACGGGGACGGTTTAGGGTCCAGGTGAGGGTACGACAACGCTTTAGGGGGAGCGTACGTGTGAGGGCGCGGGTTAGTGTTAGCGTACGGGTTAGGATTAGGGGACGGCTGAGGGTCAGGCTTCGGGGAAGGGTTAGGGTTAGGGTTCGGGCTAGGGTTAGGGTTAGGGGACGGGGACGGTTTAGGGTCCAGGTGAGGGTACGACAACGCTTTAGGGGGAGCGTACGTGTGAGGGCGCGGGTTAGTGGTAGCGTACGGGTTAGGATTAGGGGACGGGTGAGGGTCAGGCTTCGGGGAAGGGTTAGGGTTAGCGTTCGGGCTAGGGTTAGGGTTAGGGGACGGGGACGGTTTAGTGTCCAGGTGAGGGTACGACAACGCTTTAGGGGGACCGTACGTGTGAGGGCGCGGGTTAGTGTTAGCGTACGGGTTAGGATTAGGGGACGGGTGAGGGTCAGGCTTCGGGGAAGGGTTAGGGTCAGGGTTCGGGCTAGGGTTAGGGTTAGGGGACGGGGACGGTTCAGGGTCCAGGTGAGGGTACGACAACGCTTTAGGGGGAGCGTACGTTTGAGGGCGCGGGTTAGTGTTAGCGTACAGGTTAGGATTAGGGGACGGCTGAGGGTCAGGCTTCGGGGAAGGGTTAGGGTTAGGGCTAGGGTTAAGGTTAGGGGATGGGGACGGTTTAGGGTCCAGGTGAGGGTACGACAATGCTTTAGGGGGAGCATACGTTTGAGGGCGCGGGTTAGTGTTAGCGTACGGGTTAGGATTAGGGGACGGGTGAGGGTCAGGCTTCGGGGAAGGGTTAGGGTTAGGGTTCGGGCTAGGGTTAGGGTTAGGGGACGGGTACGGTTTAGGGTCCAGGTGAGGGTACGACAACGCTTTAGGGGGAGCGTACGTGTGAGGGCGCGGGTTAGTGTTAGCGTACGGGTTAGGATTAGGGGACGGGTGAGGGTCAGGGTTCGGGGAGGGGTTAGGGTTAGGGTTTGGGCTAGGGTTAGGGTTAGGGGACGGGGACGGTTTAGGGTCCAGGTGAGGGTACGACAACGCTTTAGGGGGAGCGTACGTGTGAGGGCGCGGGTTAGTGTTAGCGTACGGGTTAGGATTAGGGGACGGGTGAGGGTCAGGCTTCGGGGAAGGGTTAGGGTTAGGGTTCGGGCTAGGGTTAGGGGACGGGGACGGTTTAGGGTCCAGGTGAGGGTACGACAACGCTTTAGGGGGAGCGTACGTGTGAGGGTGCGGGTTAGTGTTAGCGTACGGGTTAGGATTAGGGGACGGCTGAGGGTCAGGCTTCGGGGTAGTGTTAGGGTTAGGGTTCGGGCTAGGGTTAGGGTTAGGGGACGGGGACGGTTTAGGGTCCAGGTGAGGGTACGACAACGCTTTAGGGGGAGCGTACGAGTGAGGGCGCGGGTTAGTGTTAGCGTACGGGTTAGGATTAGGGGATGGCTGAGGGTCAGGCTTCTGGGAAGGGTTAGGGTTAGGGTTCGGGCTAGGGTTAGGGTTAGGAGACGGGGACGGTTTAGGGTCCAGGTGAGGGTACGACAACGCTTTAGGGGGAGCGTACGTGTGAGGGCGCGGGTTAGTGGTAGCGTACGGGTTAGGATTAGGGGATGGGTGAGAGTTAGGCTTCGGGGAAGGGTTAGGGTTAGGGTTCGGGCTAGGGTTAGGGTTAGGGGACGGGGACGGTTTAGGGTCCAGGTGAGGGTACGACAACGCTTTAGGGGGACCGTACGTGTCAGGGCGCGGGTTAGTGTTAGCGTACGGTTTAGGATTAGGGGACGGCTGAGGGTCAGGCTTCGGGGAAGGGTTAGGGTTAGGGTTCGGGCTAGGGTTAGGGTTAGGGGACGGGGACGGTTTAGGGTCCAGGTGAGGGTACGACAACGTTTTAGGGGGAGCGTACGTGTGAGGGCGCGGGTTAGTTTTAGCGTACGGGTTAGGATTAGGGGACGGCTGAGGGTCAGGCTTCGGGGAAGGGTTAGGGTTAGGGTTCGGGCTAGGGTTAGGGTTAGGGGACGGGGACGGTTTAGGGTCCAGGTGAGGGTACGACAACGCTTTAGTGGGAGCGTACGTGTGAGGGCGCGGGTTAGTGTTAGCGTACGGGTTAGGATTAGGGGACGGGTGAGGGTCAGGCTTCGGGAAAGGGTTAGGGTTAGGGTTCGGGCTAGAGTTAGGGTTAGGGGACGGGGACGGTTTAGGGTCCAGGTGAGGGTACGACAACGCTTTAGGGGGAGCGTACGTGTGAGGGCACGGGTTAGTGTTACCGTACGGATTAGGATTAGGGGACGGGTGAGGGTCAGGATGCGGGGAAGGGTTAGGGGACGGGGACGGTTTAGGGTCCAGGTGAGGGTACGACAACGCTTTAGGGGGAGCGTTCGTGTGAGGGCGCGCGTTAGTGTTAGCGTACGGGTTAGGATTAGGGGAAGGCTGAGGGTCAGGCTTCGGGGAAGGGTTAGGGTTAGGGTTCGGGCTAGGGTTAGGGTTAGGGGACGGGGACGGTTTAGGGTCCAGGTGAGGGTACGACAACGCTTTAGGGGGAGCGTACGTGTGAGGGCGTGGGTTAGTGTTAGCGTACGGGTTAGGATTAGGGGAGGGCTGAGGGTCAGGCTTCGGGGAAGGGTTAGGGTTAGGGTTCGGGGTAGGGTTAGGGTTAGGGGACGGGGACGGTTTAGGGTCCAGGTGAGGGTACGACAACGCTTTAGGGGGAGCGTACGTTTGAGGGCGCGGGTTAGTGTTAGCGTACGGGTTAGGATTAGGGGACGGGTGAGGGTCAGGCTTCGGGGAAGGGTTAGGTTTAGGGTTCGGGCTAGGGTTAGGGTTAGGGGACGGGGATGGTTTAGGGTCCAGGTGAGGGTACGACAACGCTTTAGGGGGAGCGTACGTGTGAGGGCGTGGGTTAGTGTTAGCGTACGGGTTAGGATTAGGGGACGGGTGAGGGTCAGGCTTCGGGGAAGGTTTAGGGTGAGGGTTCGGGCTAGGGTTAGGGTTAGGGGACGGGGACGGTTTAGGGTCCAGGTGAGGGTACGACAACGCTTTGGGGGAGCGTACGTGTGAGGGCGCGGGTTAGTGTTAGCGTATGGGTTAGGATTAGGGGACGGGTGAGGGTCAGGCTTCGGGGAAGGGTTAGGGTTAGGGTTCGGGCTAGGGTTAGGGTTAGGGGACGGGGACGGTTTAGGGTCCAGGTGAGGGTACGACAACGCTTTAGGGGGAGCGTACGTGTGAGGGCGCGGCTTAGTGTTAGCGTACGGGTTAGGATTAGGGGACGGGTGAGGGTCAGGCTTCGGGGAACGGTTAGGGTTAGGGTTCGGGCTAGGTTTAGGGTTACGGGACGGGGACGGTTTAGGGTCCAGGTGAGGGTACGACAACGCTTTAGGGGGAGCGTACGTGTGAGGGCGCGGGTTAGTGTTAGCGTACGGGTTAGGATTAGGGGACGGCTGAGGGTCAGGCTTCGGGGAAGGGTTAGGGTTAGGGTTCGGGCTAGGGTTAGGGTTAGGGGACGGGGATGTTTTAGGATCCAGGTGAGGGTACGACAACGCTTTAGGGGGAGCGTACGTGTGAGGGTGCGGGTTAGTGTAAGCGTACGGGTTAGGATTAGGGGACGGGTGGGGTCAGGCTTCGGGGAAGGGTTAGGGTTAGGGTTCGGGCTAGGGTTAGGGTTAGGGGACGGGGATGGTTTAGAGTCCAGGTGAGGGTACGACAACGCTGTAGGGGGAGCGTACGTGTGAGGGCACGGGTTAGTGTTAGCGTACGGGTTAGGATTAGGGGACGGGTGAGGGTCAGGCTTCGGGGAAGGGTTAGGGTTAGGGTTCGGGCTAGGGTTAGGGTTAGGGGACGGGGACGGTTTAGGGTCCAGGTGAGGGTACGACAACGCTTTAGGGGGAGCGTACGTGTGAGGGCGCGGGTTAGTGTTAGCGTACGGGTTAGGATTAGGGGACGTGTGGGGGGTCAGGCTTCGGGGAAGTGTTAGGGTTAGGGTTTGGGCTAGGGTTAGGGTTAGGGGACGGGGACGGTTTAGGGTCCAGGTGAGGGTACGACAACGCTTTAGGGGGAGCCTACGTGTGAGGGCGCGGGTTAGTGTTAGCGTACGGGTTAGGATTAGGGGACGGGTGAGGGTCAGGCTTCGGGGAAGGGTTAGGGTTAGGGTTCGGGCTAGGGTTAGGGTTAGGGGACGGGGACGGTTTAGGGTCCAGGTGAGGGTACGACAACGCTTTAGGGGGAGCATACGTGTGAGGGCGCGGGTTAGTGTTAGCGTACGGGTTAGGATTAGGGGACGGGTGAGGGTCAGGCTTCGGGGAAGGGTTAGGGTTAGGGTTCGGGCTAGGGTTAGGGTTAGGGGACGGGGACGGTTTACGGTCCAGGTGAGGGTACAACAACGCTTTAGGGGGAGCGTACGTGTGAGGGCGCGGGTTAGTGTTAGCGTACGGGTTAGGATTAGGGGACGGGTGATGGTCAGGCTTCGGGGAAGGGTTAGGGTTAGGGTTCGGGCTAGGGTTAGGGTTAGAGGACGGGGACGGTTTAGGGTCCAGGTGAGGGTACGACAACGCTTTAGGGGGAGCGTACGTGTGAGGGCGCGGGTTAGTGTTAGCGTACGGTTTAGGATTAGGGGACGGCTGAGGGTCAGGCTTCGGGGAAGGGTTAGGGTTAGGTTTCGGGCTAGGGTTAGGGTTAGGGGACGGGGACGGTTTAGGGTCCAGGTGAGGGTACGACAACGCTTTAGGGGGAGCGTACGTGTGAGGGCGTGGGTTAGTGTTAGCGTACGGGTTAGGATTAGGGGCCGGGTGAGGGTCAGGCTTCGGGGAAGTGTTAGGGTTAGGGTTCGGGCTAGGGTTAGGGGACGGGGACGGGGACGGTTTAGGGTCCAGGTGAGGGTACGACAACGCTTTAGGGGGAGCGTACGTGTGAGGGCGCGGGTTAGTGTTAGCATACGGTTTAGGATTAGGGGACGGCTGAGGGTCAGGCTTCGTGGAAGGGTTAGGGTTAGGGTTCGGGCTAGGGTTAGGGTTAGGGGACGGGGACGGTTTAGGGTCCAGGTGAGGGTACGACAACGCTTTAGGGGGAGCGTACGTGTGAGGGCGCGGGTTAGTGTTAGCGTACGGGTTAGGATTAGGGGCCGGGTGAGGGTCAGGCTTCGGGGAAGGGTTAGGGTTAGGTTTCGGGCTAGGGTTAGGGTTAGGGGACGGGGAAGGTTTAGGGTCCAGGTGAGGATACGACAACGCTTTAGGGGGAGCCTACGTGTGAGGGCGCGGGTTAGTGTTAGCGTACGGGTTAGGATTAGGGGACGGGTGAGGGTCAGGCTTCGGGGAAGGGTTAGGGTTAGGGTTCGGGCTAGGGTTAGGGTTAGGGGACGGGGACGGTTTAGGGTCCAGGTGAGGGTACGACAACGCTTTAGGGGGAGCGTACGTGTGAGGGCGCAGGTTAGTGTTAGCGTACGGGTTAGGATTAGGGGACGGCTGAGGGTCAGGCTTCGGGGAAGGGTTAGGGTTAGGGTTCGGGCTAGGGTTAGGGTTAGGGGACGGGGACGGTTTAGGGTCCAGGTGAGGGTACGACAACGCTTTAGAGGGAGCGTACGTGTGAGGGCGCGGGTTAGTGTTAGCGTACGGGTTAGGATTAGGGGACGGGTGAGGGTCAGGCTTCGGGGAAGGGTTAGGGTTAGGGTTCGGGCTAGGGTTAGGGTTAGGGGACGGGGACGGTTTAGGGTCCAGGTGAGGGTACGACAACGCTTTAGGGGGAGTGTACGTGTGAGGGCGCGGGTTAGTGTTAGCGTACGGGTTAGGATTAGGGGCCGGGTGAGGGTCAGGCTTCGGGGAACGGTTAGGGTTAGGGTTCGGGCTAGGGTTAGGGTTAGGGGACGGGGACGGTTTAGGGTCCAGGTGAGGGTACGACAACGCTTTAGGGGGAGCGTACGTGTGAGGGCGCGGGTTAGTGTTAGCGTACGGGTTAGGATTAGGGGACGGGTGAGGGTCAGGCTTCGGGGAAGGGTTAGGGTTCGGGCTAGGGTTAGGGTTAGGGGACGGGGACGGTTTAGGGTCCAGGTGAGGGTACGACAACGCTTTAGGGGGAGCGTACGTGTGAGGGCGCGGGTTAGTGTTAGCGTACGGGTTAGGATTAGGGGACGGGTGAGGGTCAGGCTTCGGGGAAGGGTTAGGGTTAGGGTTCGGGCTAGGGTTAGGGTTAGGGGACGGGGACGTTTTAGGGTCCAGGTGAGGGTACGACAATGCTTTAGGGGGAGCCTACGTGTGAGGGCGTGGGTTAGTGTTAGCGTACGGGTTAGGATTAGGGGACGGGTGAGGGTCAGGCTTCGGGGAAGGGTTAGGGTTAGGGTTCGGGCTAGGGTTAGGGTTAGGGGACGGGGACGGTTTAGGGTCCAGGTGAGGGTACGACAACGCTTTAGGGGGAGCGTACGTGTGAGGGCGCGGGTTAGTGTTAGCGTACGGGTTAGGATTAGGGGACGGGTGACGGTCAGGCTTCGGGAAGGGTTAGGGTTAGGGTTCGGGCTAGGGTTAGGGTTAGGGGATGGGGACGGTTTAGGGTCCAGGTGAGGGTACGACAACGCTTTAGGGGGAGCGTACGTGTGAGGGCGCGTGTTAGTGTTAGCGTACGGGTTAGGATTAGGGGACGGGTGAGGGTCAGGCTTCGGGGAAGGGTTAGGGTTAGGGTTCGGGCTAGGGTTAGGGTTAGGGGACGGGGACGGTTTAGGGTCCAGGTGAGGGTACGACAACGCTTTAGGGGGAGCGTACGTGTGAGGGCGCGGGTTAGTGTTAGCGTACGGGTTAGGATTAGGGGACGGGTGAGGGTCAGGCTTCGGGGAAGGGTTAGGGTTAGAGTTCGGGCTAGGGTTAGGGTTAGGGGACGGGGACGGTTTAGGGTCCAGGTGAGGGTACGACAACGCTTTAGGGGGAGCGTACGTGTGAGGGCGCGGGTTAGTGTTAGCGTACGGGTTAGGATTAGGGGACGGGTGAGGGTCAGGCTTCGGGGAAGGGTTAGGGTTAGGGTTCGGGCTAGGGTTAGGGTTAGGGAACGGGGACGGTTTAGGGTCCAGGTGAGGGTACGACAACGCTTTAGGGGGAGCGTACGTGTGAGGGCGCAGGTTAGTGTTATCGTACGGGTTAGGATTAGGGGACGGCTGAGGGTCAGGCTTCGGGGAAGGGTTAGGGTTAGGGTTCGGGCTAGGGTTAGGGTTAGGGGACGGGGACGGTTTAGGGTCCAGGTGAGGGTACGACAACGCTTTAGGGGGAGCGTACGTGTGAGGGCGCGGGTTAGTGTTAGCGTACGGTTTAGTATTCGGGCACGGCTGAGGGTCAGTCTTCGGGGAAGGGTTAGGGTTAGGGTTCGGGCTAGGGTTAGGGTTAGGGGACGGGGACGGTTCAGGGTCCAGGTGAGGGTACGACAACGCTTTAGGGGGAGCGTACGTGTGAGGGCGCGGGTTAGTGTTAGCGTACGGGTTAGGATTAGGGGCCGGGTGAGGGTCAGGCTTCGGGGAAGGGTTAGGGTTCGGGCTAGGGTTAGGGTTACGGGACGGGGACGGTTTAGGGTCCAGGTGAGGGTACGACAACGCTTTAGGGGGAGCGTACGTGTGTGGGCGCGGGTGAGTGTTAGCGTACGGGTTAGGATTAGGGGACGGGTGAGGGTCAGGCTTCGGGGAAGGTTTAGGGTTAGGGTTCGGGCTAGGGTTAGGGTTAGGGGACGGGGACGGTTTATTGTCCAGGTGAGGGTACGACAACGTTTTAGGGGGAGCCTACGTGTGAGGGCGTGGGTTAGTGTTAGCGTACGGGTTAGGATTAGGGGACGGGTGAGGGTCAGGCTTCGGGGAAGGGTTAGGGTTAGGGTTCGGGCTAGGGTTAGGGTTAGGGGACGGGGACGGCTTAGGGTCCAGGTGAGGGTACGACAACGCTTTAGGGGGAGCGTACGTGTGAGGGCGCGGGTTAGTGTTAGCGTACGGGTTAGGATTAGGGGACGGGTGACGGTCAGGCTTCGGGAAGGGTTAGGGTTAGGGTTCGGGCTAGGGTTAGGGTTAGGGGACGGGGACGGTTTAGGGTCCAGGTGAGGGTACGACAACGCTTTAGGGGGAGCGTACGTGTGAGGGCGCGGGTTAGTGTTAGCGTACGGGTTAGGATTAGGGGACGGGTGAGGGTCAGGCTTCGGGGAAGGGTTAGGGTTAGGGTTCGGGCTAGGGTTAGGGTTAGGGGACGGGGACGGTTTAGGGTCCAGGTGAGGGTACGACAACGCTTTAGGGGGAGCGTACGTGTGAGGGCGCGGGTTAGTGTTAGCGTACGGGTTAGGATTAGGGGACGGGTGAGGGTCAGGCTTCGGGGAAGGGTTAGGGTTAGGGTTCGGGCTAGGGTTAGGGTTAGGGGACGGGGACGGTTTAGGGTCCAGGTGAGGGTACGACAACGCTTTAGGGGGAGCGTACGTGTGAGGGCGCGGGTTAGTGTTAGCGTACGGGTTAGGATTAGGGGACGGCTGAGGGTCAGGCTTCGGGGAAGGGTTAGGGTTAGGGTTCGGGCTAGGGTTAGGTTTAGGGGACGGGGACGGTTTAGGGTCCAGGTGAGGGTACGACAACGCTTTAGGGTGAGCCTACGTGTGAGGGCGTGGGTTAGTGTTAGCGTACGGGTTAGGATTAGGGGACGGGTGAGGGTCAGGCTTCGGGGAAGGGTTAGGGTTAGGGTTCGGGCTAGGGTTAGGGTTAGGGGACGGGGACGGTTTAGGGTCCAGGTGAGGGTACGACAACGCTTTAGGGGGAGCGTACGTGTGAGGGCGCGGGTTAGTGTTAGCGTACGGGTTAGGATTAGGGGACGGCTGAGGGTCAGGCTTCGGGGAAGGGTTAGGGTTAGGGTTCGGGCTAGGGTTAGGGTTAGGGGACGGGCACGGTTTAGAGTCCAGGTGAGGGTACGACAATGCTTTAGGGGGAGCGTACGTGTGAGGGCGCGGGTTAGTGTTAGCGTACGGGTTAGGATTAGGGGATGGGTGAGGGTCTGTCTTCGGGGAAGGGTTAGGTTTAGGGTTCGGGCTAGGATTACGGTTAGGGAACGGGGACGGTTTAGGGTCCAGGTGAGGGTACGACAACGCTTTAGGGGGAGCGTACGTGTGAGGGCGCGGGTTAGTGTTAGCGTACGGGTTAGGATTAGGGGACGGCTGAGGGTCAGGCTTCGGGGAAGGGTTAGGGTTAGGGTTCGGGCTAGGGTTAGGGTTAGGGGACGGGGACGGTTTAGGGTCCAGGTGAGGGTACGACAACGCTTTAGGGGGAGCGTACGTGTGAGGGCGCGGGTTAGTGGTAGCGTACGGGTTAGGATTAGGGGACGGGTGAGGGTCAGGCTTCGGAGAAGGGTTAGGGTTAGGGTTCGGGCTAGGGTTAGGGTTAGGGGACGGGGACGGTTTAGGGTCCAGGTGAGGGTACGACAACGCTTTAGGGGGACCGTACGTGTGAGGGCGCGGGTTAGTGTTAGCGTACGGGTTAGGATTAGGGGACGGGTGAGGGTCAGGCTTCGGGGAAGGGTTAGGGTTAGGGTTCGGGCTAGGGTTAGGGTTAGGGGATGGGGACGGTTTACGGTCCAGGTGAGGGTACGACAACGCTTTAGGGGGAGCGTACGTGTGAGGGTGCGGGTTAGTGTTAGCGTACGGGTTAGGATTAGGGGACGGCTGAGGGTCAGGCTTCGGGGAAGGGTTAGGGTTAGGGTTCGGGCTAGGGTTAGGGTTAGGGGACGGGGACGGTTCAGGGTCCAGGTGAGGGTACGACAACGCTTTAGGGGGAGCGTACGTTTGAGGGCGCGGGTTAGTGTTAGCGTACAGGTTAGGATTAGGGGACGGCTGAGGGTCAGGCTTCGGGGAAGGGTTAGGGTTAGGGCTAGGGTTAAGGTTAGGGGATGGGGACGGTTTAGGGTCCAGGTGAGGGTACGACAATGCTTTAGGGGGAGCATACGTTTGAGGGCGCGGGTTAGTGTTAGCATACGGGTTAGGATTAGGGGACGGCTGAGGGTCAGGCTTCGGGGAAGGGTTAGGGTTAGGGTTCGGGCTAGGGTTAGGGTTAGGGGACGGGGACGGTTTAGGGTCCAGGTGAGGGTACGACAACGCTTTAGGGGGAGCGTACGTGTGAGGGCGCGGGTTAGTGTTAGCGTACGGGTTAGGATTAGGGGACGGGTGAGGGTCAGGCTTCGGGGAAGGGTTAGGGTTAGGGTTCGGGCTAGGGTTAGGGTTAGGGGACGGGGACGGTTTAGGGTCCAGGTGAGGGTACGACAACGCTTTAGGGGGAGCGTACGTGTGAGGGCGCGGGTTAGTGTTAGCGTACGGGTTAGGATTAGGGGCCGGGTGAGGGTCAGGCTTCGGGGAACGGTTAGGGTTAGGGTTCGGGCTAGGGTTAGGGTTAGGGGACGGGGACGGTTTAGGGTCCAGGTGAGGGTACGACAACGCTTTAGGGGGAGCGTACGTGTGAGGGCGCGGGTTAGTGTTAGCGTACGGGTTAGGATTAGGGGACGGGTGAGGGTCAGGCTTCGGGGAAGGGTTAGGGTTCGGGCTAGGGTTAGGGTTAGGGGACGGGGACGTTTTAGGTTCCAGGTGAGGGTACGACAATGCTTTAGTGGTTGCCTACGTGTGAGGGCGTGGGTTAGTGTTAGCGTACGGGTTAGGATTAGGGGACGGGTGAGGGTCAGGCTTCGGGGAAGGGTTAGGGTTAGGGTTCGGGCTAGGGTTAGGGTTAGGGGACGGGGACGGTTTAGGGTCCAGGTGAGGGTACGACAACGCTTTAGGGGGAGCGTACGTGTGAGGGCGCGGGTTAGTGTTAGCATACGGGTTAGGATTAGGGGACGGGTGAGGGTCAGGCTTCGGGGAAGGGTTAGGGTTAGGGTTCGGGCTAGGGTTAGGGTTAGGGGACGGGGACGTTTTAGGGTCCAGGTGAGGGTACGACAATGCTTTAGTGGTTGCCTACGTGTGAGGGCGTGGGTTAGTGTTAGCGTACGCGTTAGGATTAGGGGACGGGTGAGGGTCAGGCTTCGGGGAAGGGTTAGGGTTAGGGTTCGGGCTAGGGTTAGGGTTAGGGGACGGGGACGGTTTAGGGTCCAGGTGAGGGTACGACAACGCTTTAGGGGGAGCGTACGTGTGAGGGCGCGGGTTAGTGTTAGCGTACGGGTTAGGATTAGGGGACGGGTGACGGTCAGGCTTCGGGAAGGGTTAGGGTTAGGGTTCGGGCTAGGGTTAGGGTTAGGGGATGGGGACGGTTTAGGGTCCAGGTGAGGGTACGACAACGCTTTAGGGGGAGCGTACGTGTGAGGGCGCGTGTTAGTGTTAGCGTACGGGTTAGGATTAGGGGACGGGTGAGGGTCAGGCTTCGGGGAAGGGTTAGGGTTAGGGTTCGGGCTAGGGTTAGGGTTAGGGGACGGGGACGGTTTAGGGTCCAGGTGAGGGTACGACAACGCTTTAGGGGGAGCGTACGTGTGAGGGCGCGGGTTAGTGTTAGCGTACGGGTTAGGATTAGGGGACGGGTGAGGGTCAGGCTTCGGGGAAGGGTTAGGGTTAGGGTTCGGGCTAGGGTTAGGGTTAGGGGACGGGGACGGTTTAGGGTCCAGGTGAGGGTACGACAACGCTTTAGGGGGAGCGTACGTGTGAGGGCGCGGGTTAGTGTTAGCGTACGGGTTAGGATTAGGGGACGGGTGAGGATCAGGCTTCGGGGAAGGGTTAGGGTTAGGGTTCGGGCTAGGGTTAGGGTTAGGGAACGGGGACGGTTTAGGGTCCAGGTGAGGGTACGACAACGCTTTAGGGGGAGCGTACGTGTGAGGGCGCAGGTTAGTATTATCGTACGGGTTAGGATTAGGGGACGGCTGAGGGTCAGGCTTCGGGGAAGGGTTAGGGTTAGGGTTCGGGCTAGGGTTAGGGTTAGGGGACGGGGACGGTTTAGGGTCCAGGTGAGGGTACGACAACGCTTTAGGGGGAGCGTACGTGTGAGGGCGCGGGTTAGTGTTAGCGTACGGTTTAGTATTAGGGCACGGCTGAGGGTCAGTCTTCGGGGAAGGGTTAGGGTTAGGGTTCGGGCTAGGGTTAGGGTTAGGGGACGGGGACGGTTCAGGGTCCAGGTGAGGGTACGACAACGCTTTAGGGGGAGCGTACGTGTGAGGGCGCGGGTTAGTGTTAGCGTACGGGTTAGGATTAGGGGTCGGGTGAGGGTCAGGCTTCGGGGAAGGGTTAGGGTTCGGGCTAGGGTTAGGGTTACGGGACGGGGACGGTTTAGGGTCCAGGTGAGGGTACGACAACGCTTTAGGGGGAGCGTACGTGTGTGGGCGCGGGTTAGTGTTAGCGTACGGGTTAGGATTAGGGGACGGGTGAGGGTCAGGCTTCGGGGAAGGTTTAGGGTTAGGGTTCGGGCTAGGGTTAGGGTTAGGGGACGGGGACGGTTTAGGGTCCAGGTGAGGGTACGACAACGATTTAGGGGGAGCCTACGTGTGAGGGCGTGGGTTAGTGTTAGCGTACGGGTTAGGATTAGGGGACGGGTGAGGGTCAGGCTTCGGGGATGGGTTAGGGTTAGGGTTCGGGCTAGGGTTAGGGTTAGGGGACGGGGACGGCTTAGGGTCCAGGTGAGGGTACGACAACGCTTTAGGGGGAGCGTACGTGTGAGGGCGCGGGTTAGTGTTAGCGTACGGGTTAGGATTAGGGGACGGGTGACGGTCAGGCTTCGGGGAAGGGTTAGGGTTAGGGTTCGGGCTAGGGTTAGGGTTAGTGGACGGGGACGGTTTAGGGTCCAGGTGAGGGTATGACAACGCTTTAGGGGGAGCGTACGTGTGAGGGCGCGGGTTAGTGTTAGCGTACGGGTTAGGATTAGGGGACGGGTGAGGGTCAGGCTTCGGGGAAGGGTTAGGGTTAGGGTTCGGGCTAGGGTTAGGGTTAGGGGACGGGGACGGTTTAGGGTCCAGGTGAGGGTACGACAACGCTTTAGGGGGAGCGTACGTGTGAGGGCGCGGGTTAGTGTTAGCGTACGGGTTAGGATTAGGGGACGGGTGAGGGTCAGGCTTCGGGGAAGGGTTAGGGTTAGGGTTCGGGCTAGGGTTAGGGTTAGGGGACGGGGACGGTTTAGGGTCCAGGTGAGGGTACGACAACGCTTTAGGGGGAGCGTACGTGTGAGGGCGCGGGTTAGTGTTAGCGTACGGGTTAGGATTAGGGGACGGCTGAGGGTCAGGCTTCGGGGAAGGGTTAGGGTTAGGGTTCGGGCTAGGGTTAGGTTTAGGGGACGGGGACGGTTTAGGGTCCAGGTGAGGGTACGACAACGCTTTAGGGTGAGCCTACGTGTGAGGGCGTGGGTTAGTGTTAGCGTACGGGTTAGGATTAGGGGACGGGTGAGGGTCAGGCTTCGGGGAACGGTTAGGGTTAGGGTTCGGGCTAGGGTTAGGGTTAGGGGACGGGGACGGTTTAGGGTCCAGGTGAGGGTACGACAACGCTTTAGGGGGAGCGTACGTGTGAGGGCGCGGGTTAGTGTTAGCGTACGGGTTAGGATTAGGGGACGGCTGAGGGTCAGGCTTCGG
The DNA here is from genome assembly GCF_951394435.1 of Stenella coeruleoalba. NCBI lineage: Eukaryota > Metazoa > Chordata > Mammalia > Artiodactyla > Delphinidae > Stenella > Stenella coeruleoalba. The sequence goes on along the minus strand of NW_027646088.1, from coordinate 329,409 downwards.
GGAAGGGTTAGGGTTAGGGTTCGGGCTAGGGTTAGGGTTAGGGGACGGGCACGGTTTAGAGTCCAGGTGAGGGTACGACAATGCTTTAGGGGGAGCGTACATGTGAGGGCGCGGGTTAGTGTTAGCGTATGGGTTAGGATTAGGGGATGGGTGAGGGTCTGTCTTCGGGGAAGGGTTAGGTTTAGGGTTCGGGCTAGGATTACGGTTAGGGAACGGGGACGGTTTAGGGTCCAGGTGAGGGTACGACAACGCTTTAGGGGGAGCGTACGTGTGAGGGCGCGGGTTAGTGTTAGCGTACGGGTTAGGATTAGGGGACGGCTGAGGGTCAGGCTTCGGGGAAGGGTTAGGGTTAGGGTTCGGGCTAGGGTTAGGGTTAGGGGACGGGGACGGTTTAGGGTCCAGGTGAGGGTACGACAACGCTTTAGGGGGAGCGTACGTGTGAGGGCGCGGGTTAGTGGTAGCGTACGGGTTAGGATTAGGGGACGGGTGAGGGTCAGGCTTCGGGGAAGGGTTAGGGTTAGGGTTCGGGCTAGGGTTAGGGTTAGGGGACGGGGACGGTTTAGGGTCCAGGTGAGGGTACGACAACGCTTTAGGGGGAGCGTACGTGTGAGGGCGCGGGTTAGTGTTAGCGTACGGGTTAGGATTAGGGGACGGGTGAGGGTCAGGCTTCGGGGAGGGGTTAGGGTTAGGGTTTGGGCTAGGGTTAGGGTTAGGGGACGGGGACGGTTTAGGGTCCAGGTGAGGGTACGACAACGCTTTAGGGGGAGCGTACGTGTGAGGGCGCGGGTTAGTGTTAGCGTACGGGTTAGGATTAGGGGACGGGTGAGGGTCAGGCTTCGGGAAAGGGTTAGGGTTAGGGTTCGGGTTAGGGTTAGGGGACGGGGACGGTTTAGGGTCCAGGTGAGGGTACGACAACGCTTTAGGGGGAGCGTACGTGTGAGGGCGCGGGTTAGTGTTAGCGTACGGGTTAGGATTAGGGGACGGGTGAGGGTCAGGCTTCGGGGAAGGGTTAGGGTTAGGGTTCGGGTTAGGGTTAGGGGACGGGGACGGTTTAGGGTCCAGGTGAGGGTACGACAACGCTTTAGGGGGAGCGTACGTGTGAGGGTGCGGGTTAGTGTTAGCGTACGGGTTAGGATTAGGGGACGGGTGAGAGTCAGGCTTCGGGGAAGGGTTAGGGTTAGGGTTCGGGCTAGGGTTAGGGTTAGGGGACGGTGACGGTTCAGGGTCCAGGTGAGGGTACGACAACGCTTTAGGGGGAGCGTACGTTTGAGGGCGCGGGTTAGTGTTAGCGTACAGGTTAGGATTAGGGGACGGCTGAGGGTCAGGCTTCGGGGTAGTGTTAGGGTTAGGGTTAGGGCTAGGGTTAAGGTTAGGGGATGGGGACGGTTTAGGGTCCAGGTGATGGTACGACAATGCTTTAGGGGGAGCATACGTTTGAGGGCGCGGGTTAGTGTTAGCGTACGGGTTAGGATTAGGGGACGGGTGAGGGTCAGGCTTCGGGGAAGGGTTAGGGTTAGGGTTCGGGCTAGGGTTAGGGTTAGGGGACGGGGACGGTTTAGGGTCCAGGTGAGGGTGGGACAACGCTTTAGGGGGAGCGTACGTGTGAGGGCGTGGGTTAGTGTTAGCGTACGGGTTAGGATTATGGGACGGCTGAGGGTCAGGCTTCGGGGAAGGGTTAGGGTTAGGGTTAGGGGTAGGGTTAGGGTTAGGGGACGGGGACGGTTTAGGGTCCAGGTGAGGGTACGACAACGCTTTAGGGGGAGCGTACGTTTGAGGGCGCGGGTTAGTGTTAGCGTACGGGTTAGTATTAGGGGACAGGTGAGGGTCAGGCTTCGGGGAAGGGTTAGGGTTAGGGTTCGGGCTAGGGTTAGGGTTAGGGGACGGGGACGGTTTAGGGTCCAGGTGAGGGTACGACAACGCTTTAGGGGGAGCGTACGTGTGAGGGCGCGGGTTAGTGTTAGCGTACGGGTTAGGATTAGGGGACGGGTGAGGGTCAGGCTTCGGGGAAGGGTTAGGGTGAGGGTTCGGGATAGGGTTAGGGTTAGGGGACGGGGACGGTTTAGGGTCCAGGTGAGGATACGACAACGCTTTGGGGGAGCGTACGTGTGAGGGCGCGGGTTAGTGTTAGCGTATGGGTTAGGATTAGGGGACGGGTGAGGGTCAGGCTTCGGGGAAGGGTTAGGGTTAGGGTTCGGGCTAGGGTTAGGGTTAGGGGACGGGGACGGTTTAGGGTCCAGGTGAGGGTACGACAACGCTTTAGGGGGAGCGTACGTGTGAGGGCGCGGGTTAGTGTTAGCATACGGGTTAGGATTAGGGGACGGGTGAGGGTCAGGCTTCGGGGAACGGTTAGGGTTAGGGTTCGGGCTAGGGTTAGGGTTAGGGGACGGGGACGGTTTAGGGTCCAGGTGAGGGTACGACAACGCTTTAGGGGGAGCGTACGTGTGAGGGCGCGGGTTAGTGTTAGCGTACGGTTTAGGATTAGGGGACGGCTGAGGGTCAGGCTTCGGGGAAGGGTTAGGGTTAGGGTTCGGGCTAGGGTTAGGGTTAGGGGACGGGGATGTTTTAGGGTCCAGGTGAGGGTACGACAACGCTTTAGGGGGAGCGTACGTGTGAGGGTGCGGGTTAGTGTAAGCGTACGGGTTAGGATTAGGGGACGGGTGGGGTCAGGCTTCGGGGAAGGGTTACGGTTAGGGTTCGGGCTAGGGTTAGGGTTAGGGGACGGGGACGGTTTAGGGTCCAGGTGAGGGTACGACAACGCTTTATGGGGAGTGTACGTGTGAGGGCGCGGGTTAGTGTTAGCGTATGGGTTAGGATTAGGGGACGGGTGAGGGTCAGGCTTCGGGGAAGGGTTAGGGTTAGGGTTCGGGCTAGGGTTAGGGTTAGGGGACGGGGACGGTTTAGGGTCCAGGTGAGGGTACGACAACGCTTTAGGGGGAGCGTACGTGTGAGGGCGCGGGTTAGTGTTAGCGTACGGTTTAGGATTAGGGGACGGCTGAGGGTCAGGCTTCGGGGAAGGGTTAGGGTTAGGGTTCGGGCTAGGGTTAGGGTTAGGGGACGGGGACGGTTTAGAGTCCAGGTGAGGGTACGACAACGCTTTAGGGGGAGCGTACGTGTGAGGGCACGGGTTAGTGTTAGCGTACGGGTTAGGATTAGGGGACGGGTGAGGGTCCGGCTTCAGGGAAGGGTTAGGGTTAGGGTTCGGGCTAGGGTTAGGGTTAGGGGACGGGGACGGTTTAGGGTCCAGGTGAGGGTACGACAACGCTTTAGGGGGAGCGTACGTGTGAGGGCGCGGGTTAGTGTTAGCGTACGGATTAGGATTAGGGGACGGGTGGGGGTCAGGCTTCGGGGAAGTGTTAGGGTTAGGGTTTGGGCTAGGGTTAGGGTTAGGGGACGGGGACGGTTTAGGGTCCAGGTGAGGGTACGACAACGCTTTAGGGGGAGCCTACGTGTGAGGGCGCGGGTTAGTGTTAGCGTACGGGTTACGATTAGGGGACGGGTGAGGGTCAGGCTTCGGGGAAGGGTTAGGGTTAGGGTTCCGGCTAGGGTTAGGGTTAGGGGACGGGGAGGGTTTAGGGTCCAGGTGAGGGTACGACAACGCTTTAGGGGGAGCATACGTGTGAGGGCGCGGGTTAGTGTTAGCGTACGGGTTAGGATTAGGGGACGGGTGAGGGTCAGGCTTCGGGGAAGGGTTAGGGTTAGGGTTCGGGCTAGGGTTAGGGGACGGGGACGGTTTACGGTCCAGGTGAGGGTACAACAACGCTTTAGGGGGAGCGTACGTGTGAGGGCGCGGGTTAGTGTTAGCGTACGGGTTAGGATTAGGGGACGGCTGAGGGTCAGGCTTCGGGGAAGGGTTAGGGTTAGGGTTCGGGCTAGGGTTAGGGTTAGGGGACGGGGACGGTTTAGGGTCCAGGTGAGGGTACGACAACGCTTTAGGGGGAGCGTACGTGTGAGGGCGCGGGTTAGTGTTAGCGTACGGTTTAGGATTAGGGGACGGCTGAGGGTCAGGCTTCGGGGAAGGGTTAGGGTTAGGTTTCGGGCTAGGGTTAGGGTTAGGGGACGGGGATGGTTTAGGGTCCAGGTGAGGGTACGACAACGCTTTAGGGGGAGCGTACGTGTGAGGGCGTGGGTTAGTGTTAGCGTACGGGTTAGGATTAGGGGCCGGGTGAGGGTCAGGCTTCGGGGAAGTGTTAGGGTTAGGGTTCGGTCTAGGGTTAGGGTTAGGGGACGGGGACGGTTTAGGGTCCAGGTGAGGGTACGACAACGCTTTAGGGGGAGCGTACGTGTGAGGGCGCGGGTTAGTGTTAGCATACGGTTTAGGGTTAGGGGACGGCTGAGGGTCAGGCTTCGTGGAAGGGTTAGGGTTAGGGTTCGGGCTAGGGTTAGGGTTAGGGGACGGGGACGGTTTAGGGTCCAGGTGAGGGTACGACAACGCTTTAGGGGGAGCGTACGTGTGAGGGCGCGGGTTAGTGTTAGCGTACGGGTTAGGATTAGGGGCCGGGTGAGGGTCAGGCTTCGGGGAAGGGTTAGGGTTAGGGTTCGGGCTAGGGTTAGGGGACGGGGACGGTTTACGGTCCAGGTGAGGGTACAACAACGCTTTAGGGGGAGCGTACGTGTGAGGGCGTGGGTTAGTGTTAGCGTACGGGTTAGGATTAGGGGACGGGTGAGGGTCAGGCTTCGGGGAAGGGTTAGGGTTAGGGTTCGGGCTAGGGTTAGGGTTAGGGGACGGGGACGGTTTAGGGTCCAGGTGAGGGTACGACAACGCTTTAGGGGGAGCGTACGTGTGAGGGCGCGGGTTAGTGTTAGCGTACGGGTTAGGATTAGGGGACGGGTGAGGGTCAGGCTTCGGGGAAGGGTTAGGGTTAGGGTTCGGGCTAGGGTTAGGGTTAGGGGACGGGGACGGTTTAGGGTGCAGGTGAGGGTACGACAACGCTTTAGGGGGAGCGTACGTGTGAGGGCGCGGGTTAGTGTTAGCGTACGGGTTAGGATTAGGGGACGGGTGAGGGTCAGGCTTCGGGGAAGGGTTAGGGTTAGGGTTCGGGCTAGGGTTAGGGTTAGGGGACGGGGACGGTTTAGGGTCCAGGTGAGGGTACGACAACGCTTTAGGGGGAGCGTACGTGTGAGGGCGCGGGTTAGTGTTAGCGTACGGGTTAGGATTAGGGGACGGCTGAGGGTCAGGCTTCGGGGAAGGGTTAGGGTTAGGGTTCGGGCTAGGGTTAGGTTTAGGGGACGGGGACGGTTTAGGGTCCAGGTGAGGGTACGACAACGCTTTAGGGTGAGCCTACGTGTGAGGGCGTGGGTTAGTGTTAGCGTACGGGTTAGGATTAGGGGACGGGTGAGGGTCAGGCTTCGGGGAAGGGTTAGGGTTAGGGTTCGGGCTAGGGTTAGGGTTAGGGGACGGGGACGGTTTAGGGTCCAGGTGAGGGTACGACAACGCTTTAGGGGGAGCGTACGTGTGAGGGCGCGGGTTAGTGTTAGCGTACGGGTTAGGATTAGGGGACGGCTGAGGGTCAGGCTTCGGGGAAGGGTTAGGGTTAGGGTTCGGGCTAGGGTTAGGGTTAGGGGACGGGCACGGTTTAGAGTCCAGGTGAGGGTACGACAATGCTTTAGGGGGAGCGTACGTGTGAGGGCGCGGGTTAGTGTTAGCGTACGGGTTAGGATTAGGGGATGGGTGAGGGTCTGTCTTCGGGGAAGGGTTAGGTTTAGGGTTCGGGCTAGGATTACGGTTAGGGAACGGGGACGGTTTAGGGTCCAGGTGAGGGTACGACAACGCTTTAGGGGGAGCGTACGTGTGAGGGCGCGGGTTAGTGTTAGCGTACGGGTTAGGATTAGGGGACGGCTGAGGGTCAGGCTTCGGGGAAGGGTTAGGGTTAGGGTTCGGGCTAGGGTTAGGGTTAGGGGACGGGGACGGTTTAGGGTCCAGGTGAGGGTACGACAACGCTTTAGGGGGAGCGTACGTGTGAGGGCGCGGGTTAGTGGTAGCGTACGGGTTAGGATTAGGGGACGGGTGAGGGTCAGGCTTCGGGGAAGGGTTAGGGTTAGGGTTCGGGCTAGGGTTAGGGTTAGGGGACGGGGACTGTTTAGGGTCCAGGTGAGGGTACGACAACGCTTTAGGGGGACCGTACGTGTGAGGGCGCGGGTTAGTGTTAGCGTACGGGTTAGGATTAGGGGACGGGTGAGGGTCAGGCTTCGGGGAAGGGTTAGGGTTAGGGTTCGGGCTAGGGTTAGGGTTAGGGGATGGGGACGGTTTAGGGTCCAGGTGAGGGTACGACAACGCTTTAGGGGGAGCGTACGTGTGAGGGTGCGGGTTAGTGTTAGCGTACGGGTTAGGATTAGGGGACGGGTGAGAGTCAGGCTTCGGGGAAGGGTTAGGGTTAGGGTTCGGGCTAGGGTTAGGGTTAGGGGACGGGGACGGTTCAGGGTCCAGGTGAGGGTACGACAACGCTTTAGGGGGAGCGTACGTTTGAGGGCGCGGGTTAGTGTTAGCGTACAGGTTAGGATTAGGGGACGGCTGAGGGTCAGGCTTCGGGGAAGGGTTAGTGTTAGGGCTAGGGTTAAGGTTAGGGGATGGGGACGGTTTAGGGTCCAGGTGAGGGTACGACAATGCTTTAGGGGGAGCATACGTTTGAGGGCGCGGGTTAGTGTTAGCATACGGGTTAGGATTAGGGGACGGCTGAGGGTCAGGCTTCGGGGAAGGGTTAGGGTTAGGGTTCGGGCTAGGGTTAGGGTTAGGGGACGGGGACGGTTTAGGGTCCAGGTGAGGGTACGACAACGCTTTAGGGGGAGCGTACGTGTGAGGGCGCGGGTTAGTGTTAGCGTACGGGTTAGGATTAGGGGACGGGTGAGGGTCAGGCTTCGGGGAAGGGTTAGGGTTAGGGTTCGGGCTAGGGTTAGGGTTAGGGGACGGGGACGGTTTAGGGTCCAGGTGAGGGTACGACAACGCTTTAGGGGGAGCGTACGTGTGAGGGCGCGGGTTAGTGTTAGCGTACGGGTTAGGATTAGGGGCCGGGTGAGGGTCAGGCTTCGGGGAACGGTTAGGGTTAGGGTTCGGGCTAGGGTTAGGGTTAGGGGACGGGGACGGTTTAGGGTCCAGGTGAGGGTACGACAACGCTTTAGGGGGAGCGTACGTGTGAGGGCGCGGGTTAGTGTTAGCGTACGGGTTAGGATTAGGGGACGGGTTAGGGTCAGGCTTCGGGGAAGGGTTAGGGTTCGGGCTAGGGTTAGGGTTAGGGGACGGGGACGGTTTAGGGTCCAGGTGAGGGTACGACAACGCTTTAGGGGGAGCGTACGTGTGAGGGCGCGGGTTAGTGTTAGCGTACGGGTTAGGATTAGGGGACGGGTGAGGGTCAGGCTTCGGGGAAGGGTTAGGGTTAGGGTTCGGGCTAGGGTTAGGGTTAGGGGACGGGGACGTTTTAGGGTCCAGGTGAGGGTACGACAATGCTTTAGTGGGAGCCTACGTGTGAGGGCGTGGGTTAGTGTTAGCGTACGGGTTAGGATTAGGGGACGGGTGAGGGTCAGGCTTCGGGGAAGGGTTAGGGTTAGGGTTCGGGCTAGGGTTAGGGTTAGGGGACGGGGACGGTTTAGGGTCCAGGTGAGGGTACGACAACGCTTTAGGGGGAGCGTACGTGTGAGGGCGCGGGTTAGTGTTAGCGTACGGGTTAGGATTAGGGGACGGGTGACGGTCAGGCTTCGGGAAGGGTTAGGGTTAGGGTTCGGGCTAGGGTTAGGGTTAGGGGATGGGGACGGTTTAGGGTCCAGGTGAGGGTACGACAACGCTTTAGGGGGAGCGTACGTGTGAGGGCGCGTGTTAGTGTTAGCGTACGGGTTAGGATTAGGGGACGGGTGAGGGTCAGGCTTCGGGGAAGGGTTAGGGTTAGGGTTCGGGCTAGGGTTAGGGTTAGGGGACGGGGACGGTTTAGGGTCCAGGTGAGGGTACGACAACGCTTTAGGGGGAGCGTACGTGTGAGGGCGCGGGTTAGTGTTAGCGTACGGGTTAGGATTAGGGGACGGGTGAGGGTCAGGCTTCGGGGAAGGGTTAGGGTTAGCGTTCGGGCTAGGGTTAGGGTTAGGGGACGGGGACGGTTTAGGGTCCAGGTGAGGGTACGACAACGCTTTAGGGGGAGCGTACGTGTGAGGGCGCGGGTTAGTGTTAGCGTACGGGTTAGGATTAGGGGACGGGTGAGGGTCAGGCTTCGGGGAAGGGTTAGGGTTAGGGTTCGGGCTAGGGTTAGGGTTAGGGAACGGGGACGGTTTAGGGTCCAGGTGAGGGTACGACAACGCTTTAGGGGGAGCGTACGTGTGAGGGCGCAGGTTAGTGTTATCGTACGGGTTAGGATTAGGGGACGGCTGAGGGTCAGGCTTCGGGGAAGGGTTAGGGTTAGGGTTCGGGCTAGGGTTAGGGTTAGGGGACGGGGACGGTTTAGGGTCCAGGTGAGGGTACGACAACGCTTTAGGGGGAGCGTACGTGTGAGGGCGCGGGTTAGTGTTAGCGTACGGTTTAGTATTAGGGCACGGCTGAGGGTCAGTCTTCGGGGAAGGGTTAGGGTTAGGGTTTGGGCTAGGGTTAGGGTTAGGGGACGGGGACGGTTCAGGGTCCAGGTGAGGGTACGACAACGCTTTAGGGGGAGCGTACGTGTGAGGGCGCGGGTTAGTGTTAGCGTACGGGTTAGGATTAGGGGCCAGGTGAGGGTCAGGCTTCGGGGAAGGGTTAGGGTTCGGGCTAGGGTTAGGGTTACGGGACGGGGACGGTTTAGGGTCCAGGTGAGGGTACGACAACGCTTTAGGGGGAGCGTACGTGTGTGGGCGCGGGTTAGTGTTAGCGTACGGGTTAGGATTAGGGGACGGGTGAGGGTCAGGCTTCGGGGAAGGTTTAGGGTTAGGGTTCGGGCTAGGGTTAGGGTTAGGGGACGGGGACGGTTTAGGGTCCAGGTGAGGGTACGACAACGCTTTAGGGGGAGCCTACGTGTGAGGGCGTGGGTTAGTGTTAGCGTACGGGTTAGGATTAGGGGACGGGTGAGGGTCAGGCTTCGGGGAAGGGTTAGGGTTAGGGTTCGGGCTAGGGTTAGGGTTAGGGGACGGGGACGGCTTAGGGTCCAGGTGAGGGTACGACAACGCTTTAGGGGGAGCGTACGTGTGAGGGCGCGGGTTAGTGTTAGCGTACGGGTTAGGATTAGGGGACGGGTGACGGTCAGGCTTCGGGGAAGGGTTAGGGTTAGGGTTCGGGCTAGGGTTAGGGTTAGGGGACGGGGACGGTTTAGGGTCCAGGTGAGGGTACGACAACGCTTTAGGGGGAGCGTACGTGTGAGGGCGCGGGTTAGTGTTAGCGTACGGGTTAGGATTAGGGGACGGGTGAGGGTCAGGCTTCGGGGAAGGGTTAGGGTTAGGGTTCGGGCTAGGGTTAGGGTTAGGGGACGGGGACGGTTTAGGGTCCAGGTGAGGGTATGACAACGCTTTAGGGTGAGCCTACGTGTGAGGGCGTGGGTTAGTGTTAGCGTACGGCTTAGGATTAGGGGACGGGTGAGGGTCAGGCTTCGGGGAAGGGTTAGGGTTAGGGTTCGGGCTAGGGTTAGGGTTAGGGGACGGGGACGGTTTAGGGTCCAGGTGAGGGTACGACAACGCTTTAGGGGGAGCGTACGTGTGAGGGCGCGGGTTAGTGTTAGCGTACGGGTTAGGATTAGGGGACGGCTGAGGGTCAGGCTTCGGGGAAGGGTTAGGGTTAGGGTTCGGGCTAGGGTTAGGGTTAGGGGACGGGCACGGTTTAGAGTCCAGGTGAGGGTACGACAATGCTTTAGGGGGAGCGTACGTGTGAGGGCGCGGGTTAGTGTTAGCGTACGGGTTAGGATTAGGGGATGGGTGAGGGTCTGTCTTCGGGGAAGGGTTAGGTTTAGGGTTCGGGCTAGGATTACGGTTAGGGAACGGGGACGGTTTAGGGTCCAGGTGAGGGTACGACAACGCTTTAGGGGGAGCGTACGTGTGAGGGCGCGGGTTAGTGTTAGCGTACGGGTTAGGATTAGGGGACGGCTGAGGGTCAGGCTTCAGGGAAGGGTTAGGGTTAGGGTTCGGGCTAGGGTTAGGGTTAGGGGACGGGGACGGTTTAGGGTCCAGGTGAGGGTACGACAACGCTTTAGGGGGAGCGTACGTGTGAGGGCGCGGGTTAGTGGTAGCGTACGGGTTAGGATTAGGGGACGGGTGAGGGTCAGGCTTCGGGGAAGGGTTAGGGTTAGGGTTCGGGCTAGGGTTAGGGTTAGGGGACGGGGACGGTTTAGGGTCCAGGTGAGGGTACGACAACGCTTTAGGGGGACCGTACGTGTGAGGGCGCGGGTTAGTGTTAGCGTACGGGTTAGGATTAGGGGACGGGTGAGGGTCAGGCTTCGGGGAAGGGTTAGGGTTAGGGTTCGGGCTAGGGTTAGGGTTAGGGGATGGGGACGGTTTAGGGTCCAGGTGAGGGTACGACAACGCTTTAGGGGGAGCGTACGTGTGAGGGTGCGGGTTAGTGTTAGCGTACGGGTTAGGATTAGGGGACGGGTGAGAGTCAGGCTTCGGGGAAGGGTTAGGGTTAGGGTTCGGGCTAGGGTTAGGGTTAGGGGACGGGGACGGTTCAGGGTCCAGGTGAGGTTACGACAACGCTTTAGGGGGAGCGTACGTTTGAGGGCGCGGGTTAGTGTTAGCGTACAGGTTAGGATTAGGGGACGGCTGAGGGTCAGGCTTCGGGGAAGGGTTAGGGTTAGGGCTAGGGTTAAGGTTAGGGGATGGGGACGGTTTAGGGTCCAGGTGAGGGTACGACAATGCTTTAGGGGGAGCATACGTTTGAGGGCGCGGGTTAGTGTTAGCATACGGGTTAGGATTAGGGGACGGCTGAGGGTCAGGCTTCGGGGAAGGGTTAGGGTTAGGGTTCGGGCTAGGGTTAGGGTTAGGGGACGGGGACGGTTTAGGGTCCAGGTGAGGGTACGACAACGCTTTAGGGGGAGCGTACGTGTGAGGGCGCGGGTTAGTGTTAGCGTACGGGTTAGGATTAGGGGACGGGTGAGGGTCAGGCTTCGGGGAGGGGTTAGGGTTAGGGTTTGGGCTAGGGTTAGGGTTAGGGGACGGGGACGGTTTAGGGTCCAGGTGAGGGTACGACAACGCTTTAGGGGGAGCGTACGTGTGAGGGCGCGGGTTAGTGTTAGCGTACGGGTTAGGATTAGGGGACGGGTGAGGGTCAGGCTTCGGGGAAGGGTTAGGGTTAGGGTTCGGGTTAGGGTTAGGGGACGGGGACGGTTTAGGGTCCAGGTGAGGGTACGACAACGCTTTAGGGGGAGCGTACGTGTGAGGGCGCGGGTTAGTGTTAGCGTACGGGTTAGCATTAGGGGACGGGTGAGGGTCAGGCTTCGGGGAAGGGTTAGGGTTAGGGTTCGGGTTAGGGTTAGGGGACGGGGACGGTTTAGGGTCCAGGTGAGGGTACGACAACGCTTTAGGGGGAGCGTACGTGTGAGGGTGCGGGTTAGTGTTAGCGTACGGGTTAGGATTAGGGGACGGGTGAGAGTCAGGCTTCGGGGAAGGGTTAGGGTTAGGGTTCGGGCTAGGGTTAGGGTTAGGGGACGGTGACGGTTCAGGGTCCAGGTGAGGGTACGACAACGCTTTAGGGGGAGCGTACGTTTGAGGGCGCGGGTTAGTGTTAGCGTACAGGTTAGGATTAGGGGACGGCTGAGGGTCAGGCTTCGGGGTAGTGTTAGGGTTAGGGTTAGGGCTAGGGTTAAGGTTAGGGGATGGGGACGGTTTAGGGTCCAGGTGATGGTACGACAATGCTTTAGGGGGAGCATACGTTTGAGGGCGCGGGTTAGTGTTAGCGTACGGGTTAGGATTAGGGGACGGGTGAGGGTCAGGCTTCGGGGAAGTGTTAGGTTTAGGTTTCGGGCTAGGGTTAGGGTTAGGGGACGGGGACGGTTTAGGGTGCAGGTGAGGGTACGACAACGCTTTAGGGGGAGCGTACGTATGAGGGCACGGGTTAGTGTTAGCGTACGGGTTAGGATTATGGGACGGCTGAGGGTCAGGCTTCGGGGAAGGGTTAGGGTTAGGGTTCGGGCTAGGGTTAGGGTTAGGGGACGGGGACGGTTTAGGGTCCAGGTGAGGGTACGACAACGCTTTAGGGGGAACGTACGTGTGAGGGCGCGGGTTAGTGTTAGCGTACGGGTTAGGATTAGGGGACGGCTGAGGGTCAGGCTTCGGGGAAGGGTTATGGTTAGGGTTCGGGCTAGGGTTAGGGTTAGGGGACGGGGACGGTTTAGGGTCCAGGTGAGGGTACGACAACGCTTTAGGGGGCGCGTACGAGTGAGGGCGCGGGTTAGTGTTAGCGTACGGGTTAGGATTAGGTGACGGCTGAGGGTCAGGCTTCTGGGAAGGGTTAGGGTTAGGGTTCGGGCTAGGGTTAGGGTTAGGAGACGGGGACGGTTTAGCGTCCAGGTGAGGGTACGACAACGCTTTAGGGGGAGCGTACGTGTGAGGGCGCGGGTTAGTGTTAGCGTACGGGTTAGGATTAGGGGATGGGTGAGAGTTAGGCTTCGGGGAAGGGTTAGGGTTAGAGTTCGGGCTAGGGTTAGGGTTAGGGGACGGGGACGGTTTAGGGTCCAGGTGAGGGTACGACAACGCTTTAGGGGGACCGTACGTGTCAGGGCGCGGGTTAGTGTTAGCGTACGGTTTAGGATTAGGGGACGGCTGAGGGTCAGGCTTCGGGGAAGGGTTAGGGTTAGGGTTCGGGCTAGGGTTAGGGTTAGGGGACGGGGACGGTTTAGGGTCCAGGTGAGGGTACGACAACGTTTTAGGGGGAGCGTACGTGTGAGGGCGCGGGTTAGTGTTAGCGTACGGGTTAGGATTAGGGGACGGCTGAGGGTCAGGCTTCGGGGAAGGGTTAGGGTTAGGGTTCGGGCTAGGGTTAGGGTTAGGGGACGGGGACGGTTTAGGGTCCAGGTGAGGGTACGACAACGCTTTAGTGGGAGCGTACGTGTGAGGGCGCGGGTTAGTGTTAGCGTACGGGTTAGGATTAGGGGACGGGTGAGGGTCAGGCTTCGGGAAAGGGTTAGGGTTAGGGTTCGGGCTAGGGTTAGGGTTAGGGGACGGGGACGGTTTAGGGTCCAGGTGAGGGTACGACAACGCTTTAGGGGGAGCGTACGTGTGAGGGCGCGTGTTAGTGTTAGCGTACGGGTTAGGATTAGGGGACGGGTGAGGGTCAGGCTTCGGGGAAGGGTTAGGGTTAGGGTTCGGGCTAGGGTTAGGGTTAGGGGACGGGGACGGTTTAGGGTCCAGGTGAGGGTACGACAACGCTTTAGGGGGAGCGTACGTGTGAGGGCGCGGGTTAGTGTTAGCGTACGGGTTAGGATTAGGGGACGGGTGAGGGTCAGGCTTCGGGGAAGGGTTAGGGTTAGCGTTCGGGCTAGGGTTAGGGTTAGGGGACGGGGACGGTTTAGGGTCCAGGTGAGGGTACGACAACGCTTTAGGGGGAGCGTACGTGTGAGGGCGCGGGTTAGTGTTAGCGTACGGGTTAGGATTAGGGGACGGGTGAGGGTCAGGCTTCGGGGAAGGGTTAGGGTTAGGGTTCGGGCTAGGGTTAGGGTTAGGGAACGGGGACGGTTTAGGGTCCAGGTGAGGGTACGACAACGCTTTAGGGGGAGCGTACGTGTGAGGGCGCAGGTTAGTGTTATCGTACGGGTTAGGATTAGGGGACGGCTGAGGGTCAGGCTTCGGGGAAGGGTTAGGGTTAGGGTTCGGGCTAGGGTTAGGGTTAGGGGACGGGGACGGTTTAGGGTCCAGGTGAGGGTACGACAACGCTTTAGGGGGAGCGTACGTGTGAGGGCGCGGGTTAGTGTTAGCGTACGGTTTAGTATTAGGGCACGGCTGAGGGTCAGTCTTCGGGGAAGGGTTAGGGTTAGGGTTTGGGCTAGGGTTAGGGTTAGGGGACGGGGACGGTTCAGGGTCCAGGTGAGGGTACGACAACGCTTTAGGGGGAGCGTACGTGTGAGGGCGCGGGTTAGTGTTAGCGTACGGGTTAGGATTAGGGGCCGGGTGAGGGTCAGGCTTCGGGGAAGGGTTAGGGTTCGGGCTAGGGTTAGGGTTACGGGACGGGGACGGTTTAGGGTCCAGGTGAGGGTACGACAACGCTTTAGGGGGAGCGTACGTGTGTGGGCGCGGGTTAGTGTTAGCGTACGGGTTAGGATTAGGGGACGGGTGAGGGTCAGGCTTCGGGGAAGGTTTAGGGTTAGGGTTCGGGCTAGGGTTAGGGTTAGGGGACGGGGACGGTTTAGGGTCCAGGTGAGGGTACGACAACGCTTTAGGGGGAGCCTACGTGTGAGGGCGTGGGTTAGTGTTAGCGTACGGGTTAGGATTAGGGGACGGGTGAGGGTCAGGCTTCGGGGAAGGGTTAGGGTTAGGGTTCGGGCTAGGGTTAGGGTTAGGGGACGGGGACGGCTTAGGGTCCAGGTGAGGGTACGACAACGCTTTAGGGGGAGCGTACGTGTGAGGGCGCGGGTTAGTGTTAGCGTACGGGTTAGGATTAGGGGACGGGTGACGGTCAGGCTTCGGGGAAGGGTTAGGGTTAGGGTTCGGGCTAGGGTTAGGGTTAGGGGACGGGGACGGTTTAGGGTCCAGGTGAGGGTACGACAACGCTTTAGGGGGAGCGTACGTGTGAGGGCGCGGGTTAGTGTTAGCGTACGGGTTAGGATTAGGGGACGGGTGAGGGTCAGGCTTCGGGGAAGGGTTAGGGTTAGGGTTCGGGCTAGGGTTAGGGTTAGGGGACGGGGACGGTTTAGGGTCCAGGTGAGGGTATGACAACGCTTTAGGGTGAGCCTACGTGTGAGGGCGTGGGTTAGTGTTAGCGTACGGCTTAGGATTAGGGGACGGGTGAGGGTCAGGCTTCGGGGAAGGGTTAGGGTTAGGGTTCGGGCTAGGGTTAGGGTTAGGGGACGGGGACGGTTTAGGGTCCAGGTGAGGGTACGACAACGCTTTAGGGGGAGCGTACGTGTGAGGGCGCGGGTTAGTGTTAGCGTACGGGTTAGGATTAGGGGACGGCTGAGGGTCAGGCTTCGGGGAAGGGTTAGGGTTAGGGTTCGGGCTAGGGTTAGGGTTAGGGGACGGGCACGGTTTAGAGTCCAGGTGAGGGTACGACAATGCTTTAGGGGGAGCGTACGTGTGAGGGCGCGGGTTAGTGTTAGCGTACGGGTTAGGATTAGGGGATGGGTGAGGGTCTGTCTTCGGGGAAGGGTTAGGTTTAGGGTTCGGGCTAGGATTACGGTTAGGGAACGGGGACGGTTTAGGGTCCAGGTGAGGGTACGACAACGCTTTAGGGGGAGCGTACGTGTGAGGGCGCGGGTTAGTGTTAGCGTACGGGTTAGGATTAGGGGACGGCTGAGGGTCAGGCTTCGGGGAAGGGTTAGGGTTAGGGTTCGGGCTAGGGTTAGGGTTAGGGGACGGGGACGGTTTAGGGTCCAGGTGAGGGTACGACAACGCTTTAGGGGGAGCGTACGTGTGAGGGCGCGGGTTAGTGGTAGCGTACGGGTTAGGATTAGGGGACGGGTGAGGGTCAGGCTTCGGGGAAGGGTTAGGGTTAGGGTTCGGGCTAGGGTTAGGGTTAGGGGACGGGGACGGTTTAGGGTCCAGGTGAGGGTACGACAACGCTTTAGGGGGACCGTACGTGTGAGGGCGCGGGTTAGTGTTAGCGTACGGGTTAGGATTAGGGGACGGGTGAGGGTCAGGCTTCGGGGAAGGGTTAGGGTTAGGGTTCGGGCTAGGGTTAGGGTTAGGGGATGGGGACGGTTTAGGGTCCAGGTGAGGGTACGACAACGCTTTAGGGGGAGCGTACGTGTGAGGGTGCGGGTTAGTGTTAGCGTACGGGTTAGGATTAGGGGACGGGTGAGAGTCAGGCTTCGGGGAAGGGTTAGGGTTAGGGTTCGGGCTAGGGTTAGGGTTAGGGGACGGGGACGGTTCAGGGTCCAGGTGAGGTTACGACAACGCTTTAGGGGGAGCGTACGTTTGAGGGCGCGGGTTAGTGTTAGCGTACAGGTTAGGATTAGGGGACGGCTGAGGGTCAGGCTTCGGGGAAGGGTTAGGGTTAGGGCTAGGGTTAAGGTTAGGGGATGGGGACGGTTTAGGGTCCAGGTGAGGGTACGACAATGCTTTAGGGGGAGCATACGTTTGAGGGCGCGGGTTAGTGTTAGCATACGGGTTAGGATTAGGGGACGGCTGAGGGTCAGGCTTCGGGGAAGTGTTAGGGTTAGGGTTCGGGCTAGGGTTAGGGTTAGGGGACGGGGACGGTTTAGGGTCCAGGTGAGGGTACGACAACGCTTTAGGGGGAGCGTACGTGTGAGGGCGCGGGTTAGTGTTAGCGTACGGGTTAGGATTAGGGGACGGGTGAGGGTCAGGCTTCGGGGAGGGGTTAGGGTTAGGGTTTGGGCTAGGGTTAGGGTTAGGGGACGGGGACGGTTTAGGGTCCAGGTGAGGGTACGACAACGCTTTAGGGGGAGCGTACGTGTGAGGGCGCGGGTTAGTGTTAGCGTACGGGTTAGGATTAGGGGACGGGTGAGGGTCAGGCTTCGGGGAAGGGTTAGGGTTAGGGTTCGGGTTAGGGTTAGGGGACGGGGACGGTTTAGGGTCCAGGTGAGGGTACGACAACGCTTTAGGGGGAGCGTACGTGTGAGGGCGCGGGTTAGTGTTAGCGTACGGGTTAGCATTAGGGGACGGGTGAGGGTCAGGCTTCGGGGAAGGGTTAGGGTTAGGGTTCGGGTTAGGGTTAGGGGACGGGGACGGTTTAGGGTCCAGGTGAGGGTACGACAACGCTTTAGGGGGAGCGTACGTGTGAGGGTGCGGGTTAGTGTTAGCGTACGGGTTAGGATTAGGGGACGGGTGAGAGTCAGGCTTCGGGGAAGGGTTAGGGTTAGGGTTCGGGCTAGGGTTAGGGTTAGGGGACGGTGACGGTTCAGGGTCCAGGTGAGGGTACGACAACGCTTTAGGGGGAGCGTACGTTTGAGGGCGCGGGTTAGTGTTAGCGTACAGGTTAGGATTAGGGGACGGCTGAGGGTCAGGCTTCGGGGTAGTGTTAGGGTTAGGGTTAGGGCTAGGGTTAAGGTTAGGGGATGGGGACGGTTTAGGGTCCAGGTGATGGTACGACAATGCTTTAGGGGGAGCATACGTTTGAGGGCGCGGGTTAGTGTTAGCGTACGGGTTAGGATTAGGGGACGGGTGAGGGTCAGGCTTCGGGGAAGTGTTAGGTTTAGGTTTCGGGCTAGGGTTAGGGTTAGGGGACGGGGACGGTTTAGGGTGCAGGTGAGGGTACGACAACGCTTTAGGGGGAGCGTACGTATGAGGGCACGGGTTAGTGTTAGCGTACGGGTTAGGATTATGGGACGGCTGAGGGTCAGGCTTCGGGAAAGGGTTAGGGTTAGGGTTCGGGCTAGGGTTAGGGTTAGGGGACGGGGACGGTTTAGGGTCCAGGTGAGGGTACGACAACGCTTTAGGGGGAACGTACGTGTGAGGGCGCGGGTTAGTGTTAGCGTACGGGTTAGGATTAGGGGACGGCTGAGGGTCAGGCTTCGGGGAAGGGTTATGGTTAGGGTTCGGGCTAGGGTTAGGGTTAGGGGACGGGGACGGTTTAGGGTCCAGGTGAGGGTACGACAACGCTTTAGGGGGCGCGTACGAGTGAGGGCGCGGGTTAGTGTTAGCGTACGGGTTAGGATTAGGTGACGGCTGAGGGTCAGGCTTCTGGGAAGGGTTAGGGTTAGGGTTCGGGCTAGGGTTAGGGTTAGGAGACGGGGACGGTTTAGCGTCCAGGTGAGGGTACGACAACGCTTTAGGGGGAGCGTACGTGTGAGGGCGCGGGTTAGTGTTAGCGTACGGGTTAGGATTAGGGGATGGGTGAGAGTTAGGCTTCGGGGAAGGGTTAGGGTTAGAGTTCGGGCTAGGGTTAGGGTTAGGGGACGGGGACGGTTTAGGGTCCAGGTGAGGGTACGACAACGCTTTAGGGGGACCGTACGTGTCAGGGCGCGGGTTAGTGTTAGCGTACGGTTTAGGATTAGGGGACGGCTGAGGGTCAGGCTTCGGGGAAGGGTTAGGGTTAGGGTTCGGGCTAGGGTTAGGGTTAGGGGACGGGGACGGTTTAGGGTCCAGGTGAGGGTACGACAACGTTTTAGGGGGAGCGTACGTGTGAGGGCGCGGGTTAGTGTTAGCGTACGGGTTAGGATTAGGGGACGGCTGAGGGTCAGGCTTCGGGGAAGGGTTAGGGTTAGGGTTCGGGCTAGGGTTAGGGTTAGGGGACGGGGACGGTTTAGGGTCCAGGTGAGGGTACGACAACGCTTTAGTGGGAGCGTACGTGTGAGGGCGCGGGTTAGTGTTAGCGTACGGGTTAGGATTAGGGGACGGGTGAGGGTCAGGCTTCGGGAAAGGGTTAGGGTTAGGGTTCGGGCTAGGGTTAGGGTTAGGGGACGGGGACGGTTTAGGGTCCAGGTGAGGGTACGACAACGCTTTAGGGGGAGCGTACGTGTGAGGGCACGGGTTAGTGTTACCGTACGGGTTAGGATTAGGGGACGGGTGAGGGTCAGGCTGCGGGGAAGGGTTAGGGTTAGGGTTCGGGCTAGGGTTAGGGTTAGGGGACGGGGACGGTTTAGGGTCCAGGTGAGGGTACGACAACGCTTTAGGGGGAGCGTTCGTGTGAGGGCGCGCGTTAGTGTTAGCGTACGGGTTAGGATTAGGGGAAGGCTGAGGGTCAGGCTTGGGGAAGGGTTAGGGTTAGGGTTCGGGCTAGGGTTAGGGTTAGGGGACGGGGACGGTTTAGGGTCCAGGTGAGGGTGGGACAACGCTTTAGGGGGAGCGTACGTGTGAGGGCGTGGGTTAGTGTTAGCGTACGGGTTAGGATTAGGGGAGGGCTGAGGGTCAGGCTTCGGGGAAGGGTTAGGGTTAGGGTTCGGGGTAGGGTTAGGGTTAGGGGACGGGGACGGTTTAGGGTCCAGGTGAGGGTACGACAACGCTTTAGGGGGAGCGTACGTTTGAGGGCGTGGGTTAGTGTTAGCGTACGGGTTAGTATTAGGGGACAGGTGAGGGTCAGGCTTCGGGGAAGGGTTAGGGTTAGGGTTCGGGCTAGGGTTAGGGTTAGGGGACGGGGACGGTTTAGGGTCCAGGTGAGGGTACGACAACGCTTTAGGGGGAGCGTACGTGTGAGGGCGCGGGTTAGTGTTAGCGTACGGGTTAGGATTAGGGGACGGGTGAGGGTCAGGCTTCGGGGAAGGGTTAGGGTGAGGGTTCGGGATAGGGTTAGGGTTAGGGTTAGGGGACGGTTTAGGGTCCAGGTGAGGATACGACAACGCTTTGGGGGAGCGTACGTGTGAGGGCGCGGGTTAGTGTTAGCGTACGGGTTAGGATTAGGGGACGGGTGAGGGTCAGGCTTCGGGGAAGGGTTAGGGTTAGGGTTCGGGCTAGGGTTAGGGTTAGGGGACGGGGACGGTTTAGGGTCCAGGTGAGGGTACGACAACGCTTTAGGGGGAGCGTACGTGTGAGGGCGCGGGTTAGTGTTAGCGTACGGTTTAGGATTAGGGGACGGGTGAGGGTCAGGCTTCGGGGAACGGTTAGGGTTAGGGTTCGGGCTAGGGTTAGGGTTAGGGGACGGGGACGGTTTAGGGTCCAGGTGAGGGTACGACAACGCTTTAGGGGGAGCGTACGTGTGAGGGCGCGGGTTAGTGTTAGCGTACGGTTTAGGATTAGGGGACGGCTGAGGGTCAGGCTTCGGGGAAGGGTTAGGGTTAGGGTTCGGGCTAGGGTTAGGGTTAGGGGACGGGGACGGTTTAGAGTCCAGGTGAGGGTACGACAACGCTTTAGGGGGAGCGTACGTGTGAGGGCACGGGTTAGTGTTAGCGTACGGGTTAGGATTAGGGGACGGGTGAGGGTCAGGCTTCGGGGAAGGGTTAGGGTTAGGGTTCGGGCTAGGGTTAGGGTTAGGGGACGGGGACGGTTTAGGGTCCAGGTGAGGGTACGACAACGCTTTAGGGGGAGCGTACGTGTGAGGGCGCGGGTTAGTGTTAGCGTACGGATTAGGATTAGGGGACGGGTGGGGGTCAGGCTTCGGGGAAGTGTTAGGGTTAGGGTTTGGGCTAGGGTTAGGGTTAGGGGACGGGGACGGTTTAGGGTCCAGGTGAGGGTACGACAACGCTTTAGGGGGAGCCTACGTGTGAGGGCGCGGGTTAGTGTTAGCGTACGGGTTACGATTAGGGGACGGGTGAGGGTCAGGCTTCGGGGAAGGGTTAGGGTTAGGGTTCGGGCTAGGGTTAGGGTTAGGGGACGGGGACGGTTTAGGGTCCAGGTGAGGGTACGACAACGCTTTAGGGGGAGCATACGTGTGAGGGCGCGGGTTAGTGTTAGCGTACGGGTTAGGATTAGGGGACGGGTGAGGGTCAGGCTTCGGGGAAGGGTTAGGGTTAGGGTTCGGGCTAGGGTTAGGGGACGGGGACGGTTTACGGTCCAGGTGAGGGTACAACAACGCTTTAGGGGGAGCGTACGTGTGAGGGCGCGGGTTAGTGTTAGCGTACGGGTTAGGATTAGGGGACGGCTGAGGGTCAGGCTTCGGGGAAGGGTTAGGGTTAGGGTTCGGGCTAGGGTTAGGGTTAGGGGACGGGGACGGTTTAGGGTCCAGGTGAGGGTACGACAACGCTTTAGGGGGAGCGTACGTGTGAGGGCGCGGGTTAGTGTTAGCGTACGGTTTAGGATTAGGGGACGGCTGAGGGTCAGGCTTCGGGGAAGGGTTAGGGTTAGGTTTCGGGCTAGGGTTAGGGTTAGGGGACGGGGACGGTTTAGGGTCCAGGTGAGGGTACGACAACGCTTTAGGGGGAGCGTACGTGTGAGGGCGTGGGTTAGTGTTAGCGTACGGGTTAGGATTAGGGGCCGGGTGAGGGTCAGGCTTCGGGGAAGTGTTAGGGTTAGGGTTCGGTCTAGGGTTAGGGTTAGGGGACGGGGACGGTTTAGGGTCCAGGTGAGGGTACGACAACGCTTTAGGGGGAGCGTACGTGTGAGGGCGCGGGTTAGTGTTAGCATACGGTTTAGGATTAGGGGACGGCTGAGGGTCAGGCTTCGTGGAAGGGTTAGGGTTAGGGTTCGGGCTAGGGTTAGGGTTAGGGGACGGGGACGGTTTAGGGTCCAGGTGAGGGTACGACAACGCTTTAGGGGGAGCGTACGTGTGAGGGCGCGGGTTAGTGTTAGCGTACGGGTTAGGATTAGGGGCCGGGTGAGGGTCAGGCTTCGGGGAAGGGTTAGGGTTAGGGTTCGGGCTAGGGTTAGGGGACGGGGACGGTTTACGGTCCAGGTGAGGGTACAACAACGCTTTAGGGGGAGCGTACGTGTGAGGGCGTGGGTTAGTGTTAGCGTACGGGTTAGGATTAGGGGACGGGTGAGGGTCAGGCTTCGGGGAAGGGTTAGGGTTAGGGTTCGGGCTAGGGTTAGGGTTAGGGGACGGGGACGGTTTAGGGTCCAGGTGAGGGTACGACAACGCTTTAGGGGGAGCGTACGTGTGAGGGCGCGGGTTAGTGTTAGCGTATGGGTTAGGATTAGGGGACGGGTGAGGGTCAGGCTTCGGGGAAGGGTTAGGGTTAGGGTTCGGGCTAGGGTTAGGGTTAGGGGACGGGGACGGTTTAGGGTCCAGGTGAGGGTACGACAACGCTTTAGGGGGAGCGTACGTGTGAGGGCGCGGGTTAGTGTTAGCGTACGGGTTAGGATTAGGGGCCGGGTGAGGGTAAGGCTTCGGGGAACGGTTAGGGTTAGGGTTCGGGCTAGGGTTAGGGTTAGGGGACGGGGACGGTTTAGGGTCCAGGTGAGGGTACGACAACGCTTTAGGGGGAGCGTACGTGTGAGGGCGCGGGTTAGTGTTAGCGTACGGGTTAGGATTAGGGGACGGGTGAGGGTCAGGCTTCGGGGAAGGGTTAGGGTTCGGGCTAGGGTTAGGGTTAGGGGACGGGGACGGTTTAGGGTCCAGGTGAGGGTACGACAACGCTTTAGGGGGAGCGTACGTGTGAGGGCGCGGGTTAGTGTTAGCGTACGGGTTAGGATTAGGGGACGGGTGAGGGTCAGGCTTCGGGGAAGGGTTAGGGTTAGGGTTCGGGCTAGGGTTAGGGTTAGGGGACGGGGACGGTTTAGGGTCCAGGTGAGGGTACGACAATGCTTTAGGGGGAGCCTACGTGTGAGGGCGTGGGTTAGTGTTAGCGTACGGGTTAGGATTAGGGGACGGGTGAGGGTCAGGCTTCGGGGAAGGGTTAGGGTTAGGGTTCGGGCTAGGGTTAGGGTTAGGGGACGGGGACGGTTTAGGGTCCAGGTGAGGGTACGACAACGCTTTAGGGGGAGCGTACGTGTGAGGGCGCGGGTTAGTGTTAGCGTACGGGTTAGGATTAGGGGACGGGTGACGGTCAGGCTTCGGGAAGGGTTAGGGTTAGGGTTCGGGCTAGGGTTAGGGTTAGGGGATGGGGACGGTTTAGGGTCCAGGTGAGGGTACGACAACGCTTTAGGGGGAGCGTACGTGTGAGGGCGCGTGTTAGTGTTAGCGTACGGGTTAGGATTAGGGGACGGGTGAGGGTCAGGCTTCGGGGAAGGGTTAGGGTTAGGGTTCGGGCTAGGGTTAGGGGACGGGGACGGTTTAGGGTCCAGGTGAGGGTACGACAACGCTTTAGGGGGAGCGTACGTGTGAGGGCGCGGGTTAGTGTTAGCGTACGGGTTAGGATTAGGGGACGGGTGAGGGTCAGGCTTCGGGGAAGGGTTAGGGTTCGGGTTCGGGCTAGGGTTAGGGTTAGGGGACGGGGACGGTTTAGGGTCCAGGTGAGGGTACGACAACGCTTTAGGGGGAGCGTACGTGTGAGGGCGCGGGTTAGTGTTAGCGTACGGGTTAGGATTAGGGGACGGGTGAGGGTCAGGCTTCGGGGAAGGGTTAGGGTTAGGGTTCGGGCTAGGGTTAGGGTTAGGGAACGGGGACGGTTTAGGGTCCAGGTGAGGGTACGACAACGCTTTAGGGGGAGCGTACGTGTGAGGGCGCAGGTTAGTGTTAGCGTACGGGTTAGGATTAGGGGACGGCTGAGGGTCAGGCTTCGGGGAAGGGTTAGGGTTAGGGTTCGGGCTAGGGTTAGGGTTAGGGGACGGGGACGGTTTAGGGTCCAGGTGAGGGTACGACAACGCTTTAGGGGGAGCGTACGTGTGAGGGCGCAGGTTAGTGTTAGCGTACGGTTTAGTATTAGGGCACGGCTGAGGGTCAGTCTTCGGGGAAGGGTTAGGGTTAGGGTTCGGGCTAGGGTTAGGGTTAGGGGACGGGGACGGTTTAGGGTCCAGGTGAGGGTACGACAACGCTTTAAGGGGAGCGTACGTGTGAGGGCGCGGGTTAGTGTTAGCGTACGGGTTAGGATTAGGGGACGGGTGAGGGTCAGGCTTCGGGGAAGGGTTAGGGTTCGGGCTAGGGTTAGGGTTACGGGATGGGGACGGTTTAGGGTCCAGGTGAGGGTACGACAACGCTTTAGGGGGAGCGTACGTGTGAGGGCGTGGGTTAGTGTTAGCGTACGGGTTAGGATTAGGGGACGGGTTAGGGTCAGGCTTCGGGGAAGGTTTAGGGTTAGGGTTCGGGCTAGGGTTAGGGTTAGGGGACGGGGACGGTTTAGGGTCCAGGTGAGGGTACGACAATGCTTTAGGGGGAGCGTACGTGTGAGGGCGCGGGTTAGTGTTAGCGTACGGGTTAGGATTAGGGGACGGGTGATGGTCAGGCTTCGGGGAAGGGTTAGGGTTAGGGTTCGGGCTAGGGTTAGGGTTAGGGGACGGGGACGGTTTACGGTCCAGGTGAGGGTACAACAACGCTTTAGGGGGAGCGTACGTGTGAGGGCGCGGGTTAGTGTTAGCGTACGGGTTAGGATTAGGGGACGGGTGATGGTCAGGCTTCGGGGAAGGGTTAGGGTTAGGGTTCGGGCTAGGGTTAGGGTTAGGGGACGGGGACGGTTTAGGGTCCAGGTGAGGGTACGACAACGCTTTAGGGGGAGCGTACGTGTGAGGGCGCGGGTTAGTGTTAGCGTACGGTTTAGGATTAGGGGACGGCTGAGGGTCAGGCTTCGGGGAAGGGTTAGGGTTAGGTTTCGGGCTAGGGTTAGGGTTAGGGCACGGGGACGGTTTAGGGTCCAGGTGAGGGTACGACAACGCTTTAGGGGGAGCGTACGTGTGAGGGCGTGGGTTAGTGTTAGCGTACCGGTTAGGATTAGGGGCCGGGTGAGGGTCAGGCTTCGGGGAAGTGTTAGGGTTAGGGTTCGGGCTAGGGTTAGGGTTAGGGGACGGGGACGGTTTAGGGTCCAGGTGAGGGTACGACAACGCTTTAGGGGGAGCGTACGTGTGAGGGCGCGGGTTAGTGTTAGCATACGGTTTAGGATTAAGGGACGGCTAAGGGTCAGGCTTCGTGGAAGGGTTAGGGTTAGGGTTCGGGCTAGGGTTAGGGTTAGGGGACGGGGACGGTTTAGGGTCCAGGTGAGGGTACGACAACGCTTTAGGGGGAGCGTACGTGTGAGGGCGCGGGTTAGTGTTAGCGTACGGGTTAGGATTAGGGGCCGGGTGAGGGTCAGGCTTCGGGGAAGGGTTAGGGTTAGGTTTCGGGCTAGGGTTAGGGTTAGGGGACGGGGAAGGTTTAGGGTCCAGGTGAGGATACGACAACGCTTTAGGGGGAGCCTACGTGTGAGGGCGCGGGTTAGTGTTAGCGTATGGGTTAGGATTAGGGGACGGGTGAGGGTCAGGCTTCGGGGAAGGGTTAGGGTTAGGGTTCGGGCTAGGGTTAGGGTTAGGGGACGGGGATGGTTTAGGGTCCAGGTGAGGGTACGACAACGCTTTAGGGGGAGCGTACGTGTGAGGGCGCAGGTTAGTGTTAGCGTACGGGTTAGGATTAGGGGACGGCTGAGGGTCAGGCTTCGGGGAAGGGTTAGGGTTAGGGTTCGGGCTAGGGTTAGGGTTAGGGGACGGGGACGGTTTAGGGTCCAGGTGAGGGTACGACAACGCTTTAGTGGGAGCGTACGTGTGAGGGCGCGGGTTAGTGTTAGCGTACGGGTTAGGATTAGGGGACGGGTGAGGGTCAGGCTTCGGGGAAGGGTTCGGGTTAGGGTTCGGGCTAGGGTTAGGGTTAGGGGACGGGGACGGTTTAGGGTCCAGGTGAGGGTACGACAACGCTTTAGGGGGAGCGTACGTGTGAGGGCGCGGGTTAGTGTTAGCGTACGGTTTAGTATTAGGGCACGGCTGAGGGTCAGGCTTAGGGGAAGGGTTAGGGTTAGGGTTCGGGCTAGGGTTAGGGTTAGGGGACGGGGACGGTTTAGGGTCCAGGTGAGGGTACGACAACGCTTTAGGGGGAGCGTAAGTGTGAGGGCGCGGGTTAGTGTTAGCGTACGGGTTAGGATTAAGGGACGGGTGAGGGTCAGGCTTCGGGGAAAGGTTAGGGTTCGGGCTAGGGTTAGGGTTAGGGGACGGGGACGGTTTAGGGTCCAGGTGAGGGTACGACAACGCTTTAGGGGGAGCGTACGTGTGAGGGCGCGGGTTAGTGTTAGCGTACGGGTTAGGATTAGGGGCCGGGTGAGGGTCAGGCTTCGGGGAACGGTTAGGGTTAGGGTTCGGGCTAGGGTTAGGTTTAGGGGACGGGGACGGTTTAGGGTCCAGGTGAGGGTACGACAACGCTTTAGGGGGAGCGTACGTGTGAGGGCGCGGGTTAGTGTTAGCGTACGGGTTAGGATTAGGGGACGGGTGAGGGTCAGGCTTCGGGGAAGGGTTAGGGTTCGGGCTAGGGTTAGGGTTAGGGGACGGGGACGGTTTAGGGTCCAGGTGAGGGTACGACAACGCTTTAGGGGGAGCGTACGTGTGAGGGCGTGGGTTAGTGTTAGCGTACGGGTTAGGATTAGGGGACGGGTGAGGGTCAGGCTTCGGGGAAGGGTTAGGGTTAGGGTTCGGGCTAGGGTTAGGGTTAGGGGACGGGGACGGTTTAGGGTCCAGGTGAGGGTACGACAATGCTTTAGGGGGAGCCTACGTGTGAGGGCGTGGGTTAGTGTTAGCGTACGGGTTAGGATTAGGGGACGGGTGAGGGTCAGGCTTCGGGGAAGGGTTAGGGTTAGGGTTCGGGCTAGGGTTAGGGTTAGGGGACGGGGACGGTTTAGGGTCCAGGTGAGGGTACGACAACGCTTTAGGGGGAGCGTACGTGTGAGGGCGCGGGTTAGTGTTAGCGTACGGGTTAGGATTAGGGGACGGGTGACGGTCAGGCTTCGGGAAGGGTTAGGGTTAGGGTTCGGGCTAGGGTTAGGGTTAGGGGACGGGGAAGGCTTAGGGTGCAGGTGAGGGTACGACAACGCTTTAGGGGGAGCGTACGTGTGAGGGCGCGGGTTAGTGTTAGCGTACGGGTTAGGATTAGGGGACGGGTGAGGGTCAGGCTTCGGGGAAGGGTTAGGGTTAGGGTTCGGGCTAGGGTTAGGGGACGGGGACGGTTTAGGGTCCAGGTGAGGGTACGACAACGCTTTAGGGGGAGCGTACGTGTGAGGGCGCGGGTTAGTGTTAGCGTACGGGTTAGGATTAGGGGACGGGTGAGGGTCAGGCTTCGGGGAAGGGTTAGGGTTCGGGTTCGGGCTAGGGTTAGGGTTAGGGGACGGGGACGGTTTAGGGTCCAGGTGAGGGTACGACAACGCTTTAGGGGGAGCGTACGTGTGAGGGCGCGGGTTAGTGTTAGCGTACGGGTTAGGATTAGGGGACGGGTGAGGGTCAGGCTTCGGGGAAGGGTTAGGGTTAGGGTTCGGGCTAGGGTTAGGGTTAGGGAACGGGGACGGTTTAGGGTCCAGGTGAGGGTACGACAACGCTTTAGGGGGAGCGTACGTGTGAGGGCGCAGGTTAGTGTTAGCGTACGGGTTAGGATTAGGGGACGGCTGAGGGTCAGGCTTCGGGGAAGGGTTAGGGTTAGGGTTCGGGCTAGGGTTAGGGTTAGGGGACGGGGACGGTTTAGGGTCCAGGTGAGGGTACGACAACGCTTTAGGGGGAGGGTACGTGTGAGGGCGCGGGTTAGTGTTAGCGTACGGTTTAGTATTAGGGCACGGCTGAGGGTCAGTCTTCGGGGAAGGGTTAGGGTTAGGGTTCGGGCTAGGGTTAGGGTTAGGGGACGGGGACGGTTTAGGGTCCAGGTGAGGGTACGACAACGCTTTAGGGGGAGCGTACGTGTGAGGGCGCGGGTTAGTGTTAGCGTACGGGTTAGGATTAGGGGACGGGTGAGGGTCAGGCTTCGGGGAAGGGTTAGGGTTCGGGCTAGGGTTAGGGTTACGGGACGGGGACGGTTTAGGGTCCAGGTGAGGGTACGACAACGCTTTAGGGGGAGCGTACGTGTGAGGGCGCGGGTTAGTGTTAGCGTACGGGTTAGGATTAGGGGACGGGTTAGGGTCAGGCTTCGGGGAAGGTTTAGGGTTAGGGTTCGGGCTAGGGTTAGGGTTAGGGGACGGGGACGGTTTAGGGTCCAGGTGAGGGTACGACAACGCTTTAGGGGGAGCCTACGTGTCAGGGCGTGGGTTAGTGTTAGCGTACGGGTTAGGATTAGGGGACGGGTGAGGGTCAGGCTTCGGGGAAGGGTTAGGGTTAGGGTTCGGGCTAGGGTTAGGGTTAGGGGACGGGGAAGGCTTAGGGTGCAGGTGAGGGTACGACAACGCTTTAGGGGGAGCGTACGTGTGAGGGCGCGGGTTAGTGTTAGCGTACGGGTTAGGATTAGGGGACGGGTGAGGGTCAGGCTTCGGGGAAGGGTTAGGGTTAGGGTTCGGGCTAGGGTTAGGGTTAGGGGACGGGGACGGTTTAGGGTCCAGGTGAGGGTACGACAACGCTTTAGGGGGAGCGTACGTGTGAGGACGCGGGTTAGTGTTAGCGTACGGGTTAGGATTAGGGGACGGGTGAGGGTCAGGCTTCGGGGAAGGGTTAGGGTTAGGGTTCGGGCTAGGGTTAGGGTTAGGGGACGGGGACGGTTTAGGGTCCAGGTGAGGGTACGACAACGCTTTAGGGGGAGCGTACGTGTGAGGGCGCGGGTTAGTGTTAGCGTACGGGTTAGGATTAGGGGACGGCTGAGGGTCAGGCTTCGGGGAAGGGTTAGGGTTAGGGTTCGGGCTAGGGTTAGGGTTAGGGGACGGGGACGGTTTAGGTTCCAGGTGAGGGTACGACAACGCTTTAGGGGGAGCGTACGTGTGAGGGCGCGGGTTAGTGTTAGCGTACGGGTTAGGATTAGGGGACGGGTGAGGGTCAGGCTTCGGGGAAGGGTTAGGGTTAGGGTTCGGGCTAGGGTTAGGGTTAGGGGACGGGGACGGTTTAGGGTCCAGGTGAGGGTATGACAACGCTTTAGGGGGAGCGTACGTGTGAGGGCGCGGGTTAGTGTTAGCGTACGGGTTAGGATTAGGGGCCGGGTGAGGGTCAGGCTTCGGGGAAGGGTTAGGGTTAGGTTTCGGGCTAGGGTTAGGGTTAGGGGACGGGGACGGTTTAGGGTCCAGGTGAGGGTACGACAACGCTTTAGTGGGAGCGTATGTGTGAGGGCGCGGGTTAGTGTTAGCGTACGTGTTAGGATTAGGGGAAGGCTGAGGGTCAGGCTTCGGGGAAGGGTTAGGGTTAGGGTTCGGGCTAGGGTTAGGGGACGGGGACGGTTTAGGGTCCAGGTGAGGGCACGACAACGCTTTAGGGGGAGCGTACGTGTGAGGGCGCGGGTTAGTGTTAGCGTACGGTTTAGGATTAGGGGACGGCTGAGGGTCAGGCTTCGGGGAAGGGTTAGGGTTAGGGTAAGGGCTAGGGTTAGGGTTAGGGGACGGGGACGGTTTAGGGTCCAGGTGAGGGTACGACAACGCTTTAGGGGGAGCGTACGTGTGAGGGCGCGGGTTAGTGTTAGCGTACGGGTTAGGATTAGGGGCCGGGTGAGGGTCAGGCTTCGGGGAAGGGTTAGGGTTAGGGTTCGGGCTAGGGTTAGGGTTAGGGGACGGGGACGGTTTAGGGTCCAGGTGAGGATACGACAACGCTTTAGGGGGAGCCTACGTGTGAGGGCGCGGGTTAGTGTTAGCGTACGGGTTAGGATTAGGGGACGGGTGAGGGTCAGGCTTCTGGGAAGGGTTAGGTTTACGGTTCGGGCTAGGGTTAGGGTTAGGGGACGGGGATGGTTTAGGGTCCAGGTGAGGGTACGACAACGCTTTAGGGGGAGCGTACGTGTGAGGGCGCAGGTTAGGGTTAGCGTACGGGTTAGGATTAGGGGACGGCTGAGGGTCAGGCTTCGGGGAAGGGTTAGGGTTAGGGTTCGGGCTAGGGTTAGGGTTAGGGGACGGGGACGGTTTAGGGTCCAGGTGAGGGTACGACAACGTTTTAGGGGGAGTGTACGTGTGAGGGCGTTGGTTAGTGTTAGCGTACGGGTTAGGATTAGGGGACGGCTGAGGGTCAGGCTTCGGGGAAGGGTTAGGGTTAGGGTTCGGGCTAGGGTTAGGGTTAGGGGACGGGGACGGTTTAGGGTCCAGGTTAGGGTACGACAACGCTTTAGGGGGAGCGTACGTGTGAGGGCGTGGGTTAGTGTTAGCGTACGGGTTAGGATTAGGGGACGGGTGAGGGTCAGGCTTCGGGGAAGAGTTAGGGTTAGGGTTCGGGCTAGGGTTAGGGTTAGGGGACGGGGACGGTTTAGGGTCCAGGTGAGGGTACGACAACGCTTTAGGGGGAGCGTACGTGTGAGGGCGCGGGTTAGTGTTAGCGTACGGGTTAGGATTAGGGGACGCCTGAGGGTCAGGCTTCGGGGAAGGTTTAGGGTTAGGGTTCGGGCTAGGGTTAGGGTTAGGGGACGGGGACGGTTTAGGGTCCAGGTGAGGGTACGACAACGCTTTAGTGGGAGCGTACGTGTGAGGGCGCGGGTTAGTGTTAGCGTACGGGTTAGGATTAGGGGACGGGTGAGGGTCAGGCTTCGGGGAAGGGTTAGGGTTAGGGTTCGGGCTAGGGTTAGGGTTAGGGGACGGGGACGGTTTAGGGTCCAGGTGAGGGTACGACAACGCTTTAGGGGGAGCGTACGTGTGAGGGCGCGGGTTAGTGTTAGCGTACGGTTTAGTATTAGGGCACGGCTGAGGGTCAGGCTTAGGGGAAGGGTTAGGGTTAGGGTTCGGGCTAGGGTTAGGGTTAGGGGACGGGGACGGTTTAGGGTCCAGGTGAGGGTACGACAACGCTTTAGGGGGAGCGTACGTGTGAGGGCGCGGGTTAGTGTTAGCGTACGGGATAGGATTAAGGGACGGGTGAGGGTCAGGCTTCGGGGAAGGGTTAGGGTTCGGGCTAGGGTTAGGGTTAGGGGACGGGGACGGTTTAGGGTCCAGGTGAGGGTACGACAACGCTTTAGGGGGAGCGTACGTGTGAGGGCGCGGGTTAGTGTTAGCGTACGGGTTAGGATTAGGGGACGGGTGAGGGTCAGGCTTCGGGGAACGGTTAGGGTTAGGGTTCGGGCTAGGGTTAGGGTTAGGGGACGGGGACGGTTTAGGGTCCAGGTGAGGGTACGACAACGCTTTAGGGGGAGCGTACGTGTGAGGGCACGGGTTAGTGTTAGCGTACGGTTTAGTATTAGGGCACGGCTGAGGGTCAGGCTTAGGGGAAGGGTTAGGGTTAGGGTTCGGGCTAGGGTTAGGGTTAGGGGACGGGGACGGTTTAGGGTCCAGGTGAGGGTACGACAACGCTTTAGGGGGAGCGTACGTGTGAGGGCGCGGGTTAGTGTTAGCGTACGGGATAGGATTAAGGGACGGGTGAGGGTCAGGCTTCGGGGAAGGGTTAGGGTTCGGGCTAGGGTTAGGGTTAGGGGACGGGGACGGTTTAGGGTCCAGGTGAGGGTACGACAACGCTTTAGGGGGAGCGTACGTGTGAGGGCGCGGGTTAGTGTTAGCGTACGGGTTAGGATTAGGGGACGGGTGAGGGTCAGGCTTCGGGGAACGGTTAGGGTTAGGGTTCGGGCTAGGGTTAGGGTTAGGGGACGGGGACGGTTTAGGGTCCAGGTGAGGGTACGACAACGCTTTAGGGGGAGCGTACGTGTGAGGGCGCGGGTTAGTGTTAGCGTACGGTTTAGTATTAGGGCACGGCTGAGGGTCAGGCTTCGGGGAAGGGTTAGGGTTAGGGTTCGGGCTAGGGTTAGGGTTAGGGGACGGGGACGGCTTAGGGTCCAGGTGAGGGTACAACAACGCTTTAGGGGGAGCGTACGTGTGAGGGCGCGGGTTAGTGTTAGCGTACGGGTTAGGATTAGGGGACGGGTGACGGTCAGGCTTCGGGAAGGGTTAGGGTTAGGGTTCGGGCTAGGGTTAGGGTTAGGGGACGGGGACGGTTTAGGGTCCAGGTGAGGGTACGACAACGCTTTAGGGGGAGCGTACGTGTGAGGGCGCGGGTTAGTGTTAGCGTACGGGTTAGGATTAGGGGACGGGTGAGGGTCAGGCTTCGGGGAAGGGTTAGGGTTAGGGTTCGGGCTAGGGTTAGGGTTAGGGTTAGGGTACGGGGACGGTTTAGGGTCCAGGTGAGGGTACGGCAACGCTTTAGGGGGAGCGTACGTGTGAGGGCGCGGGTTAGTTTTAGCGTACGGGTTAGGATTAGGGGACGGGTGAGGGTCAGGCTTCGGGGAAGGGTTAGGGTTAGGGTTCGGGCTAGGGTTAGGGTTAGGGGACGGGGACGGTTTAGGGTCCAGGTGAGGGTACGACAACGCTTTAGGGGGAGCGTACGTGTGAGGGCGCGGGTTAGTGTTAGCGTACGGGTTAGGATTAGGGGACGCCTGAGGGTCAGGCTTCGGGGAAGGTTTAGGGTTAGGGTTCGGGCTAGGGTTAGGGTTAGGGGACGGGGACGGTTTAGGGTCCAGGTGAGGGTACGACAACGCTTTAGTGGGAGCGTACGTGTGAGGGCGCGGGTTAGTGTTAGCGTACGGGTTAGGATTAGGGGACGGGTGAGGGTCAGGCTTCGGGGAAGGGTTAGGGTTAGGGTTCGGGCTAGGGTTAGGGTTAGGGGACGGGGACGGTTTAGGGTCCAGGTGAGGGTACGACAACGCTTTAGGGGGAGCGTACGTGTGAGGGCGCGGGTTAGTGTTAGCGTACGGTTTAGTATTAGGGCACGGCTGAGGGTCAGGCTTAGGGGAAGGGTTAGGGTTAGGGTTCGGGCTAGGGTTAGGGTTAGGGGACGGGGACGGTTTAGGGTCCAGGTGAGGGTACGACAACGCTTTAGGGGGAGCGTACGTGTGAGGGCGCGGGTTAGTGTTAGCGTACGGGATAGGATTAAGGGACGGGTGAGGGTCAGGCTTCGGGGAAGGGTTAGGGTTCGGGCTAGGGTTAGGGTTAGGGGACGGGGACGGTTTAGGGTCCAGGTGAGGGTACGACAACGCTTTAGGGGGAGCGTACGTGTGAGGGCGCGGGTTAGTGTTAGCGTACGGGTTAGGATTAGGGGACGGGTGAGGGTCAGGCTTCGGGGAACGGTTAGGGTTAGGGTTCGGGCTAGGGTTAGGGTTAGGGGACGGGGACGGTTTAGGGTCCAGGTGAGGGTACGACAACGCTTTAGGGGGAGCGTACGTGTGAGGGCACGGGTTAGTGTTAGCGTACGGTTTAGTATTAGGGCACGGCTGAGGGTCAGGCTTAGGGGAAGGGTTAGGGTTAGGGTTCGGGCTAGGGTTAGGGTTAGGGGACGGGGACGGTTTAGGGTCCAGGTGAGGGTACGACAACGCTTTAGGGGGAGCGTACGTGTGAGGGCGCGGGTTAGTGTTAGCGTACGGGTTAGGATTAGGGGACGGGTGAGGGTCAGGCTTCGGGGAAGGGTTAGGTTTCGGGCTAGGGTTAGGGTTAGGGGACGGGGAAGGTTTAGGGTCCAGGTGAGGTTACAACAACGTTTTAGGGGGAGCGTACGTGTGAGGGCGCGGTTTAGTGTTAGCGTACGGGTTAGGATTAGGGGACGGGTGAGGGTCAGGCTTCGGGGAAGGGTTAGGGTTAGGGTTCGGGCTAGGGTTAGGGTTAGGGGACGGGGACGGTTTAGGGTCCAGGTGAGGGTACGACAACGCTTTAGGGGGAGCCTACGTGTGAGGGCGTGGGTTAGTGTTAGCGTACGGGTTAGGATTAGGGGACGGGTGAGGGTCAGGCTTCGGGGAAGGGTTAGGGTTAGGGTTCGGGCTAGGGTTAGGGTTAGGGGACGGGGACGGCTTAGGGTCCAGGTGAGGGTACAACAACGCTTTAGGGGGAGCGTACGTGTGAGGGCGCGGGTTAGTGTTAGCGTACGGGTTAGGATTAGGGGACGGGTGACGGTCAGGCTTCGGGAAGGGTTAGGGTTAGGGTTCGGGCTAGGGTTAGGGTTAGGGGACGGGGACGGTTTAGGGTCCAGGTGAGGGTACGACAACGCTTTAGGGGGAGCGTACGTGTGAGGGCGCGGGTTAGTGTTAGCGTACGGGTTAGGATTAGGGGACGGGTGAGGGTCAGGCTTCGGGGAAGGGTTAGGGTTAGGGTTCGGGCTAGGGTTAGGGTTAGGGTTAGGGTACGGGGACGGTTTAGGGTCCAGGTGAGGGTACGGCAACGCTTTAGGGGGAGCGTACGTGTGAGGGCGCGGGTTAGTTTTAGCGTACGGGTTAGGATTAGGGGACGGGTGAGGGTCAGGCTTTGGGGAAGGGTTAGGGTTAGGGTTCGGGCTAGGGTTAGGGTTAGGGGACGGGGACGGTTTAGGGTCCAGGTGAGGGTACGACAACGCTTTAGGGGGAGCGTACGTGTGAGGGCGCGGGTTAGTGTTAGCGTACGGGTTAGGATTAGGGGACGGGTGAGGGTCAGGCTTCGGGGAAGAGTTAGGGTTAGGGTTCGGGCTAGGGTTAGGGTTAGGGGACGGGGACGGTTTAGGGTCCAGGTGAGGGTACGACAACGCTTTAGGGGGAGCGTACGTGTGAGGGCGCGGGTTAGTGTTAGCGTACGGGTTAGGATTAGGGGACGCCTGAGGGTCAGGCTTCGGGGAAGGTTTAGGGTTAGGGTTCGGGCTAGGGTTAGGGTTAGGGGACGGGGACGGTTAGGGTCCAGGTGAGGGTACGATAACGCTTTAGTGGGAGCGTACGTGTGAGGGCGCGGGTTAGTGTTTGCGTACGGGTTAGGATTAGGGGACGGGTGAGGGTCAGGCTTCGGGGAAGGGTTAGGGTTAGGGTTCGGGCTAGGGTTAGGGTTAGGGGACGGGGACGGTTTAGGGTCCAGGTGAGGGTACGACAACGCTTTAGGGGGAGCGTACGTGTGAGGGCGCGGGTTAGTGTTAGGGTACGGTTTAGTATTAGGGCACGGCTGAGGGTCAGGCTTAGGGGAAGGGTTAGGGTTAGGGTTCGGGCTAGGGTTAGGGTTAGGGGACGGGGACGGTTTAGGGTCCAGGTGAGGGTACGACAACGCTTTAGGGGGAGCGTACGTGTGAGGGCTCGGGTTAGTGTTAGCGTACGGGATAGGATTAAGGGACGGGTGAGGGTCAGGCTTCGGGGAAGGGTTAGGGTTCGGGCTAGGGTTAGGGTTAGGGGACGGGGACGGTTTAGGGTCCAGGTGAGGGTACGACAACGCTTTAGGGGGAGCGTACGTGTGAGGGCGCGGGTTAGTGTTAGCGTACGGGTTAGGATTAGGGGACGGGTGAGGGTCAGGCTTCGGGGAACGGTTAGGGTTAGGGTTCGGGCTAGGGTTAGGGTTAGGGGACGGGGACGGTTTAGGGTCCAGGTGAGGGTACGACAACGCTTTAGGGGGAGCGTACGTGTGAGGGCACGGGTTAGTGTTAGCGTACGGTTTAGTATTAGGGCACGGCTGAGGGTCAGGCTTAGGGGAAGGGTTAGGGTTAGGGTTCGGGCTAGGGTTAGGGTTAGGGGACGGGGACGGTTTAGGGTCCAGGTGAGGGTACGACAACGCTTTAGGGGGAGCGTACGTGTGAGGGCGCGGGTTAGTGTTAGCGTACGGGTTAGGATTAGGGGACGGGTGAGGGTCAGGCTTCGGGGAAGGGTTAGGGTTCGGGCTATGGTTAGGGTTAGGGGACGGGGAAGGTTTAGGGTCCAGGTGAGGTTACAACAACGTTTTAGGGGGAGCGTACGTGTGAGGGCGCGGTTTAGTGTTAGCGTACGGGTTAGGATTAGGGGACGGGTGAGGGTCAGGCTTCGGGGAAGGGTTAGGGTTAGGGTTCGGGCTAGGGTTAGGGTTAGGGGACGGGGACGGCTTAGGGTCCAGGTGAGGGTACAACAACGCTTTAGGGGGAGCGTACGTGTGAGGGCGCGGGTTAGTGTTAGCGTACGGGTTAGGATTAGGGGACGGGTGACGGTCAGGCTTCGGGAAGGGTTAGGGTTAGGGTTCGGGCTAGGGTTAGGGTTAGGGGACGGGGACGGTTTAGGGTCCAGGTGAGGGTACGACAACGCTTTAGGGGGAGCGTACGTGTGAGGGCGCGGGTTAGTGTTAGCGTACGGGTTAGGATTAGGGGACGGGTGAGGGTCAGGCTTCGGGGAAGGGTTAGGGTTAGGGTTCGGGCTAGGGTTAGTGTTAGGGTTAGGGTACGGGGACGGTTTAGGGTCCAGGTGAGGGTACGGCAACGCTTTAGGGGGAGCGTACGTGTGAGGGCGCGGGTTAGTGTTAGCGTACGGGTTAGGATTAGGGGACGGGTGAGGGTCAGGCTTCGGGGAAGGGTTAGGGTTAGGGTTCGGGCTAGGGTTAGGGTTAGGGGACGGGGACGGTTTAGGGTCCAGGTGAGGGTACGACAACGCTTTAGGGGGAGCGTACGTGTGAGGGCGCGGGTTAGTGTTAGCGTACGGGTTAGGATTAGGGGACGGGTGAGGGTCAGGCTTCGGGGAAGGGTTAGGGTTAGGGATCGGGCTAGGGTTAGGGTTAGGAGACGGGGACGGTTTAGGGTCCAGGTGAGGGTACGACAACGCTTTAGGGGGAGCGTACGTGTGAGGGCGCGGGTTAGTGTTAGCGTACGGGTTAGGATTAGGGGACGGCTGAGGGTCAGGCTTCGGGGAAGGGTTAGGGTTAGGGTTCGGGCTAGGGTTAGGGTTAGGGGACGGGGACGGTTTAGGGTCCAGGTGAGGGTACGACAACGCTTTAGGGGGAGCGTACGTGTGAGGGCGCGGGTTAGTGTTAGCGTACGGGTTAGGATCAGGGGACGGGTGAGGGTCAGGCTTCGGGGAAGGGTTAGGGTTAGGGTTCGGGCTAGGGTTAGGGTTAGGGGACGGGTACGGTTTAGGGTCCAGGTGAGGGTACGACAACGCTTTAGGGGGTGCGTACGTGTGAGGGCGCGGGTTAGTGTTAGCGTACGGGTTAGGATTAGGGGACGGGTGAGGGTCAGGCTTCGGGGAAGGGTTAGGGTTAGGGTTCGGGCTAGGGTTAGGGTTAGGGGACGGGGACGGTTTAGGGTCCAGGTGAGGGTACGACAACGCTTTAGGGGGAGCCTACGTGTGAGGGCGCGGGTTAGTGTTAGCGTACGTGTTACGATTAGGGGACGGCTGAGGGTCAGGCTTCGGGGAAGGGTTAGGTTTAGGGTTCGGGCTAGGGTTAGGGTTAGGGGACGGGGACGGTTTAGGGTCCAGGTGAGGGTACGACAACGCTTTAGGGGGAGCGTACGTGTGAGGGTGCGGGTTAGTGTTAGCGTACGGGTTAGGATTAGGGGACGGGTGAGGGTCAGGCTTCGGGGAAGTGTTAGGGTTAGGGTTCGGGCTAGGGTTAGGGTTAGGGGACGGGGACGGTTTAGGGTCCAGTTGAGGGTATGACAACGCTTTAGGGGGAGCGTACGTGTGAGGGCGCGGGTTAGTGTTAGCGTACGGGTTAGGATTAGGGGACGGCTGAGGGTCAGGCTTCGGGGAAGGGTTAGGGTTAGGGTTCGGGCTAGGGTTAGGGTTAGGGGACGGGGACGGTTTAGGGTCCAGGTGAGGGTACGACAACGCTTTAGTGGGAGCGTATGTGTGAGGGCGCGGGTTAGTGTTAGCGTACGGGTTAGGATTAGGGGAAGGCTGAGGGTCAGGCTTCGGGGAAGGGTTAGGGTTAGGGTTCGGGCTAGGGTTAGGGGACGGGGACGGTTTAGGGTCCAGGTGAGGGTACGACAACGCTTTAGGGGGAGCGTACGTGTGAGGGCGCGGGTTAGTGTTAGCGTACGGTTTAGGATTAGGGGCCGGCTGAGGGTCAGGCTTCGGGAAGGGTTAGGGTTAGGGTTCGGGCTAGGGTTAGGGTTAGGGGACGGGGACGGTTTAGGGTCCACGTGAGGGTACGACAACGCTTTAGGGGGAGCGTACGTGTGAGGGCGCGGGTTAGTGTTAGCGTACGGGTTAGGATTAGGGGCCGGGTGAGGGTCAGGCTTCGGGGAAGGGTTAGGGTTAGG
This sequence comes from Stenella coeruleoalba, assembly GCF_951394435.1. Lineage (NCBI taxonomy): Eukaryota > Metazoa > Chordata > Mammalia > Artiodactyla > Delphinidae > Stenella > Stenella coeruleoalba. Next base: position 292,107 of record NW_027646088.1, on the reverse strand, counting down.
GTTCGGGCTAGGGTTAGGGTTAGGGGACGGGGACGGTTTAGGGTCCAGGTGAGGGTACGACAACGCTTTAGGGGGAGCGTACGTGTGAGGGCGCGGGTTAGTGTTAGCGTACGGGTTAGGATTAGGGGACGGCTGAGGGTCAGGCTTCGGGGAAGGGTTAGGGTTAGGGTTCGGGCTAGGGTTAGGGTTAGGGGACGGGGACGGTTTAGGGTCCAGGTGAGGGTATGACAACGCTTTAGGGGGAGCGTACGTGTGAGGGCGTTGGTTAGTGTTAGCGTACGGGTTAGGATTAGGGGACGGCTGAGGGTCAGGCTTCGGGGAAGGGTTAGGGTTAGGGTTCGGGCTAGGGTTAGGGTTAGGGGACGGGGACAGTTTAGGGTGCAGGTGAGGGTACGACAACGCTTTAGGGGGAGCGTACGTGTGAGGGCGTGGGTTAGTGTTAGCGTACGGGTTAGGATTAGGGGACGGCTGAGGGTCAGGCTTCGGGGAAGGGTTAGGGTTAGGGTTCGGGCTAGGGTTAGGGTTAGGGGACGGGGACGGTTTAGGGTCCACGTGAGGGTACGACAACGCTTTACGGGGAGCGTACGTGTGAGGGCGCGGGTAAGTGTTAGCGTACGGGTTAGGATTAGGGGACGGCTGAGGGTCAGGCTTCGGGGAAGGGTTAGGGTTAGGGTTCGGGCTAGGCTTAGGGTTAGGGGACGGGGACGGTTTAGGGTCCAGGTGAGGGTACGACAACGCTTTAGTGGGAGCGTACGTGTGAGGGCGCGGGTTAGTGTTAGCGTACGGGTTAGGATTAGGGGACGGGTGAGGGTCAGGCTTCGGGGAAGGGTTAGGGTTAGGGTTCGGGCTAGGGTTAGGGTTAGGGGACGGGGACGGTTTAGGGTCCAGGTGAGGGTACGACAATGCTTTAGGGGGAGCGTACGTGTGAGGGCGTGGGTTAGTGTTAGCGTATGGGTTAGGATTAGGGGACGGCTGAGGGTCAGGCTTCGGGGAAGGGTTAAGGTTAGGGTTCGGGCTAGGGTTAGGGTTAGGGGACGGGGACGGTTTAGGGTCCAGGTGAGGGTACGACAACGCTTTAGGGGGAGCGTACGTGTGAGGGCGCGGGTTAGTGTTAGCGTACGGGTTAGTATTAGGGCACGGCTGACGGTCAGGCTTCGGGGAAGGGTTAGGGTTAGGGTTCGGGCTAGGGTTAGGGTTAGGGGACGGGGACGGTTTAGGGTCCAGGTGAGGGTACGACAACGCTTTAGGGGGAGCGTACGTGTGAGGGCGCGGGTTAGTGTTAGCGTACGGGTTAGGATTAGGGGACGGGTGAGGGTCAGGCTTCGGGGAAGGGTTAGGGTTAGGGTTCGGGCTAGGGTTAGGGTTAGGGGACGGGGACGGTTTAGGGTCCAGGTGAGTGTACGACAACGCTTTAGGGGGAGCGTACGTGTGAGGGCGCGGGTTAGTGTTAGCGTACGGCTTAGGATTAGGGGACGGGTGAGGGTCAGGCTTCGGGGAAGGGTTAGGGTTAGGGTTCGGGCTAGGGTTAGGGTTAGGGTTAGGGGATGGGGACGGTTTAGGGTCCAGGTGAGGGTACGACAACGCTTTAGGGGGAGCGTACGTGTGAGGGTGCGGGTTAGTGTTAGCGTACGGGTTAGGATTAGGGGACGGGTGAGGGTCAGGCTTCGGGGAAGTGTTAGGGTTAGGGTTCGGGCTAGGGTTAGGGTTAGGGGACGGGGACGGTTTAGGGTCCAGTTGAGGGTATGACAACGCTTTAGGGGGAGCGTACGTGTGAGGGCGCGGGTTAGTGTTAGCGTACGGGTTAGGATTAGGGGACGGCTGAGGGTCAGGCTTCGGGGAAGGGTTAGGGTTAGGGTTCGGGCTAGGGTTAGGGTTAGGGGACGGGGACGGTTTAGGGTCCAGGTGAGGGTACGACAACGCTTTAGTGGGAGCGTATGTGTGAGGGCGCGGGTTAGTGTTAGCGTACGGGTTAGGATTAGGGGAAGGCTGAGGGTCAGGCTTCGGGGAAGGGTTAGGGTTAGGGTTCGGGCTAGGGTTAGGGGACGGGGACGGTTTAGGGTCCAGGTGAGGGTACGACAACGCTTTAGGGGGAGCGTACGTGTGAGGGCGCGGGTTAGTGTTAGCGTACGGTTTAGGATTAGGGGCCGGCTGAGGGTCAGGCTTCGGGAAGGGTTAGGGTTAGGGTTCGGGCTAGGGTTAGGGTTAGGGGACGGGGACGGTTTAGGGTCCACGTGAGGGTACGACAACGCTTTAGGGGGAGCGTACGTGTGAGGGCGCGGGTTAGTGTTAGCGTACGGGTTAGGATTAGGGGCCGGGTGAGGGTCAGGCTTCGGGGAAGGGTTAGGGTTAGGGTTCGGGCTAGGGTTAGGGTTAGGGGACGGGGACGGTTTAGGGTCCAGGTGAGGGTACGACAACGCTTTAGGGGGAGCGTACGTGTGAGGGCGCGGGTTAGTGTTAGCGTACGGGTTAGGATTAGGGGACGGCTGAGGGTCAGGCTTCGGGGAAGGGTTAGGGTTAGGGTTCGGGCTAGGGTTAGGGTTAGGGGACGGGGACGGTTTAGGGTCCAGGTGAGGGTATGACAACGCTTTAGGGGGAGCGTACGTGTGAGGGCGTTGGTTAGTGTTAGCGTACGGGTTAGGATTAGGGGACGGCTGAGGGTCAGGCTTCGGGGAAGGGTTAGGGTTAGGGTTCGGGCTAGGGTTAGGGTTAGGGGACGGGGACAGTTTAGGGTGCAGGTGAGGGTACGACAACGCTTTAGGGGGAGCGTACGTGTGAGGGCGTGGGTTAGTGTTAGCGTACGGGTTAGGATTAGGGGACGGCTGAGGGTCAGGCTTCGGGGAAGGGTTAGGGTTAGGGTTCGGGCTAGGGTTAGGGTTAGGGGACGGGGACGGTTTAGGGTCCACGTGAGGGTACGACAACGCTTTACGGGGAGCGTACGTGTGAGGGCGCGGGTAAGTGTTAGCGTACGGGTTAGGATTAGGGGACGGCTGAGGGTCAGGCTTCGGGGAAGGGTTAGGGTTAGGGTTCGGGCTAGGCTTAGGGTTAGGGGACGGGGACGGTTTAGGGTCCAGGTGAGGGTACGACAACGCTTTAGTGGGAGCGTACGTGTGAGGGCGCGGGTTAGTGTTAGCGTACGGGTTAGGATTAGGGGACGGGTGAGGGTCAGGCTTCGGGGAAGGGTTAGGGTTAGGGTTCGGGCTAGGGTTAGGGTTAGGGGACGGGGACGGTTTAGGGTCCAGGTGAGGGTACGACAATGCTTTAGGGGGAGCGTACGTGTGAGGGCGTGGGTTAGTGTTAGCGTATGGGTTAGGATTAGGGGACGGCTGAGGGTCAGGCTTCGGGGAAGGGTTAAGGTTAGGGTTCGGGCTAGGGTTAGGGTTAGGGGACGGGGACGGTTTAGGGTCCAGGTGAGGGTACGACAACGCTTTAGGGGGAGCGTACGTGTGAGGGCGCGGGTTAGTGTTAGCGTACGGGTTAGTATTAGGGCACGGCTGACGGTCAGGCTTCGGGGAAGGGTTAGGGTTAGGGTTCGGGCTAGGGTTAGGGTTAGGGGACGGGGACGGTTTAGGGTCCAGGTGAGGGTACGACAACGCTTTAGGGGGAGCGTACGTGTGAGGGCGTGGGTTAGTGTTAGCGTACGGGTTAGGATTAGGGGACGGGTGAGGGTCAGGCTTCGGGGAAGGGTTAGGGTTAGGGTTCGGGCTAGGGTTAGGGTTAGGGGACGGGGACGGTTTAGGGTCCAGGTGAGTGTACGACAACGCTTTAGGGGGAGCGTACGTGTGAGGGCGCGGGTTAGTGTTAGCGTACGGCTTAGGATTAGGGGACGGGTGAGGGTCAGGCTTCGGGGAAGGGTTAGGGTTAGGGTTCGGGCTAGGGTTAGGGTTAGGGTTAGGGGATGGGGACGGTTTAGGGTCCAGGTGAGGGTACGACAACGCTTTAGGGGGAGCGTACGTGTGAGGGCGCGGGTTAGTCTTAGCGTACGGGTTAGGATTAGGGGACGGCTGAGGGTCAGGCTTCGGGGAAGGGTTAGGGTTAGGGTTCGGGCTAGGGTTAGGGTTAGGGGACGGGGACGGTTTAGGGTCCAGGTGAGGGTACGACAACGCTTTAAGGGGAGCCTACGTGTGAGGGCGTGGGTTAGTGTTAGCGTACGGGTTAGGATTATGGGATGGGTGAGGGTCAGTCTTCGGGGAAGGGTTAGGGTTAGGGTTCGGGCTAGGGTTAGGGTTAGGGGACGGGGACGGTTTAGGGTCCAGGTGAGGGTACGACAACGCTTTAGGGGGAGCGTACGTGTGAGGGCGCGGGTTAGTGTTAGCGTACGGGTTAGGATTAGGGGACGGGTGAGGGTCAGGCTTCGGGAAGGGTTAGGGTTAGGGTTCGGGCTAGGGTTAGGGTTAGGGGACGGGGACGGTTTAGGGTCCAGGTGAGGGTACGACAACGCTTTAGGGGGAGCGTACGTGTGAGGGCGCGGGTTAGTGTTAGCGTACGGGTTAGGATTAGGGGACGGCTGAGGGTCAGGCTTCGGGGAAGGTTTAGGGTTAGGGTTCGGGCTAGGGTTAGGGTTAGAGGACGGGGACGGTTTAGGGTCCAGGTGAGGGTACGATAACGCTTTATGGGGAGCGTACGTGTGAGGGCGCGGGTTAGTGTTAGCGTACGGTTTAGGATTAGGGGACGGCTGAGGGTCAGGCTTCGGGGAAGGGTTAGGGTTAGGGTTCGGGCTAGGGTTAGGGTTAGAGGATGGGGACGGTTTAGGGTCCAGGTGAGGGTACGACAACGCTTTAGGGGGAGCGTACGTGTGAGGGCGCGGGTTAGTGTTAGCGTACGGGTTAGGATTAGGGGACGGCTGAGGGTCAGGCTTCGGGGAAGGGTTAGGGTTATGGTTCGGGCTAGGGTTAGAGTTGGGGACGGGGACAGTTTAGGGTCCAGGTGAGGGTACGACAACGCTTTAGGGGGAGCCTACGTGTGAGGGCGCGGGTTAGTGTTAGCGTACGGTTTAGTATTAGGGCACAGCTGAGGGTCAGGGTTAGGGGAAGGGTTAGGGTTAGGGTTCGGGCTAGGGTTAGGGTTAGGGGACGGGGACGGTTTAGGGTCCAGGTGAGGGTACGACAACGCTTTAGGGGGAGCGTTCGTGTGAGGGCGCCGGTTAGTGTTAGCGTACGGGTTAGGATTAAGGGACGGGTGAGGGTCAGGCTTCGGGGAAGGGTTAGGGTTCGGGCTAGGGTTAGGGTTAGGGACGGGGACGGTTTAGGGTCCAGGTGAGGGTACGACAACGCTTTAGGGGGAGCGTACGTGTGAGGGCGCGGGTTAGTGTTAGCGTACGGGTTAGGATTAGGGGACGGGTGAGGGTCAGGCTTCGGGGAAGGGTTAGGGTTAGGGTTCGGGCTAGGGTTAGGGTTAGGGGACGGGGACGGTTTAGGGTCCAGGTGAGGGTACGACAACGCTTTAGGGGGAGCGTACGTGTGAGGGCGCGGGTTAGTGTTAGCGTACGGGTTAGGATTAGGGGCCGGGTGAGGGTCAGGCTTCGGGGAACGGTTAGGGTTAGGGTTCGGGCTAGGGTTAGGGTTAGGGGACGGGGACGGTTTAGGGTCCAGGTGAGGGTACGACAACGCTTTAGGGGGAGCGTACGTGTGAGGGCGCGGGTTAGTGTTAGCGTACGGTTTATTATTAGGGCACGGCTGAGGGTCAGGCTTAGGGGAAGGGTTAGGGTTAGGGTTCGGGCTAGGGTTAGGGTTAGGGGACGGGGACGGTTTAGGGTCCAGGTGAGGGTACGACAACGCTTTAGGGGGAGCGTACGTGTGAGGGCGCGGGTTAGTGTTAGCGTACGGGTTAGGATTAGGGGACGGGTGAGGGTCAGGCTTCGGGGAAGGGTTAGGGTTAGGGTTCGGGCTAGGGTTAGGGTTAGGGGACGGGGACGGTTTAGGGTCCAGGTGAGGGTACGACAACGCTTTAGGGGGAGCGTAAGTGTGAGGGCGCGTGTTCGTGTTAGCGTACGGGTTAGGATTAGGGGACGGGTGTGGGTCAGGCTTCGGGGAAGGGTTAGGGTTAGGGTTCGGGCTAGGGTTAGGGTTAGGGGACGGGGACGGTTTAGGGTCCAGGTGAGGGTACAACAACGCTTTAGGGGGAGCGTACGTGTGAGGGCGTGGGTTAGTGTTAGCGTACGGGTTAGGATTAGGGGACGGGTGAGGGTCAGGCTTCGGGGAAGGGTTAGGGTTAGGGTTCGGGCTAGGGTTAGGGTTAGGGAACGGGGACGGTTTAGGGTCCAGGTGAGGGTACGAAAACGCTTTAGGGGGAGCCTACGTGTGAGGGCGCGGGTTAGTGTTAGCGTACGGGTTAGGATTAGGGGACGGGTGAGGGTCAGGCTTCGGGGAAGGGTTAGGTTTAGGGTTCGGGCTAGGGTTAGGGTTAGGGGACGGGGACGGTTTAGGGTCCAGGTGAGGGTACGACAACGCTTTAAGGGGAGCGTACGTGTGAGGGCGCGGGTTAGTGTTAGCGTACGGCTTAGGATTAGGGGACGGGTGAGGGTCAGGCTTCGGGGAAGGGTTAGGGTTAGGGTTCGGGCTAGGGTTAGGGTTAGGGTTAGGGGATGGGGACGGTTTAGGGTCCAGGTGAGGGTACGACAACGCTTTAGGGGGAGCGTACGTGTGAGGGCGCGGGTTAGTCTTAGCGTACGGGTTAGGATTAGGGGACGGCTGAGGGTCAGCCTTCGGGGAAGGGTTAGGGTTAGGGTTCGGGCTAGGGATAGGGTTAGGGGACGGGGACGGTTTAGGGTCCAGGTGAGGGTACGACAACGCTTTAAGGGGAGCCTACGTGTGAGGGCGTGGGTTAGTGTTAGCGTACGGGTTAGGATTATGGGATGGGTGAGGGTCAGTCTTCGGGGAAGGGTTAGGGTTAGGGTTCGGGCTAGGGTTAGGGTTAGGGGACGGGGACGGTTTAGGGTCCAGGTGAGGGTACGACAACGCTTTAGGGGGAGCGTACGTGTGAGGGCGCGGGTTAGTGTTAGCGTACGGGTTAGGGTTAGGGGACGGGTGAGGGTCAGGCTTCGGGAAGGGTTAGGGTTAGGGTTCGGGCTAGGGTTAGGGTTAGGGGACGGGGACGGTTTAGGGTCCAGGTGAGGGTACGACAACGCTTTAGGGGGAGCGTACGTGTGAGGGCGCGGGTTAGTGTTAGCGTACGGGTTAGGATTAGGGGACGGCTGAGGGTCAGGCTTCGGGGAAGGTTTAGGGTTAGGGTTCGGGCTAGGGTTAGGGTTAGAGGACGGGGACGGTTTAGGGTCCAGGTGAGGGTACGACAACGCTTTAGGGGGAGCGTACGTGTGAGGGTGCGGGTTAGTGTTAGCGTACGGTTTAGTATTAGGGCACAGCTGAGGGTCAGGCTTAGGGGAAGGGTTAGGGTTAGGGTTCGGGCTAGGGTTAGGGTTAGGGGACAGGGACGGTTTAGGGTCCAGGTGAGGGTACGACAACGCTTTAGGGGGAGCGTACGTGTGAGGGCGCGGGTTAGTGTTAGCGTACGGGTTAGGATTAAGGGACGGGTGAGGGTCAGGCTTCGGGGAAGTGTTAGGGTTCGGGCTAGGGTTAGGGTTAGGGACGGGGACGGTTTAGGGTCTAGGTGAGGGTACGACAACGCTTTAGGGGGAGCGTACGTGTGAGGGCGCGGGTTAGTGTTAGCGTACGGGTTAGGATTAGGGGACGGGTGAGGGTCAGGCTTCGGGGAAGGGTTAGGGTTAGGGTTCGGGCTAGGGTTAGGGTTAGGGGACGGGGACGGTTTAGGGTCCAGGTGAGGGTACGACAACGCTTTAGGGGGAGCGTACGTGTGAGGGCGCGGGTTAGTGTTAGCGTACGGGTTAGGATTAGGGGCCGGGTGAGGGTCAGGCTTCGGGGAACGGTTAGGGTTAGGGTTCGGGCTAGGGTTAGGGTTAGGGGACGGGGACGGTTTAGGGTCCAGGTGAGGGTACGACAACACTTTAGGGGGAGCGTACGTGTGAGGGCGCGGGTTAGTGTTAGCGTACGGTTTATTATTAGGGCACGGCTGAGGGTCAGGCTTAGGGGAAGGGTTAGGGTTAGGGTTCGGGCTAGGGTTAGGGTTAGGGGACGGGGACGGTTTAGGGTCCAGGTGAGGGTACGACAACGCTTTAGGGGGAGCGTACGTGTGAGGGCGCGGGTTAGTGTTAGCGTACGGGTTAGGATTAGGGGACGGGTGAGGGTCAGGCTTCGGGGAAGGGTTAGGGTTCGGGCTAGGGTTAGGGTTAGGGGACGGGGACGGTTTAGGATCCAGGTGAGGGTACGACAACGCTTTAGGGGGAGCGTACGTGTGAGGGCGCGGGTTAGTGTTAGCATACGGGTTAGGATTAGGGGACGGGTGAGGGTCAGGCTTCGGGGAAGGGTTAGGGTTAGGGTTCGGGCTAGGGTTAGGGTTAGGGGACGGGGATGGTTTAGGGTCCAGGTGAGGGTAGGACAACGCTTTAGGGGGAGGCTACATGTGAGGGCGTGGGTTAGTGTTAGCGTACGGGTTAGGATTAGGGGACGGGTGAGGGTCAGGCTTCGGGGAAGGGTTAGGGTTAGGGTTCAGTCTAGGGTTAGGGTTAGGGGACGGGGACGGTTTAGGGTCCAGGTGAGGGTACGACAACGCTTTAGGGGAAGCGTACGTGTGAGGGCGCGGGTTAGTGTTAGCGTACGGGTTAGGATTAGGGGACGGGTGACGGTCAGGCTTCGGGAAGGGTTAGGGTTAGGGTTCGGGCTAGGGTTAGGGTTAGGGGACGGGGACGGTTTAGGGTCCAGGTGAGGGTACGACAACGCTTCAGGGGGAGCGTACGTGTGAGGGCGCGGGTTAGTGTTAGCGTACGGGTTAGGATTAGGGGACGGGTGAGGGTCAGGCTTCGGGGAAGGGTTAGGGTTAGGGTTCGGGCTAGGGTTAGGGTTAGGGGACGGGGACGGTTTAGGGTCCAGGTGAGGGTACGACAACGCTTTAGGGGGAGCGTACGTGTGAGGGCGCGTGTTAGTGTTAGCGTACGGCTTAGGATTAGGGGACGGGTGTGGGTCAGGCTTCGGGGAAGGGTTAGGGTTAGGGTTCGGGCTAGGGTTAGGGTTAGGGGATGGGGACGGTTTAGGGTCCAGGTGAGGGTACGACAACGCTTTAGGGGGAGCGTACGTGTGAGGGCGCGGGTTAGTGTTAGCGTACGGGTTAGGATTAGGGGACGGGTGAGGGTCAGGCTTCGGGGAAGGGTTAGGGTTAGGGTTCGGGCTAGGGTTAGGGTTAGGGAACGGGGACGGTTTAGGGTCCAGGTGAGGGTACGACAACGCTTTAGGGGGAGCCTACGTGTGAGGGCGCGGGTTAGTGTTAGCGTACGGGTTAGGATTAGGGGACGGGTGAGGGTCAGGCTTCGGGGAAGTGTTAGGTTTAGGGTTCGGGCTAGGGTTAGGGTTAGGGGACGGGGACGGTTTAGGGTCCAGGTGAGGGTACGACAACGCTTTAAGGGGAGCGTACGTGTGAGTGCGCGGGTTAGTGTTAGCGTACGGGTTAGGATTAGGGGACGGCTGAGGGTCAGGCTTCTGGGAAGGGTTAGGGTTAGGGTTCGGGCTAGGGTTAGGGTTAGGGGACGGGGACGGCTTAGGGTCCAGGTGAGGGTACGACAACGCTTTAGGGGGAGCGTACGTGTGAGGGCGCGGGTTAGTGTTAGCGTACGGGTTAGGATTAGGGGACGGCTGAGGGTCAGGCTTCGGGGAAGTGTTAGGGTTAGGGTTCGGGCTAGGGTTAGGGTTAGGGGACGGGGACGGTTTAGGGTCCAGGTGAGGGTACGACAACGCTTTAGGGGGAGCGTACGTGTGAGGGCGCGGGTTAGTGTTAGCGTACGGTTTAGGATTAGGGGACGGCTGAGGGTCAGGCTTCGGGGAAGGGTTAGGGTTAGGGTTCGGGCTAGGGTTAGGGTTAGGGGACGGGGACGGTTTAGGGTCCAGGTGAGGGTACGACAACGCTTTAGGGGGAGCGTACGTGTGAGGGCGCGGGTTAGTGTTAGCGTACGGGTTAGGACTAGGGGCCGGGTGAGGGTCAGGCTTCGGGGAAGGGTTAGGGTTAGGGTTCGGGCTAGGGTTAGGGTTAGGGGACGGGGACGGTTTAGGGTCCAGGTGAGGATACGACAACGCTTTAGGGGGAGCCTACGTGTGAGGGCGCGGGTTAGTGTTAGCGTACGGGTTAGGATTAGGGGACGGGTGAGGGTCAGGCTTCTGGGAAGGGTTAGGTTTATGGTTCGGGCTAGGGTTAGGGTTAGGGGACGGGGACGGTTTAGGGTCCAGGTGAGGGTACGACAACGCTTTAGGGGGAGCGTACGTGTGAGGGCGCAGGTTAGTGTTAGCGTACGGGTTAGGATTAGGGGACGGCTGAGGGTCAGGCTTCGGGGAAGGGTTAGGGTTAGGGTTCGGGCTAGGGTTAGGGTTAGGGGACGGGGACGGTTTAGGGTCCAGGTGAGGGTACGACAACGTTTTAGGGGGAGCGTACGTGTGAGGGCGTTGGTTAGTGTTAGCGTACGGGTTAGGATTAGGGGACGGCTGAGGGTCAGGATTCGGGGAAGGGTTAGGGTTAGGGTTCGGGCTAGGGTTAGGGTTAGGGGACGGGGACGGTTTAGGGTCCAGGTGAGGGTACGACAACGCTTTAGGGGGAGCGTACGTGTGAGGGCGCGGGTTAGTGTTAGCGTACGGGTTAGGATTAGGGGACGGGTGAGGGTCAGGCTTCGGGGAAGAGTTAGGGTTAGGGTTCGGGCTAGGGTTAGGGGACGAGGACGGTTTAGGGTCCAGGTGAGGGTACGACAACGCTTTAGGGGGAGCGTACGTGTGAGGGCGCGGGTTAGTGTTAGCGTACGGGTTAGGATTAGGGGACGGCTGAGGGTCAGGCTTCGGGGAAGGGTTAGGTTTAGGGTTCGCGCTAGGGTTAGGGTCAGGGGACGGGGACGGTTTAGGGTCCAGGTGAGGGTACGACAACGCTTTAGGGGGAGCGTACGTGTGAGGGCGCGGGTTAGTGTTAGCGTACGGGTTAGGATTAGGGGCCGGGTGAGGGTCAGGCTTCGGGGAACGGTTAGGGTTAGGGTTTGGGCTAGGGTTAGGGTTAGGGGACGGGGACGGTTTAGGGTCCAGGTGAGGGTACGACAACGCTTTAGGGGGAGCGTACGTGTGAGGGCGCGGGTTAGTGTTAGCGTACGGGTTAGGATTATGGGACGGGTGAGGGTCAGGCTTCGGGGAAGGGTTAGGGTTAGGGTTCGGGCTAGGGTTAGGGTTAGGGGACGGGGACGGTTTAGGGTCCAGGTGAGGGTACGACAACGCTTTAGGGGGAGCGTACGTGTGAGGGCGTGGGTTAGTGTTAGCGTACGGGTTAGGATTAGGGGACGGGTGAGGGTCAGGCTTCGGGGAAGGGTTAGGGTTAGGGTTCGGGCTAGGGTTAGGGTTAGGGGACGGGGACGGTTTAGGGTCCAGGTGAGGGTACGACAACGCTTTAGGGGGAGCGTACGTGTGAGGGCGCGGGTTAGTGTTAGCGTACGGGTTAGGATTAGGGGACGGGTGAGGGTCAGGCTTCGGGGAAGGGTTAGGGTTCGGGCTAGGGTTAGGGTTAGGGGACGGGGACGGTTTAGGGTCCAGGTGAGGGTACGACAACGCTTTAGGGGGAGCGTACGTGTGAGGGCGCGGGTTAGTGTTAGCGTACGGGTTAGGATTAGGGGACGGGTGAGGGTCAGGCTTCGGGGAAGGGTTAGGGTTAGGGTTCGGGCTAGGGTTAGGGTTAGGGGACGGGTACGGTTTAGGGTCCAGGTGAGGGTACGACAACGCTTTAGGGGGAGCCTACGTGTGAGGGCGTGGGTTAGTGTTAGCGTACGGGTTAGGATTAGGGGACGGGTGAGGGTCAGGCTTCGGGGAAGGGGTAGGGTTAGGGTTCGGGCTAGGGTTAGGGTTAGGGGACGGGGACGGTTTAGGGTCCAGGTGAGGGTACGACAACGCTTTAGGGGGAGCGTACGTGTGAGGGCGCGGGTTAGTGTTAGCGTACGGGTTAGGATTAGGGGACGGGTGAGGGTCAGGCTTCGGGAAGGGTTAGGGTTAGGGTTCGGGCTAGGGTTAGGGTTAGGGGACGGGGACGGTTTAGGGTCCAGGTGAGGGTACGACAACGCTTTAGGGGGAGCGTACGTGTGAGGGCGCGGGTTAGTGTTAGCGTACGGGTTAGGATTAGGGGACGGGTGAGGGTCAGGCTTCGGGGAAGGGTTAGGGTTAGGGTTCGGGCTAGGGTTAGGGTTAGGGAACGGGGACGGTTTAGGGTCCAGGTGAGGGTACGACAACGCTTTAGGGGGAGCGTACGTGTGAGGGCGCGGGTTAGTGTTAGCGTACGGGTTAGGATTAGGGGACGGGTGAGGGTCAGGCTTCGGGGAAGTGTTAGGTTTAGGGTTCGGGCTAGGGTTAGGGTTAGGGGACGGGGATGGTTTAGGGTCCAGGTGAGGGTACGACAACGCTTTAAGGGGAGCGTACGTGTGAGGGCGCGGGTTAGTGTTAGCGTACGGGTTAGGATTAGGGGACGGCTGAGGGTCAGGCTTCGGGGAAGGGTTAGGGTTAGGGTTCGGGCTAGGGTTAGGGTTAGGGGACGGGGACGGTTTAGGGTCCAGGTGAGGGTACGACAAAGCTTTAGGGGGAGCGTACGTGTGAGGGCGCGGGTTAGTGTTAGCATATGGTTTAGGATTAGGGGACGGCTGAGGGTCAGGCTTCGTGGAAGGGTTAGGGTTAGGGTTCGGGCTAGGGTTAGGGTTAGGGGACGGGGACGGTTTAGGGTCCAGGTGAGGGTACGACAACGCTTTAGGGGGAGCGTACGTGTGAGGGCGCGGGTTAGTGTTAGCGTACGGGTTAGGATTAGGGGCCGGGTGAGGGTCAGGCTTCGGGGAAGGGTTAGGGTTAGGGTTCGGGCTAGGGTTAGGGTTAGGGGACGGGGACGGTTTAGGGTCCAGGTGAGGATACGACAACGCTTTAGGGGGAGCCTACGTGTGAGGGCGCGGGTTAGTGTTAGCGTACGGGTTAGGATTAGGGGACGGGTGAGGGTCAGGCTTCTGGGAAGGGTTAGGTTTAGGGTTAGGGCTAGGGTTAGGGTTAGGGGACGGGGACGGTTTAGGGTCCAGGTGAGGGTACGACAACGCTTTAGGGGGAGCGTACGTGTGAGGGCGCAGGTTAGTGTTAGCGTACGGGTTAGGATTAGGGGACGGCTGAGGGTCAGGCTTCGGGGAAGGGTTAGGGTTAGGGTTCGGGCTAGGGTTAGGGTTAGGGGACGGGGACGGTTTAGGGTCCAGGTGAGGGTACGACAACGTTTTAGGGGGAGTGTACGTGTGAGGGCGTTGGTTAGTGTTAGCGTACGGGTTAGGATTAGGGGACGGCTGAGGGTCAGGCTTCGGGGAAGGGTTAGGATTAGGGTTCGGGCTAGGGTTAGGGTTAGGGGACGGGGACGGTTTAGGGTCCAGGTTAGGGTACGACAAGGCTTTAGGGGGAGCGTACGTGTGAGGGCGCTGGTTAGTGTTAGCGTACGGGTTAGGATTAGGGGACGGGTGAGGGTCAGGCTTCGGGGAAGAGTTAGGGTTAGAGTTCGGGCTAGGGTTAGGGTTAGGGGACGGGGACGGTTTAGGGTCCAGGTGAGGGTACGACAACGCTTTAGGTGGAGCGTTCGTGTGAGGGCGCGGGTTAGTGTTAGCGTACGGGTTAGGATTAGGGGACGGCTGAGGGTCAGGCTTCGGGGAAGGGTTAGGGTTAGGGTTCGGGCTAGGGTTAGGGTTAGGGGATGGGGACGGTTTAGGGTCCAGGTGAGGGTACGACAACGCTTTAGTGGGAGCGTACGTGTGAGGGCGCGGGTTAGTGTTAGCGTACGGTTTAGTATTAGGGCACGGCTGAGGGTCAGGCTTCGGGGAAGGGTTAGGGTTAGGGTTCGGGCTAGGGTTAGGGTTAGGGGACGGGGACGGTTTAGGGTCCAGGTGAGGGTACGACAACGCTTTAGGGGGAGCGTACGTGTGAGGGCGCGGGTTAGTGTTAGCGTACGGTTTAGTATTAGGGCACGGCTGAGGGTCAGGCTTAGGGGAAGGGTTAGGGTTAGGGTTCGGGCTAGGGTTAGGGTTAGGGGACGGGGACGGTTTAGGGTCCAGGTGAGGGTACGACAACGCTTTAGGGGGACCGTACGTGTGAGGGCGTGGGTTAGTGTTAGCGTACGGGTTAGGATTAGGGGACGGGTGAGGGTCAGGCTTCGGGGAAGGGTTAGGGTTCGGGCTAGGGTTAGGGTTAGGGGACGGGGACGGTTTAGGGTCCAGGTGAGGGTACGACAACGCTTTAGGGGGAGCCTACGTGTGAGGGCGTGGGTTAGTGTTAGCGTACGGGTTAGGATTAGGGGACGGGTGAGGGTCAGGCTTCGGGGAAGGGTTAGGGTTAGGGTTCGGGCTAGGGTTAGGGTTAGGGGACGGGGACGGCTTAGGGTCCAGGTGAGGGTACGACAACGCTTTAGGGGGAGCGTACGTGTGAGGGCGCGGGTTAGTGTTAGCGTACGGGTTAGGATTAGGGGACGGTTGACGGTCAGGCTTCGGGAAGGGTTAGGGTTAGGGTTCGGGCTAGGGTTAGGGTTAGGGGACGGGGACGGTTTAGGGTCCAGGTGAGGGTACGACAACGCTTTAGGGGGAGCGTACGTGTGAGGGCGCGGGTTAGTGTTAGCGTACGGGTTAGGATTAGGGGACGGGTGAGGGTCAGGCTTCGGGGAAGGGTTAGGGTTAGGGTTCGGGCTAGGGTTAGGGTTAGGGTACGGGGACGGTTTAGGGTCCAGGTGAGGGTACGACAACGCTTTAGGGGGAGCGTACGTGTGAGGGCGCGAGTTAGTGTTAGCGTACGGGTTAGGGTTAGGGGACGGGGACGGTTTAGGGTCCAGGTGAGGGTACGACAACGCTTTAGGGGGAGCGTACGTGTGAGGTCGCGGGTTAGTGTTAGCGTACGGGTTAGGATTAGGGGACGGCTGAGGGTCAGGCTTCGGGGAAGGGTTAGGGTTAGGGTTCGGGCTAGGGTTAGGGTTAGGGGACGGGGACGGTTTAGGGTCCAGGTGAGGGTACGACAACGTTTTAGGGGGAGCGTACGTGTGAGGGCGCGGGTTAGTGTTAGCGTACGGGTTAGGATTAGGGGACGGGTGAGGGTCAGGCTTCGGGGAAGGGTTAGGGTTAGGGTTCGGGCTAGGGTTAGGGTTAGGGGACGGGTACGGTTTAGGGTCCAGGTGAGGGTAAGACAACGCTTTAGGGGGTGCGTACGTGTGAGGGCGCGGGTTAGTGTTAGCGTACGTGTTACGATTAGGGGACGGCTGAGGGTCAGGCTTCGGGGAAGGGTTAGGTTTAGGGTTCGGGCTAGGGTTAGGGTTAGGGGACGGGGACGGTTTAGGGTCCAGGTGAGGGTACGACAACGCTTTAGGGGGAGCTTACGTGTGAGGGCGCGTGTTAGTGTTAGCGTACGGGTTAGGATTAGGGGACGGGTGAGGGTCAGGCTTCGGGGAAGGGTTAGGGTTAGGGTTCGGGCTAGGGTTAGGGTTAGGGGACGGGGACGGTTTAGGGTCCAGGTGAGGGTACGACAACGCTTTAGGGGGAGCGTACGTGTGAGGGCGTGGGTTAGTGTTAGCGTACGGGTTAGGATTAGGGGACGGGTGAGGGTCAGGCTTCGGGGAAGGGTTAGGGTTAGGGTTCGGGCTAGGGTTAGGGTTAGGGGACGGGGACGGTTTAGGGTCCAGGTGAGGGTACGACAACGCTTTAGGGAGAGCGTACGTGTGAGGGCGCGGGTTAGTGTTAGCGTACGGGTTAGGATTAGGGGACGGGTGAGGGTCAGGCTTCGGGGAAGGGTTAGGGTTAGGGTTCGGGCTAGGGTTAGGGTTAGGGAACGGGGACGGTTTAGGGTCCAGGTGAGGGTACGACAACGCTTTAGGGGGAGCCTACGTGTGAGGGCGCGGGTTAGTGTTAGCGTACGGGTTAGGATTAGGGGACGGGTGAGGGTCAGGCTTCGGGGAAGTGTTAGGTTTAGGGTTCGGGCTAGGGTTAGGGTTAGGGGACGGGGATGGTTTAGGGTCCAGGTGAGGGTACGACAACGCTTTAAGGGGAGCGTACGTGTGAGGGCGCGGGTTAGTGTTAGCGTACGGGTTAGGATTAGGGGACGGCTGAGGGTCAGGCTTCGGGGAAGGGTTAGGGTTAGGGTTCGGGCTAGGGTTAGGGTTAGGGGACGGGGACGGTTTAGGGTCCAGTTGAGGGTACGACAACGCTTTAGGGGGAGCGTACGTGTGAGGGCGCGGGTTAGTGTTAGCGTACGGGTTAGGATTAGGGGACGGCTGAGGGTCAGGCTTCGGGGAAGTGTTAGGGTTAGGGTTCGGGCTAGGGTTAGGGTTAGGGGACGGGGACGGTTTAGGGTCCAGGTGAGGGTACGACAACGCTTTAGGGGGAGCGTACGTTTGAGGGCGCGGGTTAGTGTTAGCATACGGTTTAGGATTAGGGGACGGCTGAGGGTCAGGCTTCGTGGAAGGGTTAGGGTTAGGGTTCGGGCTAGGGTTAGGGTTAGGGGACGGGGACGGTTTAGGGTCCAGGTGAGGGTACGACAACGCTTTAGGGGGAGCGTACGTGTGAGGGCGCGGGTTAGTGTTAGCGTACGGGTTAGGATTAGGGGCCGGGTGAGGGTCAGGCTTCGGGGAAGTGTTAGGGTTAGGGTTCGGGCTAGGGTTAGGGTTAGGGGACGGGGACGGTTTAGGGTCCAGGTGAGGATACGACAACGCTTTAGGGGGAGCCTACGTGTGAGGGCGCGGGTTAGTGTTAGCGTACGGGTTAGGATTAGGGGACGGGTGAGGGTCAGGCTTCTGGGAAGGGTTAGGTTTAGGGTTAGGGCTAGGGTTAGGGTTAGGGGACGGGGACGGTTTAGGGTCCAGGTGAGGGTACGACAACGCTTTAGGGGGAGCGTACGTGTGAGGGCGCAGGTTAGTGTTAGCGTACGGGTTAGGATTAGGGGACGGCTGAGGGTCAGGCTTCGGGGAAGGGTTAGGGTTAGGGTTCGGGCTAGGGTTAGGGTTAGGGGACGGGGACGGTTTAGGGTCCAGGTGAGGGTACGACAACGTTTTAGGGGGAGTGTACGTGTGAGGGCGTTGGTTAGTGTTAGCGTACGGGTTAGGATTAGGGGACGGCTGAGGGTCAGGCTTCGGGGAAGGGTTAGGATTAGGGTTCGGGCTAGGGTTAGGGTTAGGGGACGGGGACGGTTTAGGGTCCAGGTTAGGGTACGACAACGCTTTAGGGGGAGCGTACGTGTGAGGGCGCGGGTTGGTGTTAGCGTACGGGTTAGGATTAGGGGACGGGTGAGGGTCAGGCTTCGGGGAAGAGTTAGGGTTAGAGTTCGGGCTAGGGTTAGGGTTAGGGGACGGGGACGGTTTAGGGTCCAGGTGAGGGTACGACAACGCTTTAGGGGGAGCGTACGTGTGAGGGCGCGGGTTAGTGTTAGCGTACGGGTTAGGATTAGGGGACGGCTGAGGGTCAGGCTTCGGGGAAGGGTTAGGGTTAGGGTTCGGGCTAGGGTTAGGGTTAGGGGACGGGGACGGTTTAGGGTCCAGGTGAGGGTACGACAACGCTTTAGTGGGAGCGTACGTGTGAGGGCGCGGGTTAGTGTTAGCGTACGGTTTAGTATTAGGGCACGGCTGAGGGTCAGGCTTCGGGGAAGGGTTAGGGTTAGGGTTCGGGCTAGGGTTAGGGTTAGGGGACGGGGACGGTTTAGGGTCAGGGTGAGGGTACGACAACGCTTTAGGGGGAGCGTACGTGTGAGGGCGCGGGTTAGTGTTAGCGTACGGTTTAGTATTATGGCACGGCTGAGGGTCAGGCTTAGGGGAAGGGTTAGGGTTAGGGTTCGGGCTAGGGTTAGGGTTAGGGGACGGGGACGGTTTAGGGTCCAGGTGAGGGTACGACAACGCTTTAGGGGGAGCGTACGTGTGAGGGCGCGGGTTAGTGTTAGCGTACGGGTTAGGATTAGGGGACGGGTGAGGGTCAGGCTTCGGGGAAGGGTTAGGGTTAGGGTTCGGGCTAGGGTTAGGGTTAGGGAACGGGGACGGTTTAGGGTCCAGGTGAGGGTACGACAACCCTTTAGGGGGAGCCTACGTGTGAGGGCGCAGGTTAGTGTTAGCGTACGGGTTAGGATTAGGGGACGGGTGAGGGTCAGGCTTCGGGGAAGTGTTAGGTGTAGGGTTCGGGCTAGGGTTAGGGTTAGGGGACGGGGATGGTTTAGGGTCCAGGTGAGGGTACGACAACGCTTTAAGGGGAGCGTACGTGTGAGGGCGCGGGTTAGTGTTAGCGTATGGGTTAGGATTAGGGGACGGCTGAGGGTCAGGCTTCGGGGAAGGGTTAGGGTTAGGGTTCGGGCTAGGGTTAGGGTTAGGGGACGGGGACGGTTTAGGGTCCAGGTGAGGGTACGACAACGCTTTAGGGGGAGCGTACGTGTGAGGGCGCGGGTTAGTGTTAGCGTACGGGTTAGGATTAGGGGACGGCTGAGGGTCAGGCTTCGGGGAAGTGTTAGGGTTAGGGTTCGGGCTAGGGTTAGGGTTAGGGGACGGGGACGGTTTAGGGTCCAGGTGAGGGTACGACAACGCTTTAGGGGGAGCGTACGTGTGAGGGCGCGGGTTAGTGTTAGCATACGGTTTAGGATTAGGGGACGGCTGAGGGTCAGGCTTCGTGGAAGGGTTAGGGTTATGGTTCGGGCTAGGGTTAGGGTTAGGGGACGGGGACGGTTTAGGGTCCAGGTGAGGGTACGACAACGTTTTAGGGGGAGCGTACGTGTGAGGGCGCGGGTTAGTGTTAGCGTACGGGTTAGGATTAGGGGCCGGGTGAGGGTCAGGCTTCGGGGAAGGGTTAGGGTTAGGGTTCGGGCTAGGGTTAGGGTTAGGGGACGGGGACGGTTTAGGGTCCAGGTGAGGATACGACAACGCTTTAGGGGGAGCCTACGTGTGAGGGCGCGGGTTAGTGTTAGCGTACGGGTTAGGATTAGGGGACGGTTGAGGGTCAGGCTGCTGGGAAGGGTTAGGTTTAGGGTTCGGGCTAGGGTTAGGGTTAGGGGACGGGGACGGTTTAGGGTCCAGATGAGGGTACGACAACGCTTTAGGGGGAGCGTACGTGTGAGGGCGCAGGTTAGTGTTAGCGTACGGGTTAGGATTAGGGGACGGCTGAGGGTCAGGCTTCGGGGAAGGGTTAGGGTTAGGGTTCGGGCTAGGGTTAGGGTTAGGGGACGGGGACGGTTTAGGGTCCAGGTGAGGGTACGACAACGTTTTAGGGGGAGTGTACGTGTGAGGGCGTTGGTTAGTGTTAGCGTACGGGTTAGGATTAGGGGACGGCTGAGGGTCAGGCTTCGGGGAAGGGTTAGGGTTAGGGTTCGGGCTAGGGTTAGGGTTAGGGGACGGGGACGGTTTAGGGTCCAGGTGAGGGTACGACAACGCTTTAGGGGGAGCCTACGTGTGAGGACGTGGGTTAGTGTTAGTGTACGGCTTAGGATTATGGGACGGGTGAGGGTCAGGCTTCGGGGAAGGGTTAGGGTTAGGGTTCGGGCTAGGGTTAGGGTTAGGGGATGGGGACGGTTTAGGGTCCAGGTGAGGGTACGACAACGCTTTAGGGGGAGCGTACGTGTGAGGGCGCGGGTTAGTGTTAGCGTACGGGTTAGGATTAGGGGACGGGTGAGGGTCAGGCTTCGGGGAAGGGTTAGGGTTAGGGTTCGGGCTAGGGTTAGGGTTAGGGACGGGGACGGTTTAGGGTCCAGGTGAGGGTACGACAACGCATTAGGGGGAGCGTACGTGTGAGGGCACGGGTTAATGTTAGCGTACGGGTTAGGATTAGGGGACGGCTGAGGGTCAGGCTTCGGGGAAGGGTTAGGGTTAGGGTTCGGGCTAGGGTTAGGGTTGGGGACGCGACGGTTTAGGGTCCAGGTGAGGGTACGACAACGCTTTAGGCGGAGCGTACGTGTGAGGGCGTGGGTTAGTGTTAGCGTACGGGTTAGGATTAGGGGACGTCTGAGGGTCAGGCTTCGGGGAAGGGTTAGGGTTAGGGTTCGGGCTAGGGTTAGGGTTAGGGGACGAGGACAGTTTAGGGTCCAGATGAGGGTACGACAACGCTTTAGGGGGAGCTTACGTGTGAGGGCGCGGGTTAGTATTAGCGTACGGTTTAGGATTAGGGGACGGGTGAGGGTCAGGCTTCGGGGAAGGGTTAGGGTTAGGGTTCGGGCTAGGGGTAGGGTTAGGGGACGGGGACGGTTTAGGGTCCAGGTGAGGGTACGACAACGCTTTAGGGGGAGCGTACGTGTGAGGGCGCGGGTTAGTGGTAGCGTACGGGTTGGGATTAGGGGACGGGTGAGGGTCAGGCTTCGGGGAAGGGTTAGGGTTAGGGTTCGGGCTAGGGTTAGGGTTAGGGGACGGGGACGGTTTAGGGTCCAGGTGAGGGTACAACAACACTTTAGGGGGAGCGTACGTGTGAGGGCGTGGGTTAGTGTTAGCGTACGGGTTAGGATTAGGGGACGGCTGAGGGTCAGGATTCGGGGAAGGGTTAGGGTTAGGGTTCGGGCTAGGGTTAGGGTTAGGGGACGGGGACGGTTTAGGGTCCAGGTGAGGGTACGACAACGCTTTAGGGGAAGCGTACGCCTGAGGGCGCGGGTTAGTGTTAGCGTACGGTTTAGGATTAGGGGACGGCTGAGGGTCAGGCTTCGGGGAAGGTTTAGGGTTAGGGTTCGGGCTAGGGTTAGGGTTAGGGGATGGGGACGGTTTAGGGTCCAGGTGAGGGTACGACAACGCTTTAGGGGGAGCGTACGTGTGAGAGCGCGGGTTAGTGGTAGCGTACGGGTTAGGATTAGGGGACGGGTGGGGGTCAGGCTTCGGGGAAGGGTTAGGGTTAGGGTTCGGGCTAGGGTTAGGGTTAGGGGACGGGGACGGTTTAGGGTCCAGGTGAGGGTACCACAACGCTTTAGGGGGAGCGTACGTGTGAGGGCGCGGGTTAGTGGTAGCGTACGGGTTAGGATTAGGGGACGGGTGAGGGTCAGGCTTCGGGGAATGGTTAGGGTTAGGGTTCGGGCTAGGGTTAGGGTTAGGGGACGGGGACGGTTTAGGGTCCAGGTGAGGGTACGACAACGCTTAAGGGGGAGCGTACGTGTGAGGGCGCGGGTTAGTGTTAGCGTACGGGTTAGGATTAGGGGACGGGTGAGGGTCAGGCTTCGGGGAAGGGTTAGGGTTAGGGTTCGGGCTAGGGTTAGGGTTACGGGACGGGGACGGTTTAGGGTCCAGGTGAGGGTACGACAACGCTTTAGGGGGAGCGTACATGTGAGGGCGTGGGTTAGTGTTAGCATACGGGTTAGGATTAGGGGACGGCTGAGGGTCAGGCTTCGGGGAAGGGTTAGGTTTAGGGTTCGGGCTAGGGTTAGGGTTAGGGGACGGGGACGGTTTAGGGTCCAGGTGAGGGTACGACAACGCTTTAGGGGGAGCGTACGTGTGAGGGCGCGGGTTAGTGTTAGCGTACGGGTTAGGATTAGGGGACGGCTGAGGGTCAGGCTTCGGGGAAGGGTTAGGGTTAGGGTTCGGGCTAGGGTTAGGGTTAGGGGACGGGGACTGTTTAGGGTCCAGGTGAGGGTACGACAACGCTTGAGGGGGAGCGTACGTGTGA
The DNA here is from genome assembly GCF_951394435.1 of Stenella coeruleoalba. Classification (NCBI taxonomy): domain Eukaryota; kingdom Metazoa; phylum Chordata; class Mammalia; order Artiodactyla; family Delphinidae; genus Stenella; species Stenella coeruleoalba. Next base: position 270,449 of record NW_027646088.1, on the reverse strand, counting down.
GGGCGCGGGTTAGTGTTAGCGTACGGGTTAGGATTAGGGGACGGGTGAGGGTCAGGCTTCGGGGAAGGGTTAGGGTTAGGGTTCGGGCTAGGGTTAGGGTTAGGGGACGGGGACGGTTTAGGGTCCAGGTGAGGGTACGACAACGCTTTAGGGGGAGCGTACGTGTGAGGGCGCGGGTTAGTGTTAGCGTACGGGTTAGGATTAGGGGACGGCTGAGGGTCAGGCTTCGGGGAAGGGTTAGGGTTAGGGTTCGGGCTAGGGTTAGGGTTAGGGGACGGGGACGGTTTAGGGTCCAGGTGAGGGTACGACAACGCTTTAGGGTGAGCCTACGTGTGAGGGCGTGGGTTAGTGTTAGCGTACGGCTTAGGATTAGGGGACGGGTGAGGGTCAGGCTTCGGGGAAGGGTTAGGGTTAGGGTTTGGGCTAGGGTTATGGTTAGGGGACGGGGACGGTTTAGGTTCCAGGTGAGGGTACGACAACGCTTTAGGGGGAGCGTACGTGTGAGGGCGCGGGTTAGTGTTAGCGTACGGGTTAGGATTAGGGGACGGCTGAGGGTCAGGCTTCGGGGAAGGGTTAGGTTTAGGGTTCGGGCTGGGTTAGGGTTAGGGGACGGGGACGGTTTAGGGTCCAGGTGAGGGTACGACAACGCTTTAGGGGGAGCGTACGTGTGAGGGCGCGGGTTAGTGTTAGCGTACGGTTTAGGATTAGGGGACGGCTGAGGGTCAGGCTTCGGGGAAGGGTTAGGGTTAGGGTTCGGGCTAGGGTTAGGGTTAGGGGACGGGGAAGGTTTAGGGTCCAGGTGAGGGTACGACAACGCTTTAGGGGGAGCGTACATGTGAGGGTGTGGGTTAGTGTTAGCATACGGGTTAGGATTAGGGGACGGCTGAGGGTCAGGCTGCGGGGAAGGGTTAGGTTTAGGGTTCGGGCTAGGGTTAGGGTTAGGGGACGGGGACGGTTTAGGGTCCAGGTGAGGGTACGACAACGCTTTAGGGGGAGCGTACGTGTGAGGGCGCGGGTTAGTGTTAGCGTACGGGTTAGGATTAGGGGACGGCTGAGGGTCAGGCTTCGGGGAAGGGTTAGGGTTAGGGTTCGGGCTAGGGTTAGGGTTAGGGGACGGGGACTGTTTAGGGTCCAGGTGAGGGTACGACAACGCTTTAGGGGGAGCGTACGTGTGAGGGCGCGGGTTAGTGTTAGCGTACGGGTTAGGATTAGGGGACGGGTGAGGGTCAGGCTTCGGGGAAGGGATAGGGTTAGGGTTCGGGCTAGGGTTAGGGTTAGGGGACGGGGACGGTTTAGGGTCCAGGTGAGGGTACGACAACGCTTTAGGGGGAGCGTACGTGTGAGGGCGCGGGTTAGTGTTAGCGTACGAGTTAGGATTAGGGGACGGCTGAGGGTCAGGCTTCGGGGAAGGGTTAGGGTTAGGGTTCGGGCTAGGGTTAGGGTTAGGGGACGGGGACGGTTTAGGGTCCAGGTGAGGGTACGACAACGCTTTAGGGTGAGCCTACGTTTGAGGGCGTGGGTTAGTGTTAGCGTACGGCTTAGGATTAGGGGACGGGTGAGGGTCAGGCTTCGGGGAAGGGTTAGGGTTAGGGTTCGGGCTAGGGTTAGGGTTAGGGGACGGGGACGGTTTAGGGTCCAGGTGAGGGTACGACAACGCTTTAGGGGGAGCGTACGTGTGAGGGCGCGGGTTAGTGTTAGCGTACGGGTTAGGATTAGGGGACGGCTGAGGGTCAGGCTTCGGGGAAGGGTTAGGGTTAGTGTTCGGGCTAGGGTTAGGGTTAGGGGACGGGCACGGTTTAGAGTCCAGGTGAGGGTACGACAATGCTTTAGGGGGAGCGTACGTGTGAGGGCGCGGGTTAGTGTTAGCGTACGGGTTAGGATTAGGGGACGGGTGAGGGTCAGGCTTCGGGGAAGGGTTAGGGTTAGGGTTCGGGCTAGGGTTAGGGTTAGGGGACGGGAACGGTTTAGGGTCCAGGTGAGGGTACGACAACGCTTTAGGGGGAGCGTACATGTGAGGGTGTGGGTTAGTGTTAGCATACGGGTTAGGATTAGGGGACGGCTTAGGGTCAGGCTTCGGGGAAGGGTTAGGTTTAGGGTTCGGGCTAGGGTTAGGGTTAGGGGACGGGAACGGTTTAGGGTCCAGGTGAGGGTACGACAACGCTTTAGGGGGAGCGTACGTGTGAGGGCGCGGGTTAGTGTTAGCGTACGGGTTAGGATTAGGGGACGGCTGAGGGTCAGGCTTCGGGGAAGGGTTAGGGTTAGGGTTCGGGCTAGGGTTAGGGTTAGGGGACGGGGACTGTTTAGGGTCCAGGTGAGGGTACGACAACGCTTTAGGGGGAGCGTACGTGTGAGGGCGCGGGTTAGTGTTAGCGTACGGGTTAGGATTAGGGGACGGCTGAGGGTCAGGCTTCGGGGAAGGGTTAGGGTTAGGGTTCGGGCTAGGGTTAGGGTTAGGGGACGGGGACGGTTTAGGTTCCAGGTGAGGGTACGATAACGCTTTAGGGGGAGCGTACGTGTGAGGGGGCGGGTTAGTGTAAGCGTACGGGTTAGGATTAGAGGACTGCTGAGGGTCAGGCTTCGGGGAAGGTTTAGGGTTAGGGTTCGGGCTAGGGTTAGGGTTAGGGGATGGGGACGGTTTAGGGTCCAGGTGAGGGTACGACAACGCTTTAGGGGGAGCGTACGTGTGAGGGTGCGGGTTAGTGTTAGCGTAATGGTTAGGATTAGGGGACGGGTGAGGGTCAGGCTTCGGGGAAGGGTTAGGGTTAGGGTTCGGGCTATGGTTAGGGTTAGGGGACTGGGACGGTTTAGGGTCCAGGTGAGGGTACGACAACGCTTTAGGGGGAGCGTACGTGTGAGGGCGCGGGTTAGTGTTAGCGTACGGGTTAGGATTAGGGGATGGGTGAGGGTTAGGCTTGGGGGAAGTGTTAGGGTTAGGTTTCGGGCTAGGGTTAGGGTTAGGGGATGGGGACGGTTTAGGGTCCACGTGAGGGTACGACAACGCTTTAGGGGGAGCGTACGTGTGAGGGCGCGGGTTAGTGTTAGCGTACGGGTTAGGATTAGGGGACGGGTGAGGGTCAGGCTTCGGGGAAGGGTTAGGGTTAGGGTTCGGGCTAGGGTTAGGGTTAGGGGACGGGGACGGTTTAGGGTCCAGGTGAGGGTACGACAACGTTTTAGGGGGAGCGTACGTGTGAGGGCGCGGGTTAGTGTTAGCGTACGGGTTAGGATTACGGGACGGCTGAGGGTCAGGCTTCGGGGAAGGGTTAGGGTTAGGGTTCGGGCTAGGGTTAGGGTTAGGGGACGGGGACGGTTTAGGGTCCAGGTGAGGGTACGACAACGCTTTAGGGGGAGCGTACGTGTGAGGGCGTGGGTTAGTGTTAGCGTACGGGTTAGGATTAGGGGACGGGTGAGGGTCAGGCTTCGGGGAAGGGTTAGGGTTAGGGTTCGGGCTAGGGTTAGGGTTAGGGGACGGGGAAGGTTTAGTGTCCAGGTGAGGGTACGACAACGCTTTAGGGGGAGCGTACGTGTGAGGGCGCGGGTTAGTGTTAGCGTACGGGTTAGGATTAGGGGACGGGTGAGGGTCAGGCTTCGGGAAGGGTTAGGGTTAGGGTTCGGGCTAGGGTTAGGGTTAGGGGACGGGGACGGTTTAGGGTCCAGGTGAGGGTACGACAACGCTTTAGGGGGAGCGTACGTGTGAGGGCGTGGGTTAGTGTTAGCGTACGGGTTAGGATTAGGGGACGGGTGAGGGTCAGGCTTCGGGGAAGGGTTAGGGTTAGGGTTCGGGCTAGGGTTAGGGTTAGGGGACGGGGACGGTTTAGGGTCCAGGTGAGGGTACGACAACGCTTTAGGGGGAGCGTACGTGTGAGGGCGCGGGTTAGTGTTAGCGTACGGGTTTGGATTAGGGGACGGGTGAGGGTCAGGCTTCGGAAAAGGATTAGGGTTAGGGTTCGGGCTAGGGTTAGGGTTAGGGGACGGGGACGGTTTAGGGTCCAGGTGAGGGTACGACAACGCTTTAGGGGGAGCGTACGTGTGAGGGCGCGGGTTAGTGTTAGCGTACGGGTTAGGATTAGGGGCGGGTGAGGGTCAGGCTTCGGGGAAGCGTTAGGGTTAGGGTTCGGGCTAGGGTTAGGGTTAGGGGACGGTTACGGTTTAGGGTTCAGGTGAGGGTACGACAACGCTTTAGGGGGAGCGTACGTGTGAGGGCGCGGTTTAGTGTTAGCGTACGGGTTAGGATCAGGGGACGGGTGAGGGTCAGGCTTCGGGGAAGGGTTAGGGTTAGGGTTCGGGCTAGGGTTACGGTTGGGGACGGGGACGGTTTAGGGTCCAGGTGAGGGTACGACAACGCTTTAGGGGGAGCGTACGTGTGAGGGCGCGGGTTAGTGTTAGCGTACGGGTTAGGATTAGGGGACGGGTGAGGGTCAGGCTTCAGGGAAGGGTTAGGGTTAGGGTTCGGGCTAGGGTTAGGGTTAGGGGACGGGGACGGTTTAGGGTCCATGTGAGGGTACGACAACGCTTTAGGGGGAGCGTACGTGTGAGGGCCCAGGTTAGTGTTAGCGTACGGTTTAGGATTAGGGGATGGGTGAGGGTCAGGCTTGGGGGAAGTGTTAGGGTTAGGGTTCGGGCTAGGGTTAGGGTTAGGGAATGGGGACGGTTTAGGGTCCACGTGAGGGTACGACAACGCTTTAGGGGGAGCGTACGTGTGAGTGCGCGGGTTAGTGTTAGCGTACGGGTTAGGATTAGGGGACGGGTGAGGGTCAGGCTTCGGGGAAGGGTTAGGGTTAGGGTTCGGGCTAGGGTTAGGGTTAGGGGACGGGGACGGTTTAGGGTCCAGGTGAGGGTACGACAACGCTTTAGGGGGAGCGTACGTGTGAGGGCGCGGGTTAGTGTTAGCGTACGGGTTAGGATTAGGGGACGGGTGAGGGTCAGGCTTCGGGGAAGGGTTAGGGTTAGGGTTCGGGCTAGGGTTAGGGTTAGGGGATGGGGACGGTTTAGGGTCCAGGTGAGGGTACGACAACGCTTTAGGGGGAGCGTACGTGTGAGGGCGCGGGTTAGTGTTAGCGTACGGGTTAGGATTAGGGGACGGCTGAGGGTCAGGCTTCGGGGAAGGGTTAGGGTTAGGGTTCGGGCTAGGGTTAGGGTTAGGGGACGGGGACGGTTTAGGGTCCAGGTGAGGGTACGACAACGCTTTAGGGGGACCGTACGTGTGAGAGCGCGGGTTAGTGTTAGCGTACGGGTTTGGATTAGGGGACGGGTGAGGGTCAGGCTTCGGAGAAGGATTAGGGTTAGGGTTCGGGCTAGGATTAGGTTTAGGGGATGGGGACGGTTTAGGGTCCAGGTGAGGGTACGACAACGCTTTAGGGGGAGCGTACGTGTGAGGGCGCGGGTTAGTGTTAGCGTACGGGTTAGGATTAGGGGATGGGTGAGGGTCAGGCTTCGGGGAAGTGTTAGGGTTAGGGCTCGGGCTAGGGTTAGGGTTAGGGGACGGTTACGGTTTAGGGTTCAGGTGAGGGTACGACAACGCTTTAGGGGGAGCGTACGTGTGAGGGCGCGGGTTAGTGTTAGCGTACGGGTTAGGATTAGGGGACGGGTGAGGGTCAGGCTTCGGGGAAGGGTTAGGGTTCGGGTTCGGGTTAGGGTTAGGGTTAGGGGACGGGGACGGTTTAGGGTCCAGGTGAGGGTACGACAACGCTTTAGGGGGAGCGTACGTGTGAGGGCGCGGGTTAGTGTTAGCGTACGAGTTAGGATTAGGGGACGGGTGAGGGTCAGGCTTCAGGGAAGGGTTAGGATTAGGGTTCGGGCTAGGGTTAGGGTTAGGGGACGGGGACGGTTTAGGGTCCACGTGAGGGTACGACAACGCTTTAGGGGGAGCGTACGTGTGAGGGCGCGGGTTAATCTTAGCGTACGGGTTAGCATTAGGGGACGGCTGAGGGTCAGGCTTCGGGGAAGGGTTAGGGTTAGGGTTCGGGCTAGGGTTAGGGTTAGGGGACGGGGACGGTTTAGGGTCCAGGTGAGGGTACGACAACGCTTTAGGGGGAGCGTACGTGTGAGGGCGCGGGTTAGTGTTAGCGTACGGGTTAGGATTAGGGGACGGGTGAGGGTCAGGCTTCGGGGAAGGGTTAGGGTTAGGGTTCGGGCTAGGGTTAGGGTTAGGGGACGGGGACGGTTTAGGGTCCAGGTGAGGGTACGACAACGCTTTAGGGGGAGCGTACGTGTGAGGGCGCGGGTTAGTGTTAGCGTACGGGTTAGGATTAGGGGACGGCTGAGGGTCAGGCTTCGGGGAAGGGTTAGGGTTAGGGTTCGGGCTAGGGTTAGGGTTAGGGGACGGGGACGGTTTAGGGTCCAGGTGAGGGTACGACAACGCTTTAGGGGGAGCGTACGAGTGAGGGCACGGGCTAGTGTTAGCGTACGGGTTAGGATTAGGGGACGGCTGAGGGTTAGGCTTCGGGGAAGGGTTAGGGTTAGGGTTCGGGCTAGGGTTAGGGTTGGGGACGGGGACGGTTTAGGGTCCAGGTGAGGGTACGACAACGATTTAGGGAGAGCGTACCTGTGAGGGCGCAGGTTAGTGTTAGCGTACGGGTTAGGATTAGGGGAAGGCTGAGGGTCAGGCTTCGGGGAAGGGTTAGGGTTAGGTATCGGTCTAGGGTTAGGGTTAGGGGATGGGGACGGTTTAGGGTCCAGGTGTGGGTACGACAACGCTTTAGGGGGAGCGTACGTGTGAGGGCGTGGGTTACTGTTAGCGTACGGGTTAGGATTATGGGACGGCTGAGGGTCAGGCTTCGGGGAAGGGTTAGGGTTAGGGTTCGGGCTAGGGTTAGGGTTAGGGGACGGGGACGGTTTAGGGTCCAGGTGAGGGTACGACAACGCTTTAGGGGGAACGTACGTGTGAGGGCGCGGGTTAGTGTTAGCGTACGGGTTAGGATTAGGGGACGGCTGAGGGTCAGGCTTCGGGGAAGGGTTAGGGTTAGGGTTCGGGCTAGGGTTAGGGTTAGGGGACGGGGACGGTTTAGGGTCCAGGTGAGGGTACGACAACGCTTTAGGGGGAGCGTACGTGTGAGGGCGCGGTTTAGTGTTAGCGTACGGGTTAGGATTAGGGATCGGGTTAGGGTCAGGCTTCGGGGAAGGGTTAGGGTTAGGGTTCGGGCTAGGGTTACGGTTGGGGACGGGGACGGTTTAGGGTCCAGGTGAGGGTACGACAACGCTTTAGGGGGAGCGTACGTGTGAGGGCGCGGGTTAGTGTTAGCGTACGGGTTAGGATTAGGGGACGGGTGAGGGTCAGGCTTCGGGGAAGGGTTAGGGTTAGGGTTCGGGCTAGGGTTAGGGTTAGGGGACGGGGATGGTTTAGGGTCCAGGTGAGGGTACGACAACGCTTTAGGGGGAGCGTACGTGTGAGGGCGCAGGTTAGTGTTAGCGTACGGGTTAGGATTAGGGGATGGGTGAGGGTCAGGCTTGGGGGAAGTTTTAGGGTTAGGGTTCGGGCTAGGGTTAGGGTTAGGGGATGGGGACGGTTTAGGGTTCACGTGAGGTTACGACAACGCTTTAGGGGGAGCGTACGTGTGAGGGCGCGGGTTAGTGTTAGCGTACGGTTTAGGATTATGGGACGGGTGAGGGTCAGGCTTCGGGGAAGGGTTAGGGTTAGGGTTCGGGCTAGGGTTAGGGTTAGGGGACGGGGACGGTTTAGGGTCCAGGTGAGGGTACGACAACGCTTTAGGGGGAACGTACGTGTGAGGGCGCGGGTTAGTGTTAGCGTACGGGTTAGGATTAGGGGACGGCTGAGGGTCAGGCTTCGGGGAAGGGTTAGGGTTAGGGTTCGGGCTAGGGTTAGGGTTAGGGGACGGGGACGGTTTAGGGTCCAGGTGAGGGTACGACAACGCTTTAGGGGGAGCGTACGTGTGAGGGCGCGGTTTAGTGTTAGCGTACGGGTTAGGATTAGGGATCGGGTTAGGGTCAGGCTTCGGGGAAGGGTTAGGGTTAGGGTTCGGGCTAGGGTTACGGTTGGGGACGGGGACGGTTTAGGGTCCAGGTGAGGGTACGACAACGCTTTAGGGGGAGCGTACGTGTGAGGGCGCGGGTTAGTGTTAGCGTACGGGTTAGGATTAGGGGACGGGTGAGGGTCAGGCTTCGGGGAAGGGTTAGGGTTAGGGTTCGGGCTAGGGTTAGGGTTAGGGGACGGGGATGGTTTAGGGTCCAGGTGAGGGTACGACAACGCTTTAGGGGGAGCGTACGTGTGAGGGCGCAGGTTAGTGTTAGCGTACGGGTTAGGATTAGGGGATGGGTGAGGGTCAGGCTTGGGGGAAGTTTTAGGGTTAGGGTTTGGGCTAGGGTTAGGGTTAGGGGATGGGGACGGTTTAGGGTTCACGTGAGGTTACGACAACGCTTTAGGGGGAGCGTACGTGTGAGGGCGCGGGTTAGTGTTAGCGTACGGTTTAGGATTATGGGACGGGTGAGGGTCAGGCTTCGGGGAAGGGTTAGGGTTCGGGTTCGGGCTAGGGTTAGGGTTAGGGGACGGGGACGGTTTAGGGTCCAGGTGAGGGTACGATAACGCTTTAGGGGGAGCGTACGAGTGAGGGCACGGGCTAGTGTTAGCGTACGGGTTAGGATTAGGGGACGGCTGAGGTTCAGGCTTCGGGGAAGGGTTAGGGTTAGGGTTCGGGCTAGGGTTAGGGTTGGGGACGGGGACGGTTTAGGGTCCAGGTGAGGGTACGACAACGATTTAGGGGGAGCGTACGTGTGAGGGCGCAGGTTAGTGTTAGCGTACGGGTTAGGATTAGGGGAAGGCTGAGGGTCAGGCTTCGGGGAAGGGTTAGGGTTAGGTATCGGGCTAGGGTTAGGATTAGGGGACGGGGACGGTTTAGGGTCCAGGTGAGGGTACGACAACGCTTTAGGGGGAGCGTACGTGTGAGGGCGCGGGTTAGTGTTAGCGTACGGGTTAGGATTAGGGGACGGGTGAGGGTCAGGCTTCGGGGAAGGGTTAGGGTTAGGGTTCGGGCTAGGGTTAGGGTTAGGGGACGGGGAAGGTTTAGTGTCCAGGTGAGGGTACGACAACGCTTTAGGGGGAGCGTACGTGTGAGGGCGCGGGTTAGTGTTAGCGTACGGGTTAGGATTAGGGGACGGGTGAGGGTCAGGCTTCGGGGAAGGGTTAGGGTTAGGGTTCGGTCTAGGGTTAGGGTTAGGGGATGGGGACGGTTTAGGGTCCAGGTGAGGGTACGACAACGCTTTAGGGGGAGCGTACGTGTGAGGGCGCGGTTAAGTGTTAGCGTACGGGTTAGGATTAGGGGACGGGTGAGGGTCAGGCTTCGGGGAAGGGTTAGGGTTCGGGTTCGGGCTAGGGTTACGGTTGGGGACGGGGACGGTTTAGGGTCCAGGTGAGGGTACGACAACGCTTTAGGGGGAGCGTACGTGTGAGGGCGCGGGTTAGTGTTAGCGTACGGGTTAGGATTAGGGGACGGGTGAGGGTCAGGCTTCGGGGAAGGGTTAGGGTTAGGGTTCGGGCTAGGGTTAGGGTTAGGGGACGGGGACGGTTTAGGGTCCAGGTGAGGGTACGACAACGCTTTAGGGGGAGCGTACGTGTGAGGGCGCGGGTTAGTGTTAGCGTACGGGTTAGGATTAGGGGACGGGTGAGGGTCAGGCTTCGGGGAAGGGTTAGGGTTAGGGTTCGGTCTAGGGTTAGGGTTAGGGGTCGGGGACGGTTTAGGGTCCAGGTGAGGGTACGACAACGCTTTAGGGGGAGCCTACGTGTGAGGGCGCGGGTTAGTGTTAGCGTACGGGTTAGGATTAGGGGACGGGTGAGGGTCAGGCTTCTGGGAAGGGTTAGGTTTAGGGTTCGGGCTAGGGTTAGGATTAGGGGATGGGGACGGTTTAGGGTCCAGGTGAGGGTACGACAACGCTTTAGGGGGAGCGTACGTGTGAGGGCGCAGGTTAGTGTTAGCGTACGGGTTAGGATTAGGGGACGGCTGAGGGTCAGGCTTCGAGGAAGGGTTAGGGTTAGGGTTCGGGCTAGGGTTAGGGTTAGGGGACGGGGACGGTTTAGGATCCAGGTGAGGGTACGACAACGCTTTAGGGGGAGCGTACGTGTGAGGGCGTTGGTTAGTGTTAGCGTACGGGTTAGGATTAGGGGATGGCTGAGGGTCAGGCTTCGGGGAAGGGTTAGGGTTAGGGTTCGGGCTAGGCTTAGGGTTAGGGGACGGGGACGGTTTAGGGTCCAGGTGAGGGTACGACAACGCTTTAGGGGGAGCGTACGTGTGAGGGCGCGGGTTAGTGTTAGCGTACGGGTTAGGATTAGGGGACGGGTGAGGGTCAGGCTTCGGGGAAGGGTTAGGGTTAGGGTTCGGGCTGGGGTTAGGTTTAGGGGACGGGGACGGTTTAGGGTCCACGTGAGGGTACGACAACGCTTTAGGGGGAGAGTACGTGTGAGGGCGCGGGTTAGTGTTAGCGTACGGGTTAGGATTAGGGGACGACTGAGGGTCAAGCTTCGGGGAAGGGTTAGGGTTAGGGTTCGGGCTAGGGTTAGGGTTAGGGGACGGGGACGGTTTAGGGTCCAGGTGAGGGTACGACAACGCTTTAGTGGGAGCGTACGTGTGAGGGCGCGGGTTAGTGTTAGCGTACGGGTTAGGATTAGGGGACGGCTGAGGGTCAGGCTTCGGGGAAGGGTTAGGTTTAGGGTTCGGGCTAGGGTTAGGGTTAGGGGACGGGGACGGTTTAGGGTCCAGGTGAGGGTACGACAACGCTTTAGTGGGAGCGTACGTGTGAGGGCGCGGGTTAGTGTTAGCGTACGGGTTAGGATTAGGGGACGGGTGAGGGTCAGGCTTCGGGGAAGGGTTAGGGTTAGGGTTCGGGCTAGGGTTAGGGTTAGGGGACGGGGACGGTTTAGGGTCCAGGTGAGAGTACGACAACGCTTTAGGGGGAGCGTACGTGTGAGGGCGCGGGTTAGTGTTAGCGTACGGGTTAGGATTAGGGGACGGGTGAGGGTCAGGCTTCGGGGAAGGGTTAGGGTTAGGGTTCGGGCTAGGGTTAGGGTTAGGGGACGGGGACGGTTTAGGGTCCAGGTGAGGGTACGACAACGTTTTAGTGGGAGCGTACGTGTGAGGGCGAGGGTTAGTGTTAGCGTACCGGTTAGGATTAGGGAACGGGTGAGGGTCAGGCTTCGGGGAAGGGTTAGGGTTAGGGTTCGGGCTAGGGTTAGTGTTAGGGGACGGGGATGGTTTAGGGTCCACGTGAGGGTACGACAACGCTTTAGGGGGAGCGTACGTGTGAGGGCGCGGGTTAGTGTTAGCGTACGGGTTAGGATTAGGGGACGGCTGAGGGTCAGGCTTCGGGGAAGGGTTAAGGTTAGGGTTCGGGCTAGGGTTAGGGTTAGGGGACGGGGACGGTTTAGGGTCCAGGTGAGGGTACGACAACGCTTTAGGGGGAGCGTACGTGTGAGGGCGCGGGTTAGTGTTAGCGTACGGGTTAGGATTAGGGGACGGGTGAGGGTCAGGCTTCGGGGAAGGGTTAGGGTTAGGGTTCGGGCTAGGGTTAGGGTTAGGGGACGGGGACGGTTTAGGGTCCATATGAGGGTACGACAACGCTTTAGGGGGAGCGTACGTGTGAGGGCGCGGGTTAGTGTTAGCGTACGGTTTAGGATTAGGGGACGGTGAGGGTCACGCTTCGGGGAAGGGTTAGGGTTAGGGTTCGGGCTAGGGTTAGGGTTAGGGGACGGGGACGGTTTAGGGTCCAGGTGAGGGTACGACAACGCTTTAGGGGGAGCGTACGTTTGAGGGCGCGGGTTAGTGTTAGCGTACGGGTTAGGATTAGGGGACTGGTGGTTGTCAGGCTTCGGGGAAGGGTTAGGGTTAGGGTTCGGGCTAGGGTTAGGGTTAGGGGACGGGGACGGTTTAGGGTCCAGGTGAGGGTACGACAACGCTTTAGGGGGAGCGTACGTGTGAGGGCGCGGGTTAGTGTTACCGTACGGGTTAGGATTAGGGGACGGGTGAGGGTCAGGCTTCGGGGACGGGTTAGGGTTAGGGTTCGGGCTAGGGTTAGGGTTAGGGGACGGGGACGGTTTAGGGTCCAGGTGAGGGTACGACAACGCTTTAGGGGGAGCGTACGTGTGAGGGCGCGGGTTAGTGTTAACGTACGGGTTAGGATTAGGGGACGGGTGAGGGTCAGGCTTCTGGGAAGGGTTAGGGTTAGGGTTCGGGCTAGGGTTAGGGTTAGGGGACGGGGACGGTTTAGGGTCCAGGTGAGGGTACGACAACGCTTTAGGGGGAGCCTACGTGTGAGGGCGCGGGTTAGTGTTAGCGTACGGGTTAGGATTAGGGGACGGGTGAGGGTCAGGCTTCGGGGAAGGGTTAGGTTTAGGGTACGGGCTAGGGTTAGGGTTAGGGGACGGGGACGGTTTAGGGTCCAGGTGAGGGTACGACAACGCTTTAGGGGGAGCGTACGTGTGAGGGCGCGGGTTAGTGTTAGCGTACGGGTTAGGATTAGGGGACGGCTGAGGGTCAGGCTTCGGGGAAGGGTTAGGGTTAGGGTTCGGGCTAGGGTTAGGGTTAGGGGACGGGGACGGTTTAGGGTCCAGGTGAGGGTACGACAACGCTTTAGGGGGAGCGTACGTGTGAGGGCGCGGGTTAGTGTTAACGTACGGGTTAGGATTAGGGGACGGGTGAGGGTCAGGCTTCGGGGAAGGGTTAGGGTTAGGGTTCGGGCTAGGGTTAGGGTTAGGGGACGGGGACGGTTTAGGGTCCAGGTGAGGGTACGACAATGCTTTAGGGGGAGCGTACGTGTGAGGGCGCGGGTTAGTGTTAGCGTACGGGTTAGGATTAGGGGACGGGTGAGGGTCAGGCTTCGGGGAAGGGTTAGGGTTAGTGTTCGGGCTAGGGTTAGGGTTAGGGGACGAGGACGGTTTAGGGTCCAGGTGAGGGTACGACAACGCGTTAGGGGGAGCGTACGTGTGAGGGCGCGGGTTAGTGTTAGCGTACGGTTTAGTATTAGGGCACGGCTGAGGGTCAGGCTTCGGGGAAGGGTTAGGGTTAGGGTTCGGGCTAGGGTTAGGGTTAGGGGACGGGGACGGTTTAGGGTCCAGGTGAGGGTACGACAACGCTTTAGGGGGAGCGTACGTGTGAGGGCGCGGGTTAGTGTTAGCGTACGGGTTAGGATTAGGGGACGGCTGAGGGTCAGGCTTCGGGGAAGGTTTAGGGTTAGGGTTCGGGCTAGGGTTAGGGTTAGGGGACGGGGACGGTTTAGGGTCCAGGTGAGGGTACGACAACGCTTTAGGGGGAGCGTACGTGTGAGGGCGCGGGTTAGTGTTAGCGTACGGGTTAGGATTAGGGGACGGGTGAGGGTCAGGCTTCGGGGAAGGGTTAGGTTTAGGGTTCGGGCTAGGGTTAGGGTTAGGGGACGGGGACGGTTTAGGGTCCACGTGAGGGTACGACAACGCTTTAGGGGGAGCGTACGTGTGAGGGCGCGGGTTAGTGTTAGCGTACGGGTTAGGATTAGGGGACGGCTTAGAGTCAGGCTTCGGGGAAGGGTTAGGGTTAGGGTTCGGGCTAGGGTTAGGGTTAGGGGACGGGGACGGTTTAGGGTCCAGGTGAGGGTACGACAACTCTTTAGGGGGAGCGTACGTGTGAGGGCGCGGGTTAGTGGTAGCGTACGGCTTAGGTTTAGGGGACGGGTGAGGGTCAGGCTTCGGGGAAGGGTTAGGGTTAGGGTTCGGGCTAGGGTTAGGGTTAGGGTTAGGGGACGGGGACGGTTTAGGGTCCAGGTGAGGGTACGACAACGCTTTAGGGGGAGCGTACGTGTGAGGGCGCGGGTTAGTGTTAGCGTACGGGTTAGGATTAGGGGACGGGTGAGGGTCAGGCTTCGGGGAAGGGTTAGGGTTGGGGTTCGGGCTAGGGTTAGGGTTAGGGGACGGGTACGGTTTAGGGTCCAGGTGAGGGTACGACAACGCTTTAGGAGGAGCGTACGTGTGAGGGCTCAGGTTAGTGTTAGCGTACGGGTTAGGATTAGGGGACGGCTGAGGGTCAGGCTTCGGGGAAGGGTTAGGGTTAGGGTTCGGGCTAGGGTTAGGGTTAGGGGACGGGGACGGTTTAGGGTCCTGGTGAGGGTACGACAACGCTTTAGGAGGAGCGTACGTGTGAGGGCGCAGGTGAGTGTTAGCGTACGGGTTAGGATTAGGGGACGGCTGAGGGTCAGGCTTCGGGGAAGGGTTAGGGTTAGGGTTCGGGCTAGGGTTAGGGTTAGGGGACGGGGACGGTTTCGGGTCCAGGTGAGGGTACGACAACGCTTTAGGGGGAGCGTACGTGTGAGGGCGCGGGTTAGTGTTAGCGTACGGGTTAGGATTAGGTGACGGGTGAGGGTCAGGCTTCGGGGAAGGGTTAGGGTTAGGGTTCGGGCTAGGGTTAGGGTTAGGGGACGGGGACGGTTTAGGGTCCAGGTGAGGGTACGACAACGCTTTAGGGGGAGCGTACGTGTGAGGGCGCGGGTTAGTGTTAGCGTACGGGTTTGGATTAGGGGACGGGTGAGGGTCAGGCTTCGGAGAAGGATTAGGGTTAGGGTTCAGGCTAGGATTAGGGTTAGGGGACGGGGACGGTTTAGGGTCCAGGTGAGGGTACGACAACGCTTTAGGGGGAGCGTACGTGTGAGGGCGCGGGTTAGTGTTAGCGTACGGGTTAGGATTAGGGGACGGGTGAGGGTCAGGCTTCGGGGAAGGGTTAGGGTTAGGGTTCGGGCTAGGGTTAGGGTTAGGGGACGGGGACGGTTTAGGGTCCAGGTGAGGGTACGACAACGCTTTAGGGGGAGCGTACGTGTGAGGGCGTGGGTTATTGTTAGCGTACGGGTTAGGATTAGGGGACGGGTGAGGGTCAGGCTTCGGGGAAGGGTTAGGGTTTGGGTTCAGGCTAGGGTTAGGGTTAGGGGACGGGGAAGGTTTAGTGTCCAGGGGAGGGTACGACAACGCTTTAGGGGGAGCGTACGTGTGAGGGCGCGGGATAGTGTTAGCGTACGGGTTAGGATTAGGGGACGGGTGAGGGTCAGGCTTCGGGGAAGGGTTAGGGTTAGGGTTCGGGCTAGGGTTAGGGTTAGGGGACGAGGACAGTTTAGGGTCCAGATGAGGGTACGACAACGCTTTAGGGGGAGCTTACGTGTGAGGGCGCGGGTTAGTGTTAGCGTACGGTTTAGGATTAGGGGACGGGTGAGGGTCAGGCTTCGGGGAAGGGTTAGGGTTAGGGTTCGGGCTAGGGGTAGGGTTAGGGGACGGGGACGGTTTAGGGTCCAGGTGAGGGTACGACAACGCTTTAGGGGGAGCGTACGTGTGAGGGCGCGGGTTAGTGGTAGCGTACGGGTTGGGATTAGGGGACGGGTGAGGGTCAGGCTTCGGGGAAGGGTTAGGGTTAGGGTTCGGGCTAGGGTTAGGGTTAGGGGACGGGGACGGTTTAGGGTCCAGGTGAGGGTACAACAACACTTTAGGGGGAGCGTACGTGTGAGGGCGTGGGTTAGTGTTAGCGTACGGGTTAGGATTAGGGGACGGCTGAGGGTCAGGATTCGGGGAAGGGTTAGGGTTAGGGTTCGGGCTAGGGTTAGGGTTAGGGGACGGGGACGGTTTAGGGTCCAGGTGAGGGTACCACAACGCTTTAGGGGGAGCGTACGTGTGAGGGCGGGGGTTAGTGGTAGCGTACGGGTTAGGATTAGGGGACGGGTGAGGGTCAGGCTTCAGGGAATGGTTAGGGTTAGGGTTCGGGCTAGGGTTAGGGTTAGGGGACGGGGACGGTTTAGGGTCCAGGTGAGGGTACGACAACGCTTAAGGGGGAGCGTACGTGTGAGGGCGCGGGTTAGTGTTAGCGTACGGGTTAGGATTAGGGGACGGGTGAGGGTCAGGCTTCGGGGAAGGGTTAGGGTTAGGGTTCGGGCTAGGGTTAGGGTTACGGGACGGGGACGGTTTAGGGTCCAGGTGAGGGTACGACAACGCTTTAGGGGGAGCGTACATGTGAGGGCGTGGGTTAGTGTTAGCATACGGGTTAGGATTAGGGGACGGCTGAGGGTCAGGCTTCGGGGAAGGGTTAGGTTTAGGGTTCGGGCTAGGGTTAGGGTTAGGGGACGGGGACGGTTTAGGGTCCAGGTGAGGGTACGACAACGCTTTAGGGGGAGCGTACGTGTGAGGGCGCGGGTTAGTGTTAGCGTACGGTTTAGGATTAGGGGACGGCTGAGGGTCAGGCTCGGGGAAGGGTTAGGGTTAGGGTCCGGGCTAGGGTTAGGGTTAGGGGACGGGGACGGTTTAGGGTCCAGGTGATGGTACGACAACGCTTTAGGGGGAGCGTACGTGTGAGGGCGTGGGTTAGTGTTAGCATACGGGTTAGGATTAGTGGACGGCTGAGGGTCAGGCTTCGGGGAAGGGTTAGGGTTAGGGTTCGGGCTAGGGTTAGGGTTAGGGGACGGGGACGGTTTAGGGTCCAGGTGAGGGTATGACAACGCTTTAGGGGGAGCGTACGTGTGAGGGCGTGGGTTAGTGTTAGCATACGGGTTAGGATTAGGGGACGGCTGAGGGTCAGGCTTCGGGGAAGGGTTAGGGTTAGGGTTCGGGCTAGGGTTAGGGTTAGGGGACGGGGACTGTTTAGGGTCCAGGTGAGGGTACGACAACGCTTTAGGGGGAGCGTACGTGTGAGGGCGCGGGTTAGTGGTAGCGTACGGGTTAGGATTAGGGGACGGGTGAGGGTCAGGCTTCGGGGAAGGGTTAGGGTTAGCGTTCGGGCTAGGGTTAGGGTTAGGGGACGGGGACGGTTTAGGGTCCAGGTGAGGGTACGACAACGCTTTAGGGGGAGCGTACGTGTGAGGGCGCGGGTTAGTGTTAGCGTACGGGTTAGGATTAGGGGACGGGTGAGGGTCAGGCTTCGGGGAAGGGTTAGCGTCAGGGTTCGGGCTAGGGTTAGGGTTAGGGGACGGGGACGGTTCAGGGTCCAGGTGAGGGTACGACAACGCTTTAGGGGGAGCGTACGTTTGAGGGCGCGGGTTAGTGTTAGCGTACAGGTTAGGATTAGGGGACGGCTGAGGGTCAGGCTTCGGGGAAGGGTTAGGGTTAGGGCTAGGGTTAAGGTTAGGGGATGGGGACGGTTTAGGGTCCAGGTGAGGGTACGACAATGCTTTAGGGGGAGCATACGTTTGAGGGCGCGGGTTAGTGTTAGCGTACGGGTTAGGATTAGGGGACGGGTGAGGGTCAGGCTTCGGGGAAGGGTTAGGGTTAGGGTTCGGGCTAGGGTTAGGGTTAGGGGACGGGGACGGTTTAGGGTCCAGGTGAGGGTACGACAACGCTTTAGGGGGAGCGTACGTGTGAGGGCGCGGGTTAGTGTTAGCGTACGGGTTAGGATTAGGGGACGGGTGAGGGTCAGGGTTCGGGGAGGGGTTAGGGTTAGGGTTTGGGCTAGGGTTAGTGTTAGGGGACGGGGACGGTTTAGGGTCCAGGTGAGGGTACGACAACGCTTTAGGGGGAGCGTACGTGTGAGGGCGCGGGTTAGTGTTAGCGTACGGGTTAGGATTAGGGGACGGGTGAGGGTCAGGCTTCGGGGAAGGGTTAGGGTTAGGGTTCGGGCTAGGGTTAGGGGACGGGGACGGTTTAGGGTCCAGGTGAGGGTACGACAACGCTTTAGGGGGAGCGTACGTGTGAGGGTGCGGGTTAGTGTTAGCGTACGGGTTAGGATTAGGGGACGGGTGAGAGTCAGGCTTCGGGGAAGGGTTAGGGTTAGGGTTCGGGCTAGGGTTAGGGTTAGGGGACGGTGACGGTTCAGGGTCCAGGTGAGGGTACGACAACGCTTTAGGGGGAGCGTACGTGTGAGGGCGCGGGTTAGTGTTAGCGTACAGGTTAGGATTAGGGGACGGCTGAGGGTCAGGCTTCGGGGTAGTGTTAGGGTTAGGGTTCGGGCTAGGGTTAGGGTTAGGGGACGGGGACGGTTTAGGGTCCAGGTGAGGGTACGACAACGCTTTAGGGGGAGCGTACGAGTGAGGGCGCGGGTTAGTGTTAGCGTACGGGTTAGGATTAGGGGACGGCTGAGGGTCAGGCTTCTGGGAAGGGTTAGGGTTAGGGTTCGGGCTAGGGTTAGGGTTAGGAGACGGGGACGGTTTAGGGTCCAGGTGAGGGTACGACAACGCTTTAGGGGGAGCGTACGTGTGAGGGCGCGGGTTAGTGGTAGCGTACGGGTTAGGATTAGGGGATGGGTGAGAGTTAGGCTTCGGGGAAGGGTTAGGGTTAGGGTTCGGGCTAGGGTTAGGGTTAGGGGACGGGGACGGTTTAGGGTCCAGGTGAGGGTACGACAACGCTTTAGGGGGACCGTACGTGTCAGGGCACGGGTTAGTGTTAGCGTACGGTTTAGGATTAGGGGACGGCTGAGGGTCAGGGTTCGGGGAAGGGTTAGGGTTAGGGTTCGGGCTAGGGTTAGGGTTAGGGGACGGGGACGGTTTAGGGTCCAGGTGAGGGTACGACAACGTTTTAGGGGGAGCGTACGTGTGAGGGCGCGGGTTAGTGTTAGCGTACGGGTTAGGATTAGGGGACGGCTGAGGGTCAGGCTTCGGGGAAGGGTTAGGGTTAGGGTTCGGGCTAGGGTTAGGGTTAGGGGACGGGGACGGTTTAGGGTCCAGGTGAGGGTACGACAACGCTTTAGTGGGAGCGTACGTGTGAGGGCGCGGGTTAGTGTTAGCGTACGGGTTAGGATTAGGGGACGGGTGAGGGTCAGGCTTCGGGAAAGGGTTAGGGTTAGGGTTCGGGCTAGAGTTAGGGTTAGGGGACGGGGACGGTTTAGGGTCCAGGTGAGGGTACGACAACGCTTTAGGGGGAGCGTACGTGTGAGGGCACGGGTTAGTGTTACCGTACGGATTAGGATTAGGGGACGGGTGAGGGTCAGGCTGCGGGGAAGGGTTAGGGGACGGGGACGGTTTAGGGTCCAGGTGAGGGTACGACAACGCTTTAGGGGGAGCGTTCGTGTGAGGGCGCGCGTTAGTGTTAGCGTACGGGTTAGGATTAGGGGAAGGCTGAGGGTCAGGCTTCGGGGAAGGGTTAGGGTTAGGGTTCGGGCTAGGGTTAGGGTTAGGGGACGGGGACGGTTTAGGGTCCAGGTGAGGGTACGACAACGCTTTAGGGGGAGCGTACGTGTGAGGGCGTGGGTTAGTGTTAGCGTACGGGTTAGGATTAGGGGAGGGCTGAGGGTCAGGCTTCGGGGAAGGGTTAGGGTTAGGGTTCGGGGTAGGGTTAGGGTTAGGGGACGGGGACGGTTTAGGGTCCAGGTGAGGGTACGACAACGCTTTAGGGGGAGCGTACGTTTGAGGGCGCGTTTTAGTGTTAGCGTACGGGTTAGGATTAGGGGACGGGTGAGGGTCAGGCTTCGGGGAAGGGTTAGGGTTAGGGTTCGGGCTAGGGTTAGGGTTAGGGGACGGGGATGGTTTAGGGTCCAGGTGAGGGTACGACAACGCTTTAGGGGGAGCGTACGTGTGAGGGCGCGGGTTAGTGTTAGCGTACGGGTTAGGATTAGGGGACGGGTGAGGGTCAGGCTTCGGGGAAGGTTTAGGGTGAGGGTTCGGGCTAGGGTTAGGGTTAGGGGACGGGGACGGTTTAGGGTCCAGGTGAGGGTACGACAACGCTTTGGGGGAGCGTACGTGTGAGGGCGCGGGTTAGTGTTAGCGTATGGGTTAGGATTAGGGGACGGGTGAGGGTCAGGCTTCGGGGTAGGGTTAGGGTTAGGGTTCGGGCTAGGGTTAGGGTTAGGGGACGGGGACGGTTTAGGGTCCAGGTGAGGGTACGACAACGCTTTAGGGGGAGCGTACGTGTGAGGGCGCGGCTTAGTGTTAGCGTACGGGTTAGGATTAGGGGACGGGTGAGGGTCAGGCTTCGGGGAACGGTTAGGGTTAGGGTTCGGGCTAGGTTTAGGGTTACGGGACGGGGACGGTTTAGGGTCCAGGTGAGGGTACGACAACGCTTTAGGGGGAGCGTACGTGTGAGGGCGCGGGTTAGTGTTAGCGTACGGGTTAGGATTAGGGGACGGCTGAGGGTCAGGCTTCGGGGAAGGGTTAGGGTTAGGGTTCGGGCTAGGGTTAGGGTTAGGGGACGGGGATGTTTTAGGATCCAGGTGAGGGTACGACAACGCTTTAGGGGGAGCGTACGTGTGAGGGTGCGGGTTAGTGTAAGCGTACGGGTTAGGATTAGGGGACGGGTGGGGTCAGGCTTCCGGGAAGGGTTAGGGTTAGGGTTCGGGCTAGGGTTAGGGTTAGGGGACGGGGATGGTTTAGAGTCCAGGTGAGGGTACGACAACGCTTTAGGGGGAGCGTACGTGTGAGGGCACGGGTTAGTGTTAGCGTACGGGTTAGGATTAGGGGACGGGTGAGGGTCAGGCTTCGGGGAAGGGTTAGGGTTAGGGTTCGGGCTAGGGTTAGGGTTAGGGGACGGGGACGGTTTAGGGTCCAGGTGAGGGTACGACAACGCTTTAGGGGGAGCGTACGTGTGAGGGCGCGGGTTAGTGTTAGCGTACGGGTTAGGATTAGGGGACGTGTGGGGGGTCAGGCTTCGGGGAAGTGTTAGGGTTAGGGTTTGGGCTAGGGTTAGGGTTAGGGGACGGGGACGGTTTAGGGTCCAGGTGAGGGTACGACAACGCTTTAGGGGGAGCCTACGTGTGAGGGCGCGGGTTAGTGTTAGCGTACGGGTTAGGATTAGGGGACGGGTGAGGGTCAGGCTTCGGGGAAGGGTTAGGGTTAGGGTTCGGGCTAGGGTTAGGGTTAGGGGACGGGGACGGTTTAGGGTCCAGGTGAGGGTACGACAACGCTTTAGGGGGAGCATACGTGTGAGGGCGCGGGTTAGTGTTAGCGTACGGGTTAGGATTAGGGGACGGGTGAGGGTCAGGCTTCGGGGAAGGGTTAGGGTTAGGGTTCGGGCTAGGGTTAGGGTTAGGGGACGGGGACGGTTTACGGTCCAGGTGAGGGTACAACAACGCTTTAGGGGGAGCGTACGTGTGAGGGCGCGGGTTAGTGTTAGCGTACGGGTTAGGATTAGGGGACGGGTGATGGTCAGGCTTCGGGGAAGGGTTAGGGTTAGGGTTCGGGCTAGGGTTAGGGTTAGAGGACGGGGACGGTTTAGGGTCCAGGTGAGGGTACGACAACGCTTTAGGGGGAGCGTACGTGTGAGGGCGCGGGTTAGTGTTAGCGTACGGTTTAGGATTAGGGGACGGCTGAGGGTCAGGCTTCGGGGAAGGGTTAGGGTTAGGTTTCGGGCTAGGGTTAGGGTTAGGGGACGGGGACGGTTTAGGGTCCAGGTGAGGGTACGACAACGCTTTAGGGGGAGCGTACGTGTGAGGGCGTGGGTTAGTGTTAGCGTACGGGTTAGGATTAGGGGCCGGGTGAGGGTCAGGCTTCGGGGAAGTGTTAGGGTTAGGGTTCGGGCTAGGGTTAGGGGACGGGGACGGGGACGGTTTAGGGTCCAGGTGAGGGTACGACAACGCTTTAGGGGGAGCGTACGTGTGAGGGCGCGGGTTAGTGTTAGCATACGGTTTAGGATTAGGGGACGGCTGAGGGTCAGGCTTCGTGGAAGGGTTAGGGTTAGGGTTCGGGCTAGGGTTAGGGTTAGGGGACGGGGACGGTTTAGGGTCCAGGTGAGGGTACGACAACGCTTTAGGGGGAGCGTACGTGTGAGGGCGCGGGTTAGTGTTAGCGTACGGGTTAGGATTAGGGGCCGGGTGAGGGTCAGGCTTCGGGGAAGGGTTAGGGTTAGGTTTCGGGCTAGGGTTAGGGTTAGGGGACGGGGAAGGTTTAGGGTCCAGGTGAGGATACGACAACGCTTTAGGGGGAGCCTACGTGTGAGGGCGCGGGTTAGTGTTAGCGTACGGGTTAGGATTAGGGGACGGGTGAGGGTCAGGCTTCGGGGAAGGGTTAGGGTTAGGGTTCGGGCTAGGGTTAGGGTTAGGGGACGGGGACGGTTTAGGGTCCAGGTGAGGGTACGACAACGCTTTAGGGGGAGCGTACGTGTGAGGGCGCAGGTTAGTGTTAGCGTACGGGTTAGGATTAGGGGACGGCTGAGGGTCAGGCTTCGGGGAAGGGTTAGGGTTAGGGTTCGGGCTAGGGTTAGGGTTAGGGGACGGGGACGGTTTAGGGTCCAGGTGAGGGTACGACAACGCTTTAGTGGGAGCGTACGTGTGAGGGCGCGGGTTAGTGTTAGCGTACGGGTTAGGATTAGGGGACGGGTGAGGGTCAGGCTTCGGGGAAGGGTTAGGGTTAGGGTTCGGGCTAGGGTTAGGGTTAGGGGACGGGGACGGTTTAGGGTCCAGGTGAGGGTACGACAACGCTTTAGGGGGAGCGTACGTGTGAGGGCGCGGGTTAGTGTTAGCGTACGGTTTAGTATTAGGGCACGGCTGAGGGTCAGGCTTAGGGGAAGGGTTAGGGTTAGGGTTCGGGCTAGGGTTAGGGTTAGGGGACGGGGACGGTTTAGGGTCCAGGTGAGGGTACGACAACGCTTTAGGGGGAGCGTAAGTGTGAGGGCGCGGGTTAGTGTTAGCGTACGGGTTAGGATTAAGGGACGGGTGAGGGTCAGGCTTCGGGGAAAGGTTAGGGTTCGGGCTAGGGTTAGGGTTAGGGGACGGGGACGGTTTAGGGTCCAGGTGAGGGTACGACAACGCTTTAGAGGGAGCGTACGTGTGAGGGCGCGGGTTAGTGTTAGCGTACGGGTTAGGATTAGGGGACGGGTGAGGGTCAGGCTTCGGGGAAGGGTTAGGGTTAGGGTTCGGGCTAGGGTTAGGGTTAGGGGACGGGGACGGTTTAGGGTCCAGGTGAGGGTACGACAACGCTTTAGGGGGAGCGTACGTGTGAGGGCGCGGGTTAGTGTTAGCGTACGGGTTAGGATTAGGGGCCGGGTGAGGGTCAGGCTTCGGGGAACGGTTAGGGTTAGGGTTCGGGCTAGGGTTAGGGTTAGGGGACGGGGACGGTTTAGGGTCCAGGTGAGGGTACGACAACGCTTTAGGGGGAGCGTACGTGTGAGGGCGCGGGTTAGTGTTAGCGTACGGGTTAGGATTAGGGGACGGGTGAGGGTCAGGCTTCGGGGAAGGGTTAGGGTTCGGGCTAGGGTTAGGGTTAGGGGACGGGGACGGTTTAGGGTCCAGGTGAGGGTACGACAACGCTTTAGGGGGAGCGTACGTGTGAGGGCGCGGGTTAGTGTTAGCGTACGGGTTAGGATTAGGGGACGGGTGAGGGTCAGGCTTCGGGGAAGGGTTAGGGTTAGGGTTCGGGCTAGGGTTAGGGTTAGGGGACGGGGACGTTTTAGGGTCCAGGTGAGGGTACGACAATGCTTTAGGGGGAGCCTACGTGTGAGGGCGTGGGTTAGTGTTAGCGTACGGGTTAGGATTAGGGGACGGGTGAGGGTCAGGCTTCGGGGAAGGGTTAGGGTTAGGGTTCGGGCTAGGGTTAGGGTTAGGGGACGGGGACGGTTTAGGGTCCAGGTGAGGGTACGACAACGCTTTAGGGGGAGCGTACGTGTGAGGGCGCGGGTTAGTGTTAGCGTACAGGTTAGGATTAGGGGACGGGTGACGGTCAGGCTTCGGGAAGGGTTAGGGTTAGGGTTCGGGCTAGGGTTAGGGTTAGGGGATGGGGACGGTTTAGGGTCCAGGTGAGGGTACGACAACGCTTTAGGGGGAGCGTACGTGTGAGGGCGCGTGTTAGTGTTAGCGTACGGGTTAGGATTAGGGGACGGGTGAGGGTCAGGCTTCGGGGAAGGGTTAGGGTTAGGGTTCGGGCTAGGGTTAGGGTTAGGGGACGGGGACGGTTTAGGGTCCCGGTGAGGGTACGACAACGCTTTAGGGGGAGCGTACGTGTGAGGGCGCGGGTTAGTGTTAGCGTACGGGTTAGGATTAGGGGACGGGTGAGTGTCAGGCTTCGGGGAAGGGTTAGGGTTAGGGTTCGGGCTAGGGTTAGGGTTAGGGGACGGGGACGGTTTAGGGTCCAGGTGAGGGTACGACAACGCTTTAGGGGGAGCGTACGTGTGACGGCGCGGGTTAGTGTTAGCGTACGGGTTAGGATTAGGGGACGGGTGAGGGTCAGGCTTCGGGGAAGGGTTAGGGTTAGGGTTCGGGCTAGGGTTAGGGTTAGGGAACGGGGACGGTTTAGGGTCCAGGTGAGGGTACGACAACGCTTTAGGGGGAGCGTACGTGTGAGGGCGCAGGTTAGTGTTATCGTACGGGTTAGGATTAGGGGACGGCTGAGGGTCAGGCTTCGGGGAAGGGTTAGGGTTAGGGTTCGGGCTAGGGTTAGGGTTAGGGGACGGGGACGGTTTAGGGTCCAGGTGAGGGTACGACAACGCTTTAGGGGGAGCGTACGTGTGAGGGCACGGGTTAGTGTTAGCGTACGGTTTAGTATTAGGGCACGGCTGAGGGTCAGTCTTCGGGGAAGGGTTAGGGTTAGGGTTCGGGCTAGGGTTAGGGTTAGGGGACGGGGACGGTTCAGGGTCCAGGTGAGGGTACGACAACGCTTTAGGGGGAGCGTACGTGTGAGGGCGCGGGTTAGTGTTAGCGTACGGGTTAGGATTAGGGGCCGGGTGAGGGTCAGGCTTCGGGGAAGGGTTAGGGTTCGGGCTAGGGTTAGGGTTACGGGACGGGGACGGTTTAGGGTCCAGGTGAGGGTACGACAACGCTTTAGGGGGAGCGTACGTGTGTGGGCGCGGGTTAGTGTTAGCGTACGGGTTAGGATTAGGGGACGGGTGAGGGTCAGGCTTCGGGGAAGGTTTAGGGTTAGGGTTCGGGCTAGGGTTAGGGTTAGGGGACGGGGACGGTTTAGGGTCCAGGTGAGGGTACGACAACGTTTTAGGGGGAGCCTACGTGTGAGGGCGTGGGTTAGTGTTAGCGTACGGGTTAGGATTAGGGGACGGGTGAGGGTCAGGCTTCGGGGAAGGGTTAGGGTTAGGGTTCGGGCTAGGGTTAGGGTTAGGGGACGGGGACGGCTTAGGGTCCAGGTGAGGGTACGACAACGCTTTAGGGGGAGCGTACGTGTGAGGGCGCGGGTTAGTGTTAGCGTACGGGTTAGGATTAGGGGACGGGTGACGGTCAGGCTTCGGGAAGGGTTAGGGTTAGGGTTCGGGCTAGGGTTAGGGTTAGGGGACGGGGACGGTTTAGGGTCCAGGTGAGGGTACGACAACGCTTTAGGGGGAGCGTACGTGTGAGGGCGCGGGTTAGTGTTAGCGTACGGGTTAGGATTAGGGGACGGGTGAGGGTCAGGCTTCGGGGAAGGGTTAGGGTTAGGGTTCGGGCTAGGGTTAGGGTTAGGGGACGGGGACGGTTTAGGGTCCAGGTGAGGGTACGACAACGCTTTAGGGGGAGCGTACGTGTGAGGGCGCGGGTTAGTGTTAGCGTACGGGTTAGGATTAGGGGACGGGTGAGGGTCAGGCTTCGGGGAAGGGTTAGGGTTAGGGTTCGGGCTAGGGTTAGGGTTAGGGGACGGGGACGGTTTAGGGTCCAGGTGAGGGTACGACAACGCTTTAGGGGGAGCGTACGTGTGAGGGCGCGGGTTAGTGTTAG
This sequence comes from Stenella coeruleoalba, assembly GCF_951394435.1. NCBI lineage: Eukaryota > Metazoa > Chordata > Mammalia > Artiodactyla > Delphinidae > Stenella > Stenella coeruleoalba. The sequence continues at coordinate 244,962 of NW_027646088.1, read as the reverse complement.
CGTACGGGTTAGGATTAGGGGACGGCTGAGGGTCAGGCTTCGGGGAAGGGTTAGGGTTAGGGTTCGGGCTAGGGTTAGGTTTAGGGGACGGGGACGGTTTAGGGTCCAGGTGAGGGTACGACAACGCTTTAGGGTGAGCCTACGTGTGAGGGCGTGGGTTAGTGTTAGCGTACGGCTTAGGATTAGGGGACGGGTGAGGGTCAGGCTTCGGGGAAGGGTTAGGGTTAGGGTTCGGGCTAGGGTTAGGGTTAGGGGACGGGGACGGTTTAGGGTCCAGGTGAGGGTACGACAATGCTTTAGGGGGAGCATACGTTTGAGGGCGCGGGTTAGTGTTAGCATACGGGTTAGGATTAGGGGACGGCTGAGGGTCAGGCTTCGGGGAAGGGTTAGGGTTAGGGTTCGGGCTAGGGTTAGGGTTAGGGGACGGGGACGGTTTAGGGTCCAGGTGAGGGTACGACAACGCTTTAGGGGGAGCGTACGTGTGAGGGCGCGGGTTAGTGTTAGCGTACGGGTTAGGATTAGGGGACGGGTGAGGGTCAGGCTTCGGGGAATGGTTAGGGTTAGGGTTCGGGCTAGGGTTAGGGTTAGGGGACGGGGACGGTTTAGGGTCCAGGTGAGGGTACGACAACGCTTTAGGGGGAGCGTACGTGTGAGGGCGCGGGTTAGTGTTAGCGTACGGGTTAGGATTAGGGGCCGGGTGAGGGTCAGGCTTCGGGGAACGGTTAGGGTTAGGGTTCGGGCTAGGGTTAGGGTTAGGGGACGGGGACGGTTTAGGGTCCAGGTGAGGGTACGACAACGCTTTAGGGGGAGCGTACGTGTGAGGGCGCGGGTTAGTGTTAGCGTACGGGTTAGGATTAGGGGACGGGTGAGGGTCAGGCTTCGGGGAAGGGTTAGGGTTCGGGCTATGGTTAGGGTTAGGGGACGGGGACGGTTTAGGGTCCAGGTGAGGGTACGACAACGCTTTAGGGGGAGCGTACGTGTGAGGGCGCGGGTTAGTGTTAGCGTACGGGTTAGGATTAGGGGACGGGTGAGGGTCAGGCTTCGGGGAAGGGTTAGGGTTAGGGTTCGGGCTAGGGTTAGGGTTAGGGGACGGGGACGGTTTAGGGTCCAGGTGAGGGTACGACAACGCTTTAGTGGGAGCCTACGTGTGAGGGCGCGGGTTAGTGTTAGCGTACGGGTTAGGATTAGGGGACGGGTGAGGGTCAGGCTTCGGGGAAGTGTTAGGGTTAGGGTTCGGGCTAGGGTTAGGGTTAGGGGACGGGGACGGTTTAGGGTCCAGGTGAGGGTACGACAACGCTTTAGGGGGAGCGTACGTGTGAGGGCGCGGGTTAGTGTTAGCGTACGGGTTAGGATTAGGGGACGGGTGAGGGTCAGGCTTCGGGGAAGGGTTAGGGTTAGGGTTCGGGCTAGGGTTAGGGTTAGGGAACGGGGACGGTTTAGGGTCCAGGTGAGGGTACGACAACGCTTTAGGGGGAGCGTACGTGTGAGGGCGCAGGTTAGTGTTATCGTACGGGTTAGGATTAGGGGACGGCTGAGGGTCAGGCTTCGGGGAAGGGTTAGGGTTAGGGTTCGGGCTAGGGTTAGGGTTAGGGGACGGGGACGGTTTAGGGTCCAGGTGAGGGTACGACAACGCTTTAGGGGGAGCGTACGTGTGAGGGCGCGGGTTAGTGTTAGCGTACGGTTTAGTATTAGGGCACGGCTGAGGGTCAGTCTTCGGGGAAGGGTTAGGGTTAGGGTTCGGGCTAGGGTTAGGGTTAGGGGACGGGGACGGTTCAGGGTCCAGGTGAGGGTACGACAACGCTTTAGGGGGAGCGTACGTGTGAGGGCGCGGGTTAGTGTTAGCGTACGGGTTAGGATTAGGGGCCGGGTGAGGGTCAGGCTTCGGGGAAGGGTTAGGGTTCGGGCTAGGGTTAGGGTTACGGGACGGGGACGGTTTAGGGTCCAGGTGAGGGTACGACAACGCTTTAGGGGGAGCGTACGTGTGTGGGCGCGGGTTAGTGTTAGCGTACGGGTTAGGATTAGGGGACGGGTGAGGGTCAGGCTTCGGGGAAGGTTTAGGGTTAGGGTTCGGGCTAGGGTTAGGGTTAGGGGACGGGGACGGTTTAGGGTCCAGGTGAGGGTACGACAACGCTTTAGGGGGAGCCTACGTGTGAGGGCGTGGGTTAGTGTTAGCGTACGGGTTAGGATTAGGGGACGGGTGAGGGTCAGGCTTCGGGGAAGGGTTAGGGTTAGGGTTCGGGCTAGGGTTAGGGTTAGGGGACGGGGACGGCTTAGGGTCCAGGTGAGGGTACGACAACGCTTTAGGGGGAGCGTACGTGTGAGGGCGCGGGTTAGTGTTAGCGTACGGGTTAGGATTAGGGGACGGGTGACGGTCAGGCTTCGGGGAAGGGTTAGGGTTAGGGTTCGGGCTAGGGTTAGGGTTAGGGGACGGGGACGGTTTAGGGTCCAGGTGAGGGTACGACAACGCTTTAGGGGGAGCGTACGTGTGAGGGCGCGGGTTAGTGTTAGCGTACGGGTTAGGATTAGGGGCCGGGTGAGGGTCAGGCTTCGGGGAAGGGTTAGGGTTAGGGTTCGGGCTAGGGTTAGGGTTAGGGGACGGGGACGGTTTAGGGTCCAGGTGAGGGTACGACAACGCTTTAGGGGGAGCGTACGTGTGAGGGCGCGGGTTAGTGTTAGCGTACGGGTTAGGATTAGGGGACGGGTGAGGGTCAGGCTTCGGGGAAGGGTTAGGGTTAGGGTTCGGGCTAGGGTTAGGGTTAGGGGACGGGGACGGTTTAGGGTCCAGGTGAGGGTACGACAACGCTTTAGGGGGAGCGTACGTGTGAGGGCGCGGGTTAGTGTTAGCGTACGGGTTAGGATTAGGGGACGGCTGAGGGTCAGGCTTCGGGGAAGGGTTAGGGTTAGGGTTCGGGCTAGGGTTAGGTTTAGGGGACGGGGACGGTTTAGGGTCCAGGTGAGGGTACGACAACGCTTTAGGGTGAGCCTACGTGTGAGGGCGTGGGTTAGTGTTAGCGTACGGCTTAGGATTAGGGGACGGGTGAGGGTCAGGCTTCGGGGAAGGGTTAGGGTTAGGGTTCGGGCTAGGGTTAGGGTTAGGGGACGGGGACGGTTCAGGGTCCAGGTGAGGGTACGACAACGCTTTAGGGGGAGCGTACGTTTGAGGGCGCGGGTTAGTGTTAGCGTACAGGTTAGGATTAGGGGACGGCTGAGGGTCAGGCTTCGGGGAAGGGTTAGGGTTAGGGCTAGGGTTAAGGTTAGGGGATGGGGACGGTTTAGGGTACAGGTGAGGGTACGACAATGCTTTAGGGGGAGCATACGTTTGAGGGCGCTGGTTAGTGTTAGCATACGGGTTAGGATTAGGGGACGGCTGAGGGTCAGGCTTCGGGGAAGGGTTAGGGTTAGGGTTCGGGCTAGGGTTAGGGTTAGGGGACGGGGACGGTTTAGGGTCCAGGTGAGGGTACGACAACGCTTTAGGGGGAGCGTACGTGTGAGGGCGCGGGTTAGTGTTAGCGTACGGGTTAGGATTAGGGGACGGGTGAGGGTCAGGCTTCGGGGAGGGGTTAGGGTTAGGGTTTGGGCTAGGGTTAGGGTTAGGGGACGGGGACGGTTTAGGGTCCAGGTGAGGGTACGACAACGCTTTAGGGGGAGCGTACGTGTGAGGGCACGGGTTAGTGTTACCGTACGGGTTAGGATTAGGGGACGGGTGAGGGTCAGGCTGCGGGGAAGGGTTAGGGTTAGGGTTCGGGCTAGGGTTAGGGTTAGGGGACGGGGACGGTTTAGGGTCCAGGTGAGGGTACGACAACGCTTTAGGGGGAGCGTTCGTGTGAGGGCGCGCGTTAGTGTTAGCGTACGGGTTAGGATTAGGGGAAGGCTGAGGGTCAGGCTTCGGGGAAGGGTTAGGGTTAGGGTTCGGGCTAGGGTTAGGGTTAGGGGACGGGGACGGTTTAGGGTCCAGGTGAGGGTGGGACAACGCTTTAGGGGGAGCGTACGTGTGAGGGCGTGGGTTAGTGTTAGCGTACGGGTTAGGATTAGGGGAGGGCTGAGGGTCAGGCTTCGGGGAAGGGTTAGGGTTAGGGTTCGGGGTAGGGTTAGGGTTAGGGGACGGGGACGGTTTAGGGTCCAGGTGAGGGTACGACAACGCTTTAGGGGGAGCGTACGTTTGAGGGCGCGGGTTAATGTTAGCGTACGGGTTAGTATTAGGGGACAGGTGAGGGTCAGGCTTCGGGGAAGGGTTAGGGTTAGGGTTCGGGCTAGGGTTAGGGTTAGGGGACGGGGACGGTTTAGGGTCCAGGTGAGGGTACGACAACGCTTTAGGGGGAGCGTACGTGTGAGGGCGCGGGTTAGTGTTAGCGTACGGGTTAGGATTAGGGGACGGGTGAGGGTCAGGCTTCGGGGAACGGTTAGGGTTAGGGTTCGGGCTAGGGTTAGGGTTAGGGGACGGGGACGGTTTAGGGTCCAGGTGAGGGTACGACAACGCTTTAGGGGGAGCGTACGTTTGAGGGCGCGTTTTAGTGTTAGCGTACGGGTTAGGATTAGGGGACGGGTGAGGGTCAGGCTTCGGGGAAGGGTTAGGGTTAGGGTTCGGGCTAGGGTTAGGGTTAGGGGACGGGGATGGTTTAGGGTCCAGGTGAGGGTACGACAACGCTTTAGGGGGAGCGTACGTGTGAGGGCGCGGGTTAGTGTTAGCGTACGGGTTAGGATTAGGGGACGGGTGAGGGTCAGGCTTCGGGGAAGGTTTAGGGTGAGGGTTCGGGCTAGGGTTAGGGTTAGGGGACGGGGACGGTTTAGGGTCCAGGTGAGGGTACGACAACGCTTTGGGGGAGCGTACGTGTGAGGGCGCGGGTTAGTGTTAGCGTATGGGTTAGGATTAGGGGACGGGTGAGGGTCAGGCTTCGGGGAAGGGTTAGGGTTAGGGTTCGGGCTAGGGTTAGGGTTAGGGGACGGGGACGGTTTAGGGTCCAGGTGAGGGTACGACAACGCTTTAGGGGGAGCGTACGTGTGAGGGCGCGGCTTAGTGTTAGCGTACGGGTTAGGATTAGGGGACGGGTGAGGGTCAGGCTTCGGGGAACGGTTAGGGTTAGGGTTCGGGCTAGGTTTAGGGTTACGGGACGGGGACGGTTTAGGGTCCAGGTGAGGGTACGACAACGCTTTAGGGGGAGCGTACGTGTGAGGGCGCGGGTTAGTGTTAGCGTACGGGTTAGGATTAGGGGATGGCTGAGGGTCAGGCTTCGGGGAAGGGTTAGGGTTAGGGTTCGGGCTAGGGTTAGGGTTAGGGGACGGGGATGTTTTAGGATCCAGGTGAGGGTACGACAACGCTTTAGGGGGAGCGTACGTGTGAGGGTGCGGGTTAGTGTAAGCGTACGGGTTAGGATTAGGGGACGGGTGGGGTCAGGCTTCGGGGAAGGGTTAGGGTTAGGGTTCGGGCTAGGGTTAGGGTTAGGGGACGGGGATGGTTTAGAGTCCAGGTGAGGGTACGACAACGCTTTAGGGGGAGCGTACGTGTGAGGGCACGGGTTAGTGTTAGCGTACGGGTTAGGATTAGGGGACGGGTGAGGGTCAGGCTTCGGGGAAGGGTTAGGGTTAGGGTTCGGGCTAGGGTTAGGGTTAGGGGACGGGGACGGTTTAGGGTCCAGGTGAGGGTACGACAACGCTTTAGGGGGAGCGTACGTGTGAGGGCGCGGGTTAGTGTTAGCGTACGGGTTAGGATTAGGGGACGTGTGGGGGGTCAGGCTTCGGGGAAGTGTTAGGGTTAGGGTTTGGGCTAGGGTTAGGGTTAGGGGACGGGGACGGTTTAGGGTCCAGGTGAGGGTACGACAACGCTTTAGGGGGAGCCTACGTGTGAGGGCGCGGGTTAGTGTTAGCGTACGGGTTAGGATTAGGGGACGGGTGAGGGTCAGGCTTCGGGGAAGGGTTAGGGTTAGGGTTCGGGCTAGGGTTAGGGTTAGGGGACGGGGACGGTTTAGGGTCCAGGTGAGGGTACGACAACGCTTTAGGGGGAGCATACGTGTGAGGGCGCGGGTTAGTGTTAGCGTACGGGTTAGGATTAGGGGACGGGTGAGGGTCAGGCTTCGGGGAAGGGTTAGGGTTAGGGTTCGGGCTAGGGTTAGGGTTAGGGGACGGGGACGGTTTACGGTCCAGGTGAGGGTACAACAACGCTTTAGGGGGAGCGTACGTGTGAGGGCGCGGGTTAGTGTTAGCGTACGGGTTAGGATTAGGGGACGGGTGATGGTCAGGCTTCGGGAAAGGGTTAGGGTTAGGGTTCGGGCTAGGGTTAGGGTTAGAGGACGGGGACGGTTTAGGGTCCAGGTGAGGGTACGACAACGCTTTAGGGGGAGCGTACGTGTGAGGGCGCGGGTTAGTGTTAGCGTACGGTTTAGGATTAGGGGACGGCTGAGGGTCAGGCTTCGGGGAAGGGTTAGGGTTAGGTTTCGGGCTAGGGTTAGGGTTAGGGGACGGGGACGGTTTAGGGTCCAGGTGAGGGTACGACAACGCTTTAGGGGGAGCGTACGTGTGAGGGCGTGGGTTAGTGTTAGCGTACGGGTTAGGATTAGGGGCCGGGTGAGGGTCAGGCTTCGGGGAAGTGTTAGGGTTAGGGTTCGGGCTAGGGTTAGGGGACGGGGACGGGGACGGTTTAGGGTCCAGGTGAGGGTACGACAACGCTTTAGGGGGAGCGTACGTGTGAGGGCACGGGTTAGTGTTAGCATACGGTTTAGGATTAGGGGACGGCTGAGGGTCAGGCTTCGTGGAAGGGTTAGGGTTAGGGTTCGGGCTAGGGTTAGGGTTAGGGGACGGGGACGGTTTAGGGTCCAGGTGAGGGTACGACAACGCTTTAGGGGGAGCGTACGTGTGAGGGCGCGGGTTAGTGTTAGCGTACGGGTTAGGATTAGGGGCCGGGTGAGGGTCAGGCTTCGGGGAAGGGTTAGGGTTAGGTTTCGGGCTAGGGTTAGGGTTAGGGGACGGGGAAGGTTTAGGGTCCAGGTGAGGATACGACAACGCTTTAGGGGGAGCCTACGTGTGAGGGCGCGGGTTAGTGTTAGCGTACGGGTTAGGATTAGGGGACGGGTGAGGGTCAGGCTTCGGGGAAGGGTTAGGGTTAGGGTTCGGGCTAGGGTTAGGGTTAGGGGACGGGGACGGTTTAGGGTCCAGGTGAGGGTACGACAACGCTTTAGGGGGAGCGTACGTGTGAGGGCGCAGGTTAGTGTTAGCGTACGGGTTAGGATTAGGGGACGGCTGAGGGTCAGGCTTCGGGGAAGGGTTAGGGTTAGGGTTCGGGCTAGGGTTAGGGTTAGGGGACGGGGACGGTTTAGGGTCCAGGTGAGGGTACGACAACGCTTTAGTGGGAGCGTACGTGTGAGGGCGCGGGTTAGTGTTAGCGTACGGGTTAGGATTAGGGGACGGGTGAGGGTCAGGCTTCGGGGAAGGGTTAGGGTTAGGGTTCGGGCTAGGGTTAGGGTTAGGGGACGGGGACGGTTTAGGGTCCAGGTGAGGGTACGACAACGCTTTAGGGGGAGCGTACGTGTGAGGGCGCGGGTTAGTGTTAGCGTACGGGTTAGGATTAGGGGATGGGTGAGAGTTAGGCTTCGGGGAAGGGTTAGGGTTAGAGTTCGGGCTAGGGTTAGGGTTAGGGGACGGGGACGGTTTAGGGTCCAGGTGAGGGTACGACAACGCTTTAGGGGGACCGTACGTGTCAGGGCGCGGGTTAGTGTTAGCGTACGGTTTAGGATTAGGGGACGGCTGAGGGTCAGGCTTCGGGGAAGGGTTAGGGTTAGGGTTCGGGCTAGGGTTAGGGTTAGGGGACGGGGACGGTTTAGGGTCCAGGTGAGGGTACGACAACGTTTTAGGGGGAGCGTACGTGTGAGGGCGCGGGTTAGTGTTAGCGTACGGGTTAGGATTAGGGGACGGCTGAGGGTCAGGCTTCGGGGAAGGGTTAGGGTTAGGGTTCGGGCTAGGGTTAGGGTTAGGGGACGGGGACGGTTTAGGGTCCAGGTGAGGGTACGACAACGCTTTAGTGGGAGCGTACGTGTGAGGGCGCGGGTTAGTGTTAGCGTACGGGTTAGGATTAGGGGACGGGTGAGGGTCAGGCTTCGGGAAAGGGTTAGGGTTAGGGTTCGGGCTAGGGTTAGGGTTAGGGGACGGGGACGGTTTAGGGTCCAGGTGAGGGTACGACAACGCTTTAGGGGGAGCGTACGTGTGAGGGCACGGGTTAGTGTTACCGTACGGGTTAGGATTAGGGGACGGGTGAGGGTCAGGCTGCGGGGAAGGGTTAGGGTTAGGGTTCGGGCTAGGGTTAGGGTTAGGGGACGGGGACGGTTTAGGGTCCAGGTGAGGGTACGACAACGCTTTAGGGGGAGCGTTCGTGTGAGGGCGCGCGTTAGTGTTAGCGTACGGGTTAGGATTAGGGGAAGGCTGAGGGTCAGGCTTCGGGGAAGGGTTAGGTTTAGGGCTCGGGCTAGGGTTAGGGTTAGGGGACGGGGACGGTTTAGGGTCCAGGTGAGGGTGGGACAACGCTTTAGGGGGAGCGTACGTGTGAGGGCGTGGGTTAGTGTTAGCGTACGGGTTAGGATTAGGGGAGGGCTGAGGGTCAGGCTTCGGGGAAGGGTTAGGGTTAGGGTTCGGGGTAGGGTTAGGGTTAGGGGACGGGGACGGTTTAGGGTCCAGGTGAGGGTACGACAACGCTTTAGGGGGAGCGTACGTTTGAGGGCGCGGGTTAGTGTTAGCGTACGGGTTAGTATTAGGGGACAGGTGAGGGTCAGGCTTCGGGGAAGGGTTAGGGTTAGGGTTCGGGCTAGGGTTAGGGTTAGGGGACGGGGACGGTTTAGGGTCCAGGTGAGGGTACGACAACGCTTTAGGGGGAGCGTACGTGTGAGGGCGCGGGTTAGTGTTAGCGTACGGGTTAGGATTAGGGGACGGGTGAGGGTCAGGCTTCGGGGAACGGTTAGGGTTAGGGTTCGGGCTAGGGTTAGGGTTAGGGGACGGGGACGGTTTAGGGTCCAGGTGAGGGTACGACAACGCTTTAGGGGGAGCGTACGTTTGAGGGCGCGTTTTAGTGTTAGCGTACGGGTTAGGATTAGGGGACGGGTGAGGGTCAGGCTTCGGGGAAGGGTTAGGGTTAGGGTTAGGGCTAGGGTTAGGGTTAGGGGACGGGGATGGTTTAGGGTCCAGGTGAGGGTACGACAACGCTTTAGGGGGAGCGTACGTGTGAGGGCGCGGGTTAGTGTTAGCGTACGGGTTAGGATTAGGGGACGGGTGAGGGTCAGGCTTCGGGGAAGGTTTAGGGTGAGGGTTCGGGCTAGGGTTAGGGTTAGGGGACGGGGACGGTTTAGGGTCCAGGTGAGGGTACGACAACGCTTTGGGGGAGCGTACGTGTGAGGGCGCGGGTTAGTGTTAGCGTATGGGTTAGGATTAGGGGACGGGTGAGGGTCAGGCTTCGGGGAAGGGTTAGGGTTAGGGTTCGGGCTAGGGTTAGGGTTAGGGGACGGGGACGGTTTAGGGTCCAGGTGAGGGTACGACAACGCTTTAGGGGGAGCGTACGTGTGAGGGCGCGGCTTAGTGTTAGCGTACGGGTTAGGATTAGGGGACGGGTGAGGGTCAGGCTTCGGGGAACGGTTAGGGTTAGGGTTCGGGCTAGGTTTAGGGTTACGGGACGGGGACGGTTTAGGGTCCAGGTGAGGGTACGACAACGCTTTAGGGGGAGCGTACGTGTGAGGGCGCGGGTTAGTGTTAGCGTACGGGTTAGGATTAGGGGACGGCTGAGGGTCAGGCTTCGGGGAAGGGTTAGGGTTAGGGTTCGGGCTAGGGTTAGGGTTAGGGGACGGGGATGTTTTAGGATCCAGGTGAGGGTACGACAACGCTTTAGGGGGAGCGTACGTGTGAGGGTGCGGGTTAGTGTAAGCGTACGGGTTAGGATTAGGGGACGGGTGGGGTCAGGCTTCGGGGAAGGGTTAGGGTTAGGGTTCGGGCTAGGGTTAGGGTTAGGGGACGGGGATGGTTTAGAGTCCAGGTGAGGGTACGACAACGCTTTAGGGGGAGCGTACGTGTGAGGGCACGGGTTAGTGTTAGCGTACGGGTTAGGATTAGGGGACGGGTGAGGGTCAGGCTTCGGGGAAGGGTTAGGGTTAGGGTTCGGGCTAGGGTTAGGGTTAGGGGACGGGGACGGTTTAGGGTCCAGGTGAGGGTACGACAACGCTTTAGGGGGAGCGTACGTGTGAGGGCGCGGGTTAGTGTTAGCGTACGGGTTAGGATTAGGGGACGTGTGGGGGGTCAGGCTTCGGGGAAGTGTTAGGGTTAGGGTTTGGGCTAGGGTTAGGGTTAGGGGACGGGGACGGTTTAGGGTCCAGGTGAGGGTACGACAACGCTTTAGGGGGAGCCTACGTGTGAGGGCGCGGGTTAGTGTTAGCGTACGGGTTAGGATTAGGGGACGGGTGAGGGTCAGGCTTCGGGGAAGGGTTAGGGTTAGGGTTCGGGCTAGGGTTAGGGTTAGGGGACGGGGACGGTTTAGGGTCCAGGTGAGGGTACGACAACGCTTTAGGGGGAGCATACGTGTGAGGGCGCGGGTTAGTGTTAGCGTACGGGTTAGGATTAGGGGACGGGTGAGGGTCAGGCTTCGGGGAAGGGTTAGGGTTAGGGTTCGGGCTAGGGTTAGGGTTAGGGGACGGGGACGGTTTACGGTCCAGGTGAGGGTACAACAACGCTTTAGGGGGAGCGTACGTGTGAGGGCGCGGGTTAGTGTTAGCGTACGGGTTAGGATTAGGGGACGGGTGATGGTCAGGCTTCGGGGAAGGGTTAGGGTTAGGGTTCGGGCTAGGGTTAGGGTTAGAGGACGGGGACGGTTTAGGGTCCAGGTGAGGGTACGACAACGCTTTAGGGGGAGCGTACGTGTGAGGGCGCGGGTTAGTGTTAGCGTACGGTTTAGGATTAGGGGACGGCTGAGGGTCAGGCTTCGGGGAAGGGTTAGGGTTAGGTTTCGGGCTAGGGTTAGGGTTAGGGGACGGGGACGGTTTAGGGTCCAGGTGAGGGTACGACAACGCTTTAGGGGGAGCGTACGTGTGAGGGCGTGGGTTAGTGTTAGCGTACGGGTTAGGATTAGGGGCCGGGTGAGGGTCAGGCTTCGGGGAAGTGTTAGGGTTAGGGTTCGGGCTAGGGTTAGGGGACCGGGACGGGGACGGTTTAGGGTCCAGGTGAGGGTACGACAACGCTTTAGGGGGAGCGTACGTGTGAGGGCGCGGGTTAGTGTTAGCATACGGTTTAGGATTAGGGGACGGCTGAGGGTCAGGCTTCGTGGAAGGGTTAGGGTTAGGGTTCGGGCTAGGGTTAGGGTTAGGGGACGGGGACGGTTTAGGGTCCAGGTGAGGGTACGACAACGCTTTAGGGGGAGCGTACGTGTGAGGGCGCGGGTTAGTGTTAGCGTACGGGTTAGGATTAGGGGCCGGGTGAGGGTCAGGCTTCGGGGAAGGGTTAGGGTTAGGTTTCGGGCTAGGGTTAGGGTTAGGGGACGGGGAAGGTTTAGGGTCCAGGTGAGGATACGACAACGCTTTAGGGGGAGCCTACGTGTGAGGGCGCGGGTTAGTGTTAGCGTACGGGTTAGGATTAGGGGACGGGTGAGGGTCAGGCTTCGGGGAAGGGTTAGGGTTAGGGTTCGGGCTAGGGTTAGGGTTAGGGGACGGGGACGGTTTAGGGTCCAGGTGAGGGTACGACAACGCTTTAGGGGGAGCGTACGTGTGAGGGCGCAGGTTAGTGTTAGCGTACGGGTTAGGATTAGGGGACGGCTGAGGGTCAGGCTTCGGGGAAGGGTTAGGGTTAGGGTTCGGGCTAGGGTTAGGGTTAGGGGACGGGGACGGTTTAGGGTCCAGGTGAGGGTACGACAACGCTTTAGTGGGAGCGTACGTGTGAGGGCGCGGGTTAGTGTTAGCGTACGGGTTAGGATTAGGGGACGGGTGAGGGTCAGGCTTCGGGGAAGGGTTAGGGTTAGGGTTCGGGCTAGGGTTAGGGTTAGGGGACGGGGACGGTTTAGGGTCCAGGTGAGGGTACGACAACGCTTTAGGGGGAGCGTACGTGTGAGGGCGCGGGTTAGTGTTAGCGTACGGTTTAGTATTAGGGCACGGCTGAGGGTCAGGCTTAGGGGAAGGGTTAGGGTTAGGGTTCGGGCTAGGGTTAGGGTTAGGGGACGGGGACGGTTTAGGGTCCAGGTGAGGGTACGACAACGCTTTAGGGGGAGCGTACGTGTGAGGGCGCGGGTTAGTGTTAGCGTACGGGTTAGGATTAAGGGACGGGTGAGGGTCAGGCTTCGGGGAAAGGTTAGGGTTCGGGCTAGGGTTAGGGTTAGGGGACGGGGACGGTTTAGGGTCCATGTGAGGGTACGACAACGCTTTAGAGGGAGCGTACGTGTGAGGGCGCGGGTTAGTGTTAGCGTACGGGTTAGGATTAGGGGACGGGTGAGGGTCAGGCTTCGGGGAAGGGTTAGGGTTAGGGTTCGGGCTAGGGTTAGGGTTAGGGGACGGGGACGGTTTAGGGTCCAGGTGAGGGTACGACAACGCTTTAGGGGGAGCGTACGTGTGAGGGCGCGGGTTAGTGTTAGCGTACGGGTTAGGATTAGGGGCCGGGTGAGGGTCAGGCTTCGGGGAACGGTTAGGGTTAGGGTTCGGGCTAGGGTTAGGGTTAGGGGACGGGGACGGTTTAGGGTCCAGGTGAGGGTACGACAACGCTTTAGGGGGAGCGTACGTGTGAGGGCGCGGGTTAGTGTTAGCGTACGGGTTAGGATGAGGGGACGGGTGAGGGTCAGGCTTCGGGGAAGGGTTAGGGTTCGGGCTAGGGTTAGGGTTAGGGGACGGGGACGGTTTAGGGTCCAGGTGAGGGTACGACAACGCTTTAGGGGGAGCGTACGTGTGAGGGCGCGGGTTAGTGTTAGCGTACGGGTTAGGATTAGGGGACGGGTGAGGGTCAGGCTTCGGGGAAGGGTTAGGGTTAGGGTTCGGGCTAGGGTTAGGGTTAGGGGACGGGGACGTTTTAGGGTCCAGGTGAGGGTACGACAATGCTTTAGGGGGAGCCTACGTGTGAGGGCGTGGGTTAGTGTTAGCGTACGGGTTAGGATTAGGGGACGGGTGAGGGTCAGGCTTCGGGGAAGGGTTAGGGTTAGGGTTCGGGCTAGGGTTAGGGTTAGGGGACGGGGACGGTTTAGGGTCCAGGTGAGGGTACGACAACGCTTTAGGGGGAGCGTACGTGTGAGGGCGCGGGTTAGTGTTAGCGTACGGGTTAGGATTAGGGGACGGGTGACGGTCAGGCTTCGGGGAAGGGTTAGGGTTAGGGTTCGGGCTAGGGTTAGGTTTAGGGGACGGGGACGGTTTAGGGTCCAGGTGAGGGTACGACAACGCTTTAGGGGGAGCGTACGTGTGACGGCGCGGGTTAGTGTTAGCGTACGGGTTAGGATTAGGGGACGGGTGAGGGTCAGGCTTCGGGGAAGGGTTAGGGTTAGGGTTCGGGCTAGGGTTAGGGTTAGGGAACGGGGACGGTTTAGGGTCCAGGTGAGGGTACGACAACGCTTTAGGGGGAGCGTACGTGTGAGGGCGCAGGTTAGTGTTATCGTACGGGTTAGGATTAGGGGACGGCTGAGGGTCAGGCTTCGGGGAAGGGTTAGGGTTAGGGTTCGGGCTAGGGTTAGGGTTAGGGGACGGGGACGGTTTAGGGTCCAGGTGAGGGTACGACAACGCTTTAGGGGGAGCGTACGTGTGAGGGCGCGGGTTAGTGTTAGCGTACGGTTTAGTATTAGGGCACGGCTGAGGGTCAGTCTTCGGGGAAGGGTTAGGGTTAGGGTTCGGGCTAGGGTTAGGGTTAGGGGACGGGGACGGTTCAGGGTCCAGGTGAGGGTACGACAACGCTTTAGGGGGAGCGTACGTGTGAGGGCGCGGGTTAGTGTTAGCGTACGGGTTAGGATTAGGGGCCGGGTGAGGGTCAGGCTTCGGGGAAGGGTTAGGGTTCGGGCTAGGGTTAGGGTTACGGGACGGGGACGGTTTAGGGTCCAGGTGAGGGTACGACAACGCTTTAGGGGGAGCGTACGTGTGTGGGCGCGGGTTAGTGTTAGCGTACGGGTTAGGATTAGGGGACGGGTGAGGGTCAGGCTTCGGGGAAGGTTTAGGGTTAGGGTTCGGGCTAGGGTTAGGGTTAGGGGACGGGGACGGTTTAGGGTCCAGGTGAGGGTACGACAACGTTTTAGGGGGAGCCTACGTGTGAGGGCGTGGGTTAGTGTTAGCGTACGGGTTAGGATTAGGGGACGGGTGAGGGTCAGGCTTCGGGGAAGGGTTAGGGTTAGGGTTCGGGCTAGGGTTAGGGTTAGGGGACGGGGACGGCTTAGGGTCCAGGTGAGGGTACGACAACGCTTTAGGGGGAGCGTACGTGTGAGGGCGCGGGTTAGTGTTAGCGTACGGGTTAGGATTAGGGGACGGGTGACGGTCAGGCTTCGGGAAGGGTTAGGGTTAGGGTTCGGGCTAGGGTTAGGGTTAGGGGACGGGGACGGTTTAGGGTCCAGGTGAGGGTACGACAACGCTTTAGGGGGAGCGTACGTGTGAGGGCGCGGGTTAGTGTTAGCGTACGGGTTAGGATTAGGGGACGGGTGAGGGTCAGGCTTCGGGGAAGGGTTAGGGTTAGGGTTCGGGCTAGGGTTAGGGTTAGGGGACGGGGACGGTTTAGGGTCCAGGTGAGGGTACGACAACGCTTTAGGGGGAGCGTACGTGTGAGGGCGCGGGTTAGTGTTAGCGTACGGGTTAGGATTAGGGGACGGGTGAGGGTCAGGCTTCGGGGAAGGGTTAGGGTTAGGGTTCGGGCTAGGGTTAGGGTTAGGGGACGGGGACGGTTTAGGGTCCAGGTGAGGGTACGACAACGCTTTAGGGGGAGCGTACGTGTGAGGGCGCGGGTTAGTGTTAGCGTACGGGTTAGGATTAGGGGACGGCTGAGGGTCAGGCTTCGGGGAAGGGTTAGGGTTAGGGTTCGGGCTAGGGTTAGGTTTAGGGGACGGGGACGGTTTAGGGTCCAGGTGAAGGTACGACAACGCTTTAGGGTGAGCCTACGTGTGAGGGCGTGGGTTAGTGTTAGCGTACGGGTTAGGATTAGGGGACGGGTGAGGGTCAGGCTTCGGGGAAGGGTTAGGGTTAGGGTTCGGGCTAGGGTTAGGGTTAGGGGACGGGGACGGTTTAGGGTCCAGGTGAGGGTACGACAACGCTTTAGGGGGAGCGTACGTGTGAGGGCGCGGGTTAGTGTTAGCGTACGGGTTAGGATTAGGGGACGGCTGAGGGTCAGGCTTCGGGGAAGGGTTAGGGTTAGGGTTCGGGCTAGGGTTAGGGTTAGGGGACGGGCACGGTTTAGAGTCCAGGTGAGGGTACGACAATGCTTTAGGGGGAGCGTACGTGTGAGGGCGCGGGTTAGTGTTAGCGTACGGGTTAGGATTAGGGGATGTGTGAGGGTCTGTCTTCGGGGAAGGGTTAGGTTTAGGGTTCGGGCTAGGATTACGGTTAGGGAACGGGGACGGTTTAGGGTCCAGGTGAGGGTACGACAACGCTTTAGGGGGAGCGTACGTGTGAGGGCGCGGGTTAGTGTTAGCGTACGGGTTAGGATTAGGGGACGGCTGAGGGTCAGGCTTCGGGGAAGGTTTAGGGTTAGGGTTCGGGCTAGGGTTAGGGTTAGGGGACGGGGACGGTTTAGGGTCCAGTTGAGGGTACGACAACGCTTTAGGGGGAGCGTACGTGTGAGGGCGCGGGTTAGTGGTAGCGTACGGGTTAGGATTAGGGGACGGGTGAGGGTCAGGCTTCGGGGAAGGGTTAGGGTTAGGGTTCGGGCTAGGGTTAGGGTTAGGGGACGGGGACGGTTTAGGGTCCAGGTGAGGGTACGACAACGCTTTAGGGGGACCGTACGTGTGAGGGCGCGGGTTAGTGTTAGCGTACGGGTTAGGATTAGGGGACGGGTGAGGGTCAGGCTTCGGGGAAGGGTTAGGGTTAGGGTTCGGGCTAGGGTTAGGGTTAGGGGATGGGGACGGTTTAGGGTCCAGGTGAGGGTACGACAACGCTTTAGGGGGAGCGTACGTGTGAGGGTGCGGGTTAGTGTTAGCGTACGGGTTAGGATTAGGGGACGGGTGAGAGTCAGGCTTCGGGGAAGGGTTAGGGTTAGGGTTCGGGCTAGGGTTAGGGTTAGGGGACGGGGACGGTTCAGGGTCCAGGTGAGGGTACGACAACGCTTTAGGGGGAGCGTACGTTTGAGGGCGCGGGTTAGTGTTAGCGTACAGGTTAGGATTAGGGGACGGCTGAGGGTCAGGCTTCGGGGAAGGGTTAGGGTTAGGGCTAGGGTTAAGGTTAGGGGATGGGGACGGTTTAGGGTCCAGGTGAGGGTACGACAATGCTTTAGGGGGAGCATACGTTTGAGGGCGCGGGTTAGTGTTAGCATACGGGTTAGGATTAGGGGACGGCTGAGGGTCAGGCTTCGGGGAAGGGTTAGGGTTAGGGTTCGGGCTAGGGTTAGGGTTAGGGGACGGGGACGGTTTAGGGTCCAGGTGAGGGTACGACAACGCTTTAGGGGGAGCGTACGTGTGAGGGCGCGGGTTAGTGTTAGCGTACGGGTTAGGATTAGGGGACGGGTGAGGGTCAGGCTTCGGGGAAGGGTTAGGGTTAGGGTTCGGGCTAGGGTTAGGGTTAGGGGACGGGGACGGTTTAGGGTCCAGGTGAGGGTACGACAACGCTTTAGGGGGAGCGTACGTGTGAGGGCGCGGGTTAGTGTTAGCGTACAGGTTAGGATTAGGGGCCGGGTGAGGGTCAGGCTTCGGGGAACGGTTAGGGTTAGGGTTCGGGCTAGGGTTAGGGTTAGGGGACGGGGACGGTTTAGGGTCCAGGTGAGGGTACGACAACGCTTTAGGGGGAGCGTACGTGTGAGGGCGCGGGTTAGTGTTAGCGTACGGGTTAGGATTAGGGGACGGGTGAGGGTCAGGCTTCGGGGAAGGGTTAGGGTTCGGGCTATGGTTAGGGTTAGGGGACGGGGACGGTTTAGGGTCCAGGTGAGGGTACGACAACGCTTTAGGGGGAGCGTACGTGTGAGGGCGCGGGTTAGTGTTAGCGTACGGGTTAGGATTAGGGGACGGGTGAGGGTCAGGCTTCGGGGAAGGGTTAGGGTTAGGGTTCGGGCTAGGGTTAGGGTTAGGGGACGGGGACGGTTTAGGGTCCAGGTGAGGGTACGACAACGCTTTAGGGGGAGCGTACGTGTGAGGGCGCGGGTTAGTGTTAGCGTACGGGTTAGGATTAGGGGACGGGTGACGGTCAGGCTTCGGGAAGGGTTAGGGTTAGGGTTCGGGCTAGGGTTAGGGTTAGGGGATGGGGACGGTTTAGGGTCCAGGTGAGGGTACGACAACGCTTTAGGGGGAGCGTACGTGTGAGGGCGCGTGTTAGTGTTAGCGTACGGGTTAGGATTAGGGGACGGGTGAGGGTCAGGCTTCGGGGAAGGGTTAGGGTTAGGGTTCGGGCTAGGGTTAGGGTTAGGGGACGGGGACGGTTTAGGGTCCAGGTGAGGGTACGACAACGCTTTAGGGGGAGCGTACGTGTGAGGGCGCGGGTTAGTGTTAGCGTACGGGTTAGGATTAGGGGACGGGTGAGGGTCAGGCTTCGGGGAAGTGTTAGGGTTAGGGTTCGGGCTAGGGTTAGGGTTAGGGGACGGGGACGGTTTAGGGTCCAGGTGAGGGTACGACAACGCTTTAGGGGGAGCGTACGTGTGAGGGCGCGGGTTAGTGTTAGCGTACGGGTTAGGATTAGGGGACGGGTGAGGGTCAGGCTTCGGGGAAGGGTTAGGGTTAGGGTTCGGGCTAGGGTTAGGGTTAGGGAACGGGGACGGTTTAGGGTCCAGGTGAGGGTACGACAACGCTTTAGGGGGAGCGTACGTGTGAGGGCGCAGGTTAGTGTTATCGTACGGGTTAGGATTAGGGGACGGCTGAGGGTCAGGCTTCGGGGAAGGGTTAGGGTTAGGGTTCGGGCTAGGGTTAGGGTTAGGGGACGGGGACGGTTTAGGGTCCAGGTGAGGGTACGACAACGCTTTAGGGGGAGCGTACGTGTGAGGGCGCGGGTTAGTGTTAGCGTACGGTTTAGTATTAGGGCACGGCTGAGGGTCAGTCTTCGGGGAAGGGTTAGGGTTAGGGTTCGGGCTAGGGTTAGGGTTAGGGGACGGGGACGGTTCAGGGTCCAGGTGAGGGTACGACAACGCTTTAGGGGGAGCGTACGTGTGAGGGCGCGGGTTAGTGTTAGCGTACGGGTTAGGATTAGGGGCCGGGTGAGGGTCAGGCTTCGGGGAAGGGTTAGGGTTCGGGCTAGGGTTAGGGTTACGGGACGGGGACGGTTTAGGGTCCAGGTGAGGGTACGACAACGCTTTAGGGGGAGCGTACGTGTGTGGGCGCGGGTTAGTGTTAGCGTACGGGTTAGGATTAGGGGACGGGTGAGGGTCAGGCTTCGGGGAAGGTTTAGGGTTAGGGTTCGGGCTAGGGTTAGGGTTAGGGGACGGGGACGGTTTAGGGTCCAGGTGAGGGTACGACAACGCTTTAGGGGGAGCCTACGTGTGAGGGCGTGGGTTAGTGTTAGCGTACGGGTTAGGATTAGGGGACGGGTGAGGGTCAGGCTTCGGGGAAGGGTTAGGGTTAGGGTTCGGGCTAGGGTTAGGGTTAGGGGACGGGGACGGCTTAGGGTCCAGGTGAGGGTACGACAACGCTTTAGGGGGAGCGTACGTGTGAGGGCGCGGGTTAGTGTTAGCGTACGGGTTAGGATTAGGGGACGGGTGACGGTCAGGCTTCGGGGAAGGGTTAGGGTTAGGGTTCGGGCTAGGGTTAGGGTTAGGGGACGGGGACGGTTTAGGGTCCAGGTGAGGGTACGACAACGCTTTAGGGGGAGCGTACGTGTGAGGGCGCGGGTTAGTGTTAGCGTACGGGTTAGGATTAGGGGACGGGTGAGGGTCAGGCTTCGGGGAAGGGTTAGGGTTAGGGTTCGGGCTAGGGTTAGGGTTAGGGGACGGGGACGGTTTAGGGTCCAGGTGAGGGTACGACAACGCTTTAGGGGAGCGTACGTGTGAGGGCGCGGGTTAGTGTTAGCGTACGGGTTAGGATTAGGGGACGGGTGAGGGTCAGGCTTCGGGGAAGGGTTAGGGTTAGGGTTCGGGCTAGGGTTAGGGTTAGGGGACGGGGACGGTTTAGGGTCCAGGTGAGGGTACGACAACGCTTTAGGGGGAGCGTACGTGTGAGGGCGCGGGTTAGTGTTAGCGTACGGGTTAGGATTAGGGGACGGCTGAGGGTCAGGCTTCGGGGAAGGGTTAGGGTTAGGGTTCGGGCTAGGGTTAGGTTTAGGGGACGGGGACGGTTTAGGGTCCAGGTGAGGGTACGACAACGCTTTAGGGTGAGCCTACGTGTGAGGGCGTGGGTTAGTGTTAGCGTACGGCTTAGGATTAGGGGACGGGTGAGGGTCAGGCTTCGGGGAAGGGTTAGGGTTAGGGTTCGGGCTAGGGTTAGGGTTAGGGGACGGGGACGGTTTAGGGTCCAGGTGAGGGTACGACAACGCTTTAGGGGGAGCGTACGTGTGAGGGCGCGGGTTAGTGTTAGCGTACGGGTTAGGATTAGGGGACGGCTGAGGGTCAGGCTTCGGGGAAGGGTTAGGGTTAGGGTTCGGGCTAGGGTTAGGGTTAGGGGACGGGCACGGTTTAGAGTCCAGGTGAGGGTACGACAATGCTTTAGGGGGAGCGTACGTGTGAGGGCGCGGGTTAGTGTTAGCGTACGGGTTAGGATTAGGGGATGGGTGAGGGTCTGTCTTCGGGGAAGGGTTAGGTTTAGGGTTCGGGCTAGGATTACGGTTAGGGAACGGGGACGGTTTAGGGTCCAGGTGAGGGTACGACAACGCTTTAGGGGGAGCGTACGTGTGAGGGCGCGGGTTAGTGTTAGCGTACGGGTTAGGATTAGGGGACGGCTGAGGGTCAGGCTTCGGGGAAGGGTTAGGGTTAGGGTTCGGGCTAGGGTTAGGGTTAGGGGACGGGGACGGTTTAGGGTCCAGGTGAGGGTACGACAACGCTTTAGGGGGAGCGTACGTGTGAGGGCGCGGGTTAGTGGTAGCGTACGGGTTAGGATTAGGGGACGGGTGAGGGTCAGGCTTCGGGGAAGGGTTAGGGTTAGGGTTCGGGCTAGGGTTAGGGTTAGGGGACGGGGACGGTTTAGGGTCCAGGTGAGGGTACGACAACGCTTTAGGGGGACCGTACGTGTGAGGGCGCGGGTTAGTGTTAGCGTACGGGTTAGGATTAGGGGACGGGTGAGGGTCAGGCTTCGGGGAAGGGTTAGGGTTAGGGTTCGGGCTAGGGTTAGGGTTAGGGGATGGGGACGGTTTAGGGTCCAGGTGAGGGTACGACAACGCTTTAGGGGGAGCGTACGTGTGAGGGTGCGGGTTAGTGTTAGCGTACGGGTTAGGATTAGGGGACGGGTGAGAGTCAGGCTTCGGGGAAGGGTTAGGGTTAGGGTTCGGGCTAGGGTTAGGGTTAGGGGACGGGGACGGTTCAGGGTCCAGGTGAGGGTACGACAACGCTTTAGGGGGAGCGTACGTTTGAGGGCGCGGGTTAGTGTTAGCGTACAGGTTAGGATTAGGGGACGGCTGAGGGTCAGGCTTTGGGGAAGGGTTAGGGTTAGGGCTAGGGTTAAGGTTAGGGGATGGGGACGGTTTAGGGTCCAGGTGAGGGTACGACAACGCTTTAGGGGGAGCGTACGTGTGAGGGCGCGGGTTAGTGTTAGCGTACGGGTTAGTATTAGGGGACGGGTGAGGGTCAGGCTTCGGGGAGGGGTTAGGGTTAGGGTTTGGGCTAGGGTTAGGGTTAGGGGACGGGGACGGTTTAGGGTCCAGGTGAGGGTACGACAACGCTTTAGGGGGAGCGTACGTGTGAGGGCGCGGGTTAGTGTTAGCGTACGGGTTAGGATTAGGGGATGGGTGAGAGTTAGGCTTCGGGGAAGGGTTAGGGTTAGAGTTCGGGCTAGGGTTAGGGTTAGGGGACGGGGACGGTTTAGGGTCCAGGTGAGGGTACGACAACGCTTTAGGGGGACCGTACGTGTCAGGGCGCGGGTTAGTGTTAGCGTACGGTTTAGGATTAGGGGACGGCTGAGGGTCAGGCTTCGGGGAAGGGTTAGGGTTAGGGTTCGGGCTAGGGTTAGGGTTAGGGGACGGGGACGGTTTAGGGTCCAGGTGAGGGTACGACAACGTTTTAGGGGGAGCGTACGTGTGAGGGCGCGGGTTAGTGTTAGCGTACGGGTTAGGATTAGGGGACGGCTGAGGGTCAGGCTTCGGGGAAGGGTTAGGGTTAGGGTTCGGGCTAGGGTTAGGGTTAGGGGACGGGGACGGTTTAGGGTCCAGGTGAGGGTACGACAACGCTTTAGTGGGAGCATACGTGTGAGGGCGCGGGTTAGTGTTAGCGTACGGGTTAGGATTAGGGGACGGGTGAGGGTCAGGCTTCGGGAAAGGGTTAGGGTTAGGGTTCGGGCTAGGGTTAGGGTTAGGGGACGGGGACGGTTTAGGGTCCAGGTGAGGGTACGACAACGCTTTAGGGGGAGCGTACGTGTGAGGGCACGGGTTAGTGTTACCGTACGGGTTAGGATTAGGGGACGGGTGAGGGTCAGGCTGCGGGGAAGGGTTAGGGTTAGGGTTCGGGCTAGGGTTAGGGTTAGGGGACGGGGACGGTTTAGGGTCCAGGTGAGGGTACGACAACGCTTTAGGGGGAGCGTTCGTGTGAGGGCGCGCGTTAGTGTTAGCGTACGGGTTAGGATTAGGGGAAGGCTGAGGGTCAGGCTTCGGGGAAGGGTTAGGGTTAGGGTTCGGGCTAGGGTTAGGGTTAGGGGACGGGGACGGTTTAGGGTCCAGGTGAGGGTGGGACAACGCTTTAGGGGGAGCGTACGTGTGAGGGCGTGGGTTAGTGTTAGCGTACGGGTTAGGATTAGGGGAGGGCTGAGGGTCAGGCTTCGGGGAAGGGTTAGGGTTAGGGTTCGGGGTAGGGTTAGGGTTAGGGGACGGGGACGGTTTAGGGTCCAGGTGAGGGTACGACAACGCTTTAGGGGGAGCGTACGTTTGAGGGCGCGGGTTAGTGTTAGCGTACGGGTTAGTATTAGGGGACAGGTGAGGGTCAGGCTTCGGGGAAGGGTTAGGGTTAGGGTTCGGGCTAGGGTTAGGGTTAGGGGACGGGGACGGTTTAGGGTCCAGGTGAGGGTACGACAACGCTTTAGGGGGAGCGTACGTGTGAGGGCGCGGGTTAGTGTTAGCGTACGGGTTAGGATTAGGGGACGGGTGAGGGTCAGGCTTCGGGGAAGGGTTAGGGTGAGGGTTCGGGATAGGGTTAGGGTTAGGGGACGGGGACGGTTTAGGGTCCAGGTGAGGATACGACAACGCTTTGGGGGAGCGTACGTGTGAGGGCGCGGGTTAGTGTTAGCGTATGGGTTAGGATTAGGGGACGGGTGAGGGTCAGGCTTCGGGGAAGGGTTAGGGTTAGGGTTCGGGCTAGGGTTAGGGTTAGGGGACGGGGACGGTTTAGGGTCCAGGTGAGGGTACGACAACGCTTTAGGGGGAGCGTACGTGTGAGGGCGCGGGTTAGTGTTAGCGTACGGGTTAGGATTAGGGGACGGGTGAGGGTCAGGCTTCGGGGAACGGTTAGGGTTAGGGTTCGGGCTAGGGTTAGGGTTAGGGGACGGGGACGGTTTAGGGTCCAGGTGAGGGTACGACAACGCTTTAGGGGGAGCGTACGTGTGAGGGCGCGGGTTAGTGTTAGCGTACGGTTTAGGATTAGGGGACGGCTGAGGGTCAGGCTTCGGGGAAGGGTTAGGGTTAGGGTTCGGGCTAGGGTTAGGATTAGGGGACGGGGATGTTTTAGGGTCCAGGTGAGGGTACGACAACGCTTTAGGGGGAGCGTACGTGTGAGGGTGCGGGTTAGTGTAAGCGTACGGGTTAGGATTAGGGGACGGGTGGGGTCAGGCTTCGGGGAAGGGTTACGGTTAGGGTTCGGGCTAGGGTTAGGGTTAGGGGACGGGGACGGTTTAGGGTCCAGGTGAGGGTACGACAACGCTTTATGGGGAGTGTACGTGTGAGGGCGCGGGTTAGTGTTAGCGTATGGGTTAGGATTAGGGGACGGGTGAGCGTCAGGCTTCGGGGAAGGGTTAGGGTTAGGGTTCGGGCTAGGGTTAGGGTTAGGGGATGGGGACGGTTTAGGGTCCAGGTGAGGGTACGACAACGCTTTAGGGGGAGCGTACGTGTGAGGGCGCGGGTTAGTGTTAGCGTACGGTTTAGGATTAGGGGACGGCTGAGGGTCAGGCTTCGGGGAAGGGTTAGGGTTAGGGTTCGGGCTAGGGTTAGGGTTAGGGGACGGGGACGGTTTAGAGTCCAGGTGAGGGTACGACAACGCTTTAGGGGGAGCGTACGTGTGAGGGCACGGGTTAGTGTTAGCGTACGGGTTAGGATTAGGGGACGGGTGAGGGTCAGGCTTCGGGGAAGGGTTAGGGTTAGGGTTTGGGCTAGGGTTAGGGTTAGGGGACGGGGACGGTTTAGGGTCCAGGTGAGGGTACGACAACGCTTTAGGGGGAGCCTACGTGTGAGGGCGCGGGTTAGTGTTAGCGTACGGGTTAGGATTAGGGGACGGGTGAGGGTCAGGCTTCGGGGAAGGGTTAGGGTTAGGGTTCGGGCTAGGGTTAGGGTTAGGGGACGGGGACGGTTTAGGGTCCAGGTGAGGGTACGACAACGCTTTAGGGGGAGCATACGTGTGAGGGCGCGGGTTAGTGTTAGCGTACGGGTTAGGATTAGGGGACGGGTGAGGGTCAGGCTTCGGGGAAGGGTTAGGGTTAGGGTTCGGGCTAGGGTTAGGGGACGGGGACGGTTTACGGTCCAGGTGAGGGTACAACAACGCTTTAGGGGGAGCGTACGTGTGAGGGCGCGGGTTAGTGTTAGCGTACGGGTTAGGATTAGGGGACGGCTGAGGGTCAGGCTTCGGGGAAGGGTTAGGGTTAGGGTTCGGGCTAGGGTTAGGGTTAGGGGACGGGGACGGTTTAGGGTCCAGGTGAGGGTACGACAATGCTTTAGGGGGAGCGTACGTGTGAGGGCGCGGGTTAGTGTTAGCGTACGGTTTAGGATTAGGGGACGGCTGAGGGTCAGGCTTCGGGGAAGGGTTAGGGTTAGGTTTCGGGCTAGGGTTAGGGTTAGGGGACGGGGACGGTTTAGGGTCCAGGTGAGGGTACGACAACGCTTTAGGGGGAGCGTACGTGTGAGGGCGTGGGTTAGTGTTAGCGTACGGGTTAGGATTAGGGGCCGGGTGAGGGTCAGGCTTCGGGGAAGTGTTAGGGTTAGGGTTCGGTCTAGGGTTAGGGTTAGGGGACGGGGACGGTTTAGGGTCCAGGTGAGGGTACGACAACGCTTTAGGGGGAGCGTACGTGTGAGGGCGCGGGTTAGTGTTAGCATACGGTTTAGGATTAGGGGACGGCTGAGGGTCAGGCTTCGTGGAAGGGTTAGGGTTAGGGTTCGGGCTAGGGTTAGGGTTAGGGGACGGGGACGGTTTAGGGTCCAGGTGAGGGTACGACAACGCTTTAGGGGGAGCGTACGTGTGAGGGCGCGGGTTAGTGTTAGCGTACGGGTTAGGATTAGGGGCCGGGTGAGGGTCAGGCTTCGGGGAAGGGTTAGGGTTAGGGTTCGGGCTAGGGTTAGGGGACGGGGACGGTTTACGGTCCAGGTGAGGGTACAACAACGCTTTAGGGGGAGCGTACGTGTGAGGGCGTGGGTTAGTGTTAGCGTACGGGTTAGGATTAGGGGACGGGTGAGGGTCAGGCTTCGGGGAAGGGTTAGGGTTAGGGTTCGGGCTAGGGTTAGGGTTAGGGGACGGGGACGGTTTAGGGTCCAGGTGAGGGTACGACAACGCTTTAGGGGGAGCGTACGTGTGAGGGCGCGGGTTAGTGTTAGCGTATGGGTTAGGATTACGGGACGGGTGAGGGTCAGGCTTCGGGGAAGGGTTAGGGTTAGGGTTCGGGCTAGGGTTAGGGTTAGGGGACGGGGACGGTTTAGGGTCCAGGTGAGGGTACGACAACGCTTTAGGGGGAGCGTACGTGTGAGGGCGCGGGTTAGTGTTAGCGTACGGGTTAGGATTAGGGGCCGGGTGAGGGTAAGGCTTCGGGGAACGGTTAGGGTTAGGGTTCGGGCTAGGGTTAGGGTTAGGGGACGGGGACGGTTCAGGGTCCAGGTGAGGGTACGACAACGCTTTAGGGGGAGCGTACGTGTGAGGGCGCGGGTTAGTGTTAGCGTACGGGTTAGGATTAGGGGCCGGGTGAGGGTCAGGCTTCGGGGAAGGGTTAGGGTTCGGGCTAGGGTTAGGGTTACGGGACGGGGACGGTTTAGGGTCCAGGTGAGGGTACGACAACGCTTTAGGGGGAGCGTACGTGTGTGGGCGCGGGTTAGTGTTAGCGTACGGGTTAGGATTAGGGGACGGGTGAGGGTCAGGCTTCGGGGAAGGTTTAGGGTTAGGGTTCGGGCTAGGGTTAGGGTTAGGGGACGGGGACGGTTTAGGGTCCAGGTGAGGGTACGACAACGTTTTAGGGGGAGCCTACGTGTGAGGGCGTGGGTTAGTGTTAGCGTACGGGTTAGGATTAGGGGACGGGTGAGGGTCAGGCTTCGGGGAAGGGTTAGGGTTAGGGTTCGGGCTAGGGTTAGGGTTAGGGGACGGGGACGGCTTAGGGTCCAGGTGAGGGTACGACAACGCTTTAGGGGGAGCGTACGTGTGAGGGCGCGGGTTAGTGTTAGCGTACGGGTTAGGATTAGGGGACGGGTGACGGTCAGGCTTCGGGAAGGGTTAGGGTTAGGGTTCGGGCTAGGGTTAGGGTTAGGGGACGGGGACGGTTTAGGGTCCAGGTGAGGGTACGACAACGCTTTAGGGGGAGCGTACGTGTGAGGGCGCGGGTTAGTGTTAGCGTACGGGTTAGGATTAGGGGACGGGTGAGGGTCAGGCTTCGGGGAAGGGTTAGGGTTAGGGTTCGGGCTAGGGTTAGGGTTAGGGGACGGGGACGGTTTAGGGTCCAGGTGAGGGTACGACAACGCTTTAGGGGGAGCGTACGTGTGAGGGCGCGGGTTAGTGTTAGCGTACGGGTTAGGATTAGGGGACGGGTGAGGGTCAGGCTTCGGGGAAGGGTTAGGGTTAGGGTTCGGGCTAGGGTTAGGGTTAGGGGACGGGGACGGCTTAGGGTCCAGGTGAGGGTACGACAACGCTTTAGGGGGAGCGTACGTGTGAGGGCGCGGGTTAGTGTTAGCGTACGGGTTAGGATTAGGGGACGGGTGACGGTCAGGCTTCGGGAAGGGTTAGGGTTAGGGTTCGGGCTAGGGTTAGGGTTAGGGGACGGGGACGGTTTAGGGTCCAGGTGAGGGTACGACAACGCTTTAGGGGGAGCGTACGTGTGAGGGCGCGGGTTAGTGTTAGCGTACGGGTTAGGATTAGGGGACGGGTGAGGGTCAGGCTTCGGGGAAGGGTTAGGGTTAGGGTTCGGGCTAGGGTTATGGTTAGGGGACGGGGACGGTTTAGGGTCCAGGTGAGGGTACGACAACGCTTTAGGGGGAGCGTACGTGTGAGGGCGCGGGTTAGTGTTAGCGTACGGGTTAGGATTAGGGGACGGGTGAGGGTCAGGCTTCGGGGAAGGGTTAGGGTTAGGGTTCGGGCTAGGGTTAGGGTTAGGGGACGGGGACGGTTTAGGGTCCAGGTGAGGGTACGACAACGCTTTAGGGGGAGCGTACGTGTGAGGGCGCGGGTTAGTGTTAGCGTACGGGTTAGGATTAGGGGACGGCTGAGGGTCAGGCTTCGGGGAAGGGTTAGGGTTAGGGTTCGGGCTAGGGTTAGGTTTAGGGGACGGGGACGGTTTAGGGTCCAGGTGAGGGTACGACAACGCTTTAGGGTGAGCCTACGTGTGAGGGCGTGGGTTAGTGTTAGCGTACGGGTTAGGATTAGGGGACGGGTGAGGGTCAGGCTTCGGGGAAGGGTTAGGGTTAGGGTTCGGGCTAGGGTTAGGGTTAGGGGACGGGGACGGTTTAGGGTCCAGGTGAGGGTACGACAACGCTTTAGGGGGAGCGTACGTGTGAGGGCGCGGGTTAGTGTTAGCGTACGGGTTAGGATTAGGGGACGGCTGAGGGTCAGGCTTCGGGGAAGGGTTAGGGTTAGGGTTCGGGCTAGGGTTAGGGTTAGGGGACGGGCACGGTTTAGAGTCCAGGTGAGGGTACGACAATGCTTTAGGGGGAGCGTACGTGTGAGGGCGCGGGTTAGTGTTAGCGTACGGGTTAGGATTAGGGGATGGGTGAGGGTCTGTCTTCGGGGAAGGGTTAGGTTTAGAGTTCGGGCTAGGATTACGGTTAGGGAACGGGGACGGTTTAGGGTCCAGGTGAGGGTACGACAACGCTTTAGGGGGAGCGTACGTGTGAGGGCGCGGGTTAGTGTTAGCGTACGGGTTAGGATTAGGGGACGGCTGAGGGTCAGGCTTCGGGGAAGGGTTAGGGTTAGGGTTCGGGCTAGGGTTAGGGTTAGGGGACGGGGACGGTTTAGGGTCCAGGTGAGGGTACGACAACGCTTTAGGGGGAGCGTACGAGTGAGGGCGCGGGTTAGTGGTAGCGTACGGGTTAGGATTAGGGGACGGGTGAGGGTCAGGCTTCGGGGAAGGGTTAGGGTTAGGGTTCGGGCTAGGGTTAGGGTTAGGGGACGGGGACGGTTTAGGGTCCAGGTGAGGGTACGACAACGCTTTAGGGGGACCGTACGTGTGAGGGCGCG
This sequence comes from Stenella coeruleoalba, assembly GCF_951394435.1. Classification (NCBI taxonomy): domain Eukaryota; kingdom Metazoa; phylum Chordata; class Mammalia; order Artiodactyla; family Delphinidae; genus Stenella; species Stenella coeruleoalba. The sequence goes on along the minus strand of NW_027646088.1, from coordinate 217,173 downwards.
GGTTAGTGTTAGCGTACGGGTTAGGATTAGGGGACGGGTGAGGGTCAGGCTTCGGGGAAGGGTTAGGGTTCGGGCTATGGTTAGGGTTAGGGGACGGGGAAGGTTTAGGGTCCAGGTAAGGTTACAACAACGTTTTAGGGGGAGCGTACGTGTGAGGGCGCGGTTTAGTGTTAGCGTACGGGTTAGGATTAGGGGACGGGTGAGGGTCAGGCTTCGGGGAAGGGTTAGGGTTAGGGCTAGGGTTAAGGTTAGGGGATGGGGACGGTTTAGGGTCCAGGTGAGGGTACGACAATGCTTTAGGGGGAGCATATGTTTGAGGGCGCGGGTTAGTGTTAGCATACGGGTTAGGATTAGGGGACGGCTGAGGGTCAGGCTTCGGGGAAGGGTTAGGGTTAGGGTTCGGGCTAGGGTTAGGGTTAGGGGACGGGGACGGTTCAGGGTCCAGGTGAGGGTACGACAACGCTTTAGGGGGAGCGTACGTTTGAGGGCGCGGGTTAGTGTTAGCGTACAGGTTAGGATTAGGGGACGGCTGAGGGTCAGGCTTCGGGGAAGGGTTAGGGTTAGGGCTAGGGTTAAGGTTAGGGGATGGGGACGGTTTAGGGTCCAGGTGAGGGTACGACAATGCTTTAGGGGGAGCATACGTTTGAGGGCGCGGGTTAGTGTTAGCATACGGGTTAGGATTAGGGGACGGCTGAGGGTCAGGCTTCGGGGAAGGGTTAGGGTTAGGGTTCGGGCTAGGGTTAGGGTTAGGGGACGGGGACGGTTTAGGGTCCAGGTGAGGGTACGACAACGCTTTAGGGGGAGCGTACGTGTGAGGGCGCGGGTTAGTGTTAGCGTACGGGTTAGGATTAGGGGACGGGTGAGGGTCAGGCTTCGGGGAAGGGTTAGGGTTAGGGTTCGGGCTAGGGTTAGGGTTAGGGGACGGGGACGGTTTAGGGTCCAGGTGAGGGTACGACAACGCTTTAGGGGGAGCGTACGTGTGAGGGCGCAGGTTAGTGTTAGCGTACGGGTTAGGATTAGGGGCCGGGTGAGGGTCAGGCTTCGGGGAACGGTTAGGGTTAGGGTTCGGGCTAGGGTTAGGGTTAGGGGACGGGGACGGTTTAGGGTCCAGGTGAGGGTACGACAACGCTTTAGGGGGAGCGTACGTGTGAGGGCGCGGGTTAGTGTTAGCGTACGGGTTAGGATTAGGGGACGGGTGAGGGTCAGGCTTCGGGGAAGGGTTAGGGTTCGGGCTAGGGTTAGGGTTAGGGGACGGGGACGGTTTAGGGTCCAGGTGAGGGTACGACAACGCTTTAGGGGGAGCGTACGTGTGAGGGCGCGGGTTAGTGTTAGCGTACGGGTTAGGATTAGGGGACGAGTGAGGGTCAGGCTTCGGGGAAGGGTTAGGGTTAGGGTTCGGGCTAGGGTTAGGGTTAGGGGACGGGGACGTTTTAGGGTCCAGGTGAGGGTACGACAATGCTTTAGTGGGAGCCTACGTGTGAGGGCGTGGGTTAGTGTTAGCGTACGGGTTAGGATTAGGGGACGGGTGAGGGTCAGGCTTCGGGGAAGGGTTAGGGTTAGGGTTCGGGCTAGGGTTAGGGTTAGGGGACGGGGACGGTTTAGGGTCCAGGTGAGGGTACGACAACGCTTTAGGGGGAGCGTACGTGTGAGGGCGCGGGTTAGTGTTAGCGTACGGGTTAGGATTAGGGGACGGGTGACGGTCAGGCTTCGGGAAGGGTTAGGGTTAGGGTTCGGGCTAGGGTTAGGGTTAGGGGATGGGGACGGTTTAGGGTCCAGGTGAGGGTACGACAACGCTTTAGGGGGAGCGTACGTGTGAGGGCGCGTGTTAGTGTTAGCGTACGGGTTAGGATTAGGGGACGGGTGAGGGTCAGGCTTCGGGGAAGGGTTAGGGTTAGGGTTCGGGCTAGGGTTAGGGTTAGGGGACGGGGACGGTTTAGGGTCCAGGTGAGGGTACGACAACGCTTTAGGGGGAGCGTACGTGTGAGGGCGCGGGTTAGTGTTAGCGTACGGGTTAGGATTAGGGGACGGGTGAGGGTCAGGCTTCGGGGAAGGGTTAGGGTTAGGGTTCGGGATAGGGTTAGGGTTAGGGGACGGGGACGGTTTAGGGTCCAGGTGAGGGTACGACAACGCTTTAGGGGGAGCGTACGTGTGAGGGCGCGGGTTAGTGTTAGCGTACGGGTTAGGATTAGGGGACGGGTGAGGGTCAGGCTTCGGGGAAGGGTTAGGGTTAGGGTTCGGGCTAGGGTTAGGGTTAGGGAACGGGGACGGTTTAGGGTCCAGGTGAGGGTACGACAACGCTTTAGGGGGAGCGTACGTGTGAGGGCGCAGGTTAGTGTTATCGTACGGGTTAGGATTAGGGGACGGGTGAGGGTCAGGCTTCGGGGAAGGGTTAGGGTTAGGGTTCGGGCTAGGGTTAGGGTTAGGGGACGGGGACGGTTTAGGGTCCAGGTGAGGGTACGACAACGCTTTAGGGGGAGCGTACGTGTGAGGGCGCGGGTTAGTGTTAGCGTACGGTTTAGTATTAGGGCACGGCTGAGGGTCAGTCTTCGGGGAAGGGTTAGGGTTAGGGTTCGGGCTAGGGTTAGGGTTAGGGGACGGGGACGGTTCAGGGTCCAGGTGAGGGTACGACAACGCTTTAGGGGGAGCGTACGTGTGAGGGCGCGGGTTAGTGTTAGCGTACGGGTTAGGATTAGGGGCCGGGTGAGGGTCAGGCTTCGGGGAAGGGTTAGGGTTCGGGCTAGGGTTAGGGTTACGGGACGGGGACGGTTTAGGGTCCAGGTGAGGGTACGACAACGCTTTAGGGGGAGCGTACGTGTGTGGGCGCGGGTTAGTGTTAGCGTACGGGTTAGGATTAGGGGACGGGTGAGGGTCAGGCTTCGGGGAAGGGTTAGGGTTAGGGTTCGGGCTAGGGTTAGGGTTAGGGGACGGGGACGGTTTAGGGTCCAGGTGAGGGTACGACAACGCTTTAGGGGGAGCCTACGTGTGAGGGCGTGGGTTAGTGTTAGCGTACGGGTTAGGATTAGGGGACGGGTGAGGGTCAGGCTTCGGGGAAGGGTTAGGGTTAGGGTTCGGGCTAGGGTTAGGGTTAGGGGACGGGGACGGCTTAGGGTCCAGGTGAGGGTACGACAACGCTTTAGGGGGAGCGTACGTGTGAGGGCGCGGGTTAGTGTTAGCGTACGGGTTAGGATTAGGGGACGGGTGACGGTCAGGCTTCGGGGAAGGGTTAGGGTTAGGGTTCGGGCTAGGGTTAGGGTTAGGGGACGGGGACGGTTTAGGGTCCAGGTGAGGGTACGACAACGCTTTAGGGGGAGCGTACGTGTGAGGGCGCGGGTTAGTGTTAGCGTACGGGTTAGGATTAGGGGACGGGTGAGGGTCAGGCTTCTGGGAACTGTTAGGGTTAGGGTTCGGGCTAGGGTTAGGGTTAGGGGACGGGGACGGTTTAGGGTCCAGGTGAGGGTACGACAACGCTTTAGGGGGAGCGTACGTGTGAGGGCGCGGGTTAGTGTTAGCGTACGGGTTAGGATTAGGGGACGGGTGAGGGTCAGGCTTCGGGGAAGGGTTAGGGTTAGGGTTCAGGCTAGGGTTAGGGTTAGGGGACGGGGACGGTTTAGGGTCCAGGTGAGGGTACGACAACGCTTTAGGGGGAGCGTACGTGTGAGGGCGCGGGTTAGTGTTAGCGTACGGGTTAGGATTAGGGGACGGCTGAGGGTCAGGCTTCGGGGAAGGGTTAGGGTTAGGGTTCGGGCTAGGGTTAGGTTTAGGGGACGGGGACGGTTTAGGGTCCAGGTGAGGGTACGACAACGCTTTAGGGTGAGCCTACGTGTGAGGGCGTGGGTTAGTGTTAGCGTACGGCTTAGGATTAGGGGACGGGTGAGGGTCAGGCTTCGGGGAAGGGTTAGGGTTAGGGTTCGGGCTAGGGTTAGGGTTAGGGGACGGGGACGGTTTAGGGTCCAGGTGAGGGTACGACAACGCTTTAGGGGGAGCGTACGTGTGAGGGCGCGGGTTAGTGTTAGCGTACGGGTTAGGATTAGGGGACGGCTGAGGGTCAGGCTTCGGGGAAGGGTTAGGGTTAGGGTTCGGGCTAGGGTTAGGGTTAGGGGACGGGCACGGTTTAGAGTCCAGGTGAGGGTACGACAATGCTTTAGGGGGAGCGTACGTGTGAGGGCGCGGGTTAGTGTTAGCGTACGGGTTAGGATTAGGGGATGGGTGAGGGTCTGTCTTCGGGGAAGGGTTAGGTTTAGGGTTCGGGCTAGGATTACGGTTAGGGAACGGGGACGGTTTAGGGTCCAGGTGAGGGTACGACAACGCTTTAGGGGGAGCGTACGTGTGAGGGCGCGGGTTAGTGTTAGCGTACGGGTTAGGATTAGGGGACGGCTGAGGGTCAGGCTTCGGGGAAGGGTTAGGGTTAGGGTTCGGGCTAGGGTTAGGGTTAGGGGACGGGGACGGTTTAGGGTCCAGGTGAGGGTACGACAACGCTTTAGGGGGAGCGTACGTGTGAGGGCGCGGGTTAGTGGTAGCGTACGGGTTAGGATTAGGGGACGGGTGAGGGTCAGGCTTCGGGGAAGGGTTAGGGTTAGGGTTCGGGCTAGGGTTAGGGTTAGGGGACGGGGACGGTTTAGGGTCCAGGTGAGGGTACGACAACGCTTTAGGGGGACCGTACGTGTGAGGGCGCGGGTTAGTGTTAGCGTACGGGTTAGGATTAGGGGACGGGTGAGGGTCAGGCTTCGGGGAAGGGTTAGGGTTAGGGTTCGGGCTAGGGTTAGGGTTAGGGGATGGGGACGGTTTAGGGTCCAGGTGAGGGTACGACAACGCTTTAGGGGGAGCGTACGTGTGAGGGTGCGGGTTAGTGTTAGCGTACGGGTTAGGATTAGGGGACGGGTGAGAGTCAGGCTTCGGGGAAGGGTTAGGGTTAGGGTTCGGGCTAGGGTTAGGGTTAGGGGACGGGGACGGTTCAGGGTCCAGGTGAGGGTACGACAACGCTTTAGGGGGAGCGTACGTTTGAGGGCGCGGGTTAGTGTTAGCGTACAGGTTAGGATTAGGGGACGGCTGAGGGTCAGGCTTCGGGGAAGGGTTAGGGTTAGGGCTAGGGTTAAGGTTAGGGGATGGGGACGGTTTAGGGTCCAGGTGAGGGTACGACAATGCTTTAGGGGGAGCATACGTTTGAGGGCGCGGGTTAGTGTTAGCATACGGGTTAGGATTAGGGGACGGCTGAGGGTCAGGCTTCGGGGAAGGGTTAGGGTTAAGGTTCGGGCTAGGGTTAGGGTTAGGGGACGGGGACGGTTTAGGGTCCAGGTGAGGGTACGACAACGCTTTAGGGGGAGCGTACGTGTGAGGGCGCGGGTTAGTGTTAGCGTACGGGTTAGGATTAGGGGACGGGTGAGGGTCAGGCTTCGGGGAGGGGTTAGGGTTAGGGTTTGGGCTAGGGTTAGGGTTAGGGGACGGGGACGGTTTAGGGTCCAGGTGAGGGTACGACAACGCTTTAGGGGGAGCGTACGTGTGAGGGCGCGGGTTAGTGTTAGCGTACGGGTTAGGATTAGGGGACGGGTGAGGGTCAGGCTTCGGGGAAGGGTTAGGGTGAGGGTTCGGGATAGGGTTAGGGTTAGGGGACGGGGACGGTTTAGGGTCCAGGTGAGGATACGACAACGCTTTGGGGGAGCGTACGTGTGAGGGCGCGGGTTAGTGTTAGCGTATGGGTTAGGATTAGGGGACGGGTGAGGGTCAGGCTTCGGGGAAGGGTTAGGGTTAGGGTTCGGGCTAGGGTTAGGGTTAGGGGACGGGGACGGTTTAGGGTCCAGGTGAGGGTACGACAACGCTTTAGGGGGAGCGTACGTGTGAGGGCGCGGGTTAGTGTAAGCGTACGGGTTAGGATTAGGGGACGGGTGGGGTCATGCTTCGGGGAAGGGTTACGGTTAGGGTTCGGGCTAGGGTTAGGGTTAGGGGACGGGGACGGTTTAGGGTCCAGGTGAGGGTACGACAACGCTTTAGGGGGAGTGTACGTGTGAGGGCGCGGGTTAGTGTTAGCGTATGGGTTAGGATTAGGGGACGGGTGAGGGTCAGGCTTCGGGGAAGGGTTAGGGTTAGGGTTCGGGCTAGGGTTAGGGTTAGGGGACGGGGACGGTTTAGGGTCCAGGTGAGGGTACGACAACGCTTTAGGGGGAGCGTACGTGTGAGGGCGCGGGTTAGTGTTAGCGTACGGTTTAGGATTAGGGGACGGCTGAGGGTCAGGCTTCGGGGAAGGGTTAGGGTTAGGGTTCGGGCTAGGGTTAGGGTTAGGGGACGGGGACGGTTTAGAGTCCAGGTGAGGGTACGACAACGCTTTAGGGGGAGCGTACGTGTGAGGGCACGGGTTAGTGTTAGCGTACGGGTTAGGATTAGGGGACGGGTGAGGGTCAGGCTTCGGGGAAGGGTTAGGGTTAGGGTTCGGGCTAGGGTTAGGGTTAGGGGACGGGGACGGTTTAGGGTCCAGGTGAGGGTACGACAACGCTTTAGGGGGAGCGTACGTGTGAGGGCGCGGGTTAGTGTTAGCGTACGGATTAGGATTAGGGGACGGGTGGGGGTCAGGCTTCGGGGAAGTGTTAGGGTTAGGGTTTGAGCTAGGGTTAGGGTTAGGGGACGGGGACGGTTTAGGGTCCAGGTGAGGGTACGACAACGCTTTAGGGGGAGCCTACGTGTGAGGGCGCGGGTTAGTGTTAGCGTACGGGTTACGATTAGGGGACGGGTGAGGGTCAGGCTTCGGGGAAGGGTTAGGGTTAGGGTTCGGGCTAGGGTTAGGGTTAGGGGACGGGGACGGTTTAGGGTCCAGGTGAGGGTACGACAACGCTTTAGGGGGAGCATACGTGTGAGGGCGCTTGTTAGTGTTAGCGTACGGGTTAGGATTAGGGGACGGGTGAGGGTCAGGCTTCGGGGAAGGGTTAGGGTTAGGGTTCGGGCTAGGGTTAGGGGACGGGGACGGTTTACGGTCCAGGTGAGGGTACAACAACGCTTTAGGGGGAGCGTACGTGTGAGGGCGCGGGTTAGTGTTAGCGTACGGGTTAGGATTAGGGGACGGCTGAGGGTCAGGCTTCGGGGAAGGGTTAGGGTTAGGGTTCGGGCTAGGGTTAGGGTTAGGGGACGGGGACGGTTTAGGGTCCAGGTGAGGGTACGACAACGCTTTAGGGGGAGCGTACGTGTGCGGGCGCGGGTTAGTGTTAGCGTACGGTTTAGGATTAGGGGACGGCTGAGGGTCAGGCTTCGGGGAAGGGTTAGGGTTAGGTTTCGGGCTAGGGTTAGGGTTAGGGGACGGGGACGGTTTAGGGTCCAGGTGAGGGTACGACAACGCTTTAGGGGGAGCGTACGTGTGAGGGCGTGGGTTAGTGTTAGCGTACGGGTTAGGATTAGGGGCCGGGTGAGGGTCAGGCTTCGGGGAAGTGTTAGGGTTAGGGTTCGGTCTAGGGTTAGGGTTAGGGGACGGGGACGGTTTAGGGTCCAGGTGAGGGTACGACAACGCTTTAGGGGGAGCGTACGTGTGAGGGCGCGGGTTAGTGTTAGCATACGGTTTAGGATTAGGGGACGGCTGAGGGTCAGGCTTCGTGGAAGGGTTAGGGTTAGGGTTCGGGCTAGGGTTAGGGTTAGGGGACGGGGACGGTTTAGGGTCCAGGTGAGGGTACGACAACGCTTTAGGGGGAGCGTACGTGTGAGGGCGCGGGTTAGTGTTAGCGTACGGGTTAGGATTAGGGGCCGGGTGAGGGTCAGGCTTCGGGGAAGGGTTAGGGTTAGGGTTCGGGCTAGGGTTAGGGGACGGGGACGGTTTACGGTCCAGGTGAGGGTACAACAACGCTTTAGGGGGAGCGTACGTGTGAGGGCGTGGGTTAGTGTTAGCGTACGGGTTAGGATTAGGGGACGGGTGAGGGTCAGGCTTCGGGGAAGGGTTAGGGTTAGGGTTCGGGCTAGGGTTAGGGTTAGGGGACGGGGACGGTTTAGGGTCCAGGTGAGGGTACGACAACGCTTTAGGGGGAGCGTACGTGTGAGGGCGCGGGTTAGTGTTAGCGTATGGGTTAGGATTAGGGGACGGGTGAGGGTCAGGCTTCGGGGAAGGGTTAGGGTTAGGGTTCGGGCTAGGGTTAGGGTTAGGGGACGGGGACGGTTTAGGGTCCAGGTGAGGGTACGACAACGCTTTAGGGGGAGCGTACGTGTGAGGGCGCGGGTTAGTGTTAGCGTACGGGTTAGGATTAGGGGCCGGGTGAGGGTAAGGCTTCGGGGAACGGTTAGGGTTAGGGTTCGGGCTAGGGTTAGGGTTAGGGGACGGGGACGGTTTAGGGTCCAGGTGAGGGTACGACAACGCTTTAGGGGGAGCGTACGTGTGAGGGCGCGGGTTAGTGTTAGCGTACGGGTTAGGATTAGGGGACGGGTGAGGGTCAGGCTTCGGGGAAGGGTTAGGGTTCGGGCTAGGGTTAGGGTTAGGGGACGGGGACGGTTTAGGGTCCAGGTGAGGGTACGACAACGCTTTAGGGGGAGCGTACGTGTGAGGGCGCGGGTTAGTGTTAGCGTACGGGTTAGGATTAGGGGACGGGTGAGGGTCAGGCTTCGGGGAAGGGTTAGGGTTAGGGTTCGGGCTAGGGTTAGGGTTAGGGGACGGGGACGGTTTAGGGTCCAGGTGAGGGTACGACAATGCTTTAGGGGGAGCCTACGTGTGAGGGCGTGGGTTAGTGTTAGCGTACGGGTTAGGATTAGGGGACGGGTGAGGGTCAGGCTTCGGGGAAGGGTTAGGGTTAGGGTTCGGGCTAGGGTTAGGGTTAGGGGACGGGGACGGTTTAGGGTCCAGGTGAGGGTACGACAACGCTTTAGGGGGAGCGTACGTGTGAGGGCGCGGGTTAGTGTTAGCGTACGGGTTAGGATTAGGGGACGGGTGACGGTCAGGCTTCGGGAAGGGTTAGGGTTAGGGTTCGGGCTAGGGTTAGGGTTAGGGGATGGGGACGGTTTAGGGTCCAGGTGAGGGTACGACAACGCTTTAGGGGGAGCGTACGTGTGAGGGCGCGTGTTAGTGTTAGCGTACGGGTTAGGATTAGGGGACGGGTGAGGGTCAGGCTTCGGGGAAGGGTTAGGGTTAGGGTTCGGGCTAGGGTTAGGGGACGGGGACGGTTTAGGGTCCAGGTGAGGGTACGACAACGCTTTAGGGGGAGCGTACGTGTGAGGGCGCGGGTTAGTGTTAGCGTACGGGTTAGGATTAGGGGACGGGTGAGGGTCAGGCTTCGGGGAAGGGTTAGGGTTCGGGTTCGGGCTAGGGTTAGGGTTAGGGGACGGGGACGGTTTAGGGTCCAGGTGAGGGTACGACAACGCTTTAGGGGGAGCGTACGTGTGAGGGCGCAGGTTAGTGTTAGCGTACGGTTTAGTATTAGGGCACGGCTGAGGGTCAGTCTTCGGGGAAGGGTTAGGGTTAGGGTTCGGGCTAGGGTTAGGGTTAGGGGACGGGGACGGTTTAGGGTCCAGGTGAGGGTACGACAACGCTTTAAGGGGAGCGTACGTGTGAGGGCGCGGGTTAGTGTTAGCGTACGGGTTAGGATTAGGGGACGGGTGAGGGTCAGGCTTCGGGGAAGGGTTAGGGTTCGGGCTAGGGTTAGGGTTACGGGACGGGGACGGTTTAGGGTCCAGGTGAGGGTACGACAACGCTTTAGGGGGAGCGTACGTGTGAGGGCGTGGGTTAGTGTTAGCGTACGGGTTAGGATTAGGGGACGGGTTAGGGTCAGGCTTCGGGGAAGGTTTAGGGTTAGGGTTCGGGCTAGGGTTAGGGTTAGGGGACGGGGACGGTTTAGGGTCCAGGTGAGGGTACGACAACGCTTTAGGGGGAGCGTACGTGTGAGGGCGCGGGTTAGTGTTAGCGTACGGGTTAGGATTAGGGAACGGGTGATGGTCAGGCTTCGGGGAAGGGTTAGGGTTAGGGTTCGGGCTAGGGTTAGGGTTAGGGGACGGGGACGGTTTACGGTCCAGGTGAGGGTACAACAACGCTTTAGGGGGAGCGTACGTGTGAGGGCGCGGGTTAGTGTTAGCGTACGGGTTAGGATTAGGGGACGGGTGATGGTCAGGCTTCGGGGAAGGGTTAGGGTTAGGGTTCGGGCTAGGGTTAGGGTTAGGGGACGGGGACGGTTTAGGGTCCAGGTGAGGGTACGACAACGCTTTAGGGGGAGCGTACGTGTGAGGGCGCGGGTTAGTGTTAGCGTACGGTTTAGGATTAGGGGACGGCTGAGGGTCAGGCTTCGGGGAAGGGTTAGGGTTAGGTTTCGGGCTAGGGTTAGGGTTAGGGCACGGGGACGGTTTAGGGTCCAGGTGAGGGTACGACAACGCTTTAGGGGGAGCGTACGTGTGAGGGCGTGGGTTAGTGTTAGCGTACGGGTTAGGATTAGGGGCCGGGTGAGGGTCAGGCTTCGGGGAAGGGTTAGGGTTAGGGTTCGGGCTAGGGTTAGGGTTAGGGGACGGGGACGGTTTAGGGTCCAGGTGAGGGTACGACAACGCTTTAGGGGGAGCGTACGTGTGAGGGCGCGGGTTAGTGTTAGCATACGGTTTAGGATTAGGGGACTGCTAAGGGTCAGGCTTCGTGGAAGGGTTAGGGTTAGTGTTCGGGCTAGGGTTAGGGTTAGGGGACGGGGACGGTTTAGGGTCCAGGTGAGGGTACGACAACGCTTTAGGGGGAGCGTACGTGTGAGGGCGCGGGTTAGTGTTAGCGTACGGGTTAGGATTAGGGGCCGGGTGAGGGTCAGGCTTCGGGGAAGGGTTAGGGTTAGGTTTCGGGCTAGGGTTAGGGTTAGGGGACGGGGAAGGTTTAGGGTCCAGGTGAGGATACGACAACGCTTTAGGGGGAGCCTACGTGTGAGGGCGCGGGTTAGTGTTAGCGTATGGGTTAGGATTAGGGGACGGGTGAGGGTCAGGCTTCGGGGAAGGGTTAGGGTTAGGGTTCGGGCTAGGGTTAGGGTTAGGGGACGGGGACGGTTTAGGGTCCAGGTGAGGGTACGACAACGCTTTAGGGGGAGCGTACGTGTGAGGGCGCAGGTTAGTGTTAGCGTACGGGTTAGGATTAGGGGACGGCTGAGGGTCAGGCTTCGGGGAAGGGTTAGGGTTAGGGTTCGGGCTAGGGTTAGGGTTAGGGGACGGGGACGGTTTAGGGTCCAGGTGAGGGTACGACAACGCTTTAGTGGGAGCGTACGTGTGAGGGCGCGGGTTAGTGTTAGCGTACGGGTTAGGATTAGGGGACGGGTGAGGGTCAGGCTTCGGGGAAGGGTTCGGGTTAGGGTTCGGGCTAGGGTTAGTGTTAGGGGACGGGGACGGTTTAGGGTCCAGGTGAGGGTACGACAACGCTTTAGGGGGAGCGTACGTGTGAGGGCGCGGGTTAGTGTTAGCGTACGGTTTAGTATTAGGGCACGGCTGAGGGTCAGGCTTAGGGGAAGGGTTAGGGTTAGGGTTCGGGCTAGGGTTAGGGTTAGGGGACGGGGACGGTTTAGGGTCCAGGTGAGGGTACGACAACGCTTTAGGGGGAGCGTAAGTGTGAGGGCGCGGGTTAGTGTTAGCGTACGGGTTAGGATTAAGGGACGGGTGAGGGTCAGGCTTCGGGGAAAGGTTAGGGTTCGGGCTAGGGTTAGGGTTAGGGGACGGGGACGGTTTAGGGTCCAGGTGAGGGTACGACAACGCTTTAGGGGGAGCGTACGTGTGAGGGCGCGGGTTAGTGTTAGAGTATGGGTTAGGATTAGGGGACGGGTGAGGGTCAGGCTTCGGGGAAGGGTTAGGGTTAGGGTTCGGGCTAGGGTTAGGGTTAGGGGACGGGGACGGTTTAGGGTCCAGGTGAGGGTACGACAACGCTTTAGGGGGAGCGTACGTGTGAGGGCGCGGGTTAGTGTTAGCGTACGGGTTAGGATTAGGGGCCGGGTGAGGGTCAGGCTTCGGGGAACGGTTAGGGTTAGGGTTCGGGCTAGGGTTAGGTTTAGGGGACGGGGACGGTTTAGGGTCCAGGTGAGGGTACGACAACGCTTTAGGGGGAGCGTACGTGTGAGGGCGCGGGTTAGTGTTAGCGTACGGGTTAGGATTAGGGGACGGGTGAGGGTCAGGCTTCGGGGAAGGGTTAGGGTTCGGGCTAGGGTTAGGGTTAGGGGACGGGGACGGTTTAGGGTCCAGGTGAGGGTACGACAACGCTTTAGGGGGAGCGTACGTGTGAGGGCGTGGGTTAGTGTTAGCGTACGGGTTAGGATTAGGGGACGGGTGAGGGTCAGGCTTCGGGGAAGGGTTAGGGTTAGGGTTCGGGCTAGGGTTAGGGTTAGGGGACGGGGACGGTTTAGGGTCCAGGTGAGGGTACGACAACGCTTTAGGGGGAGCCTACGTGTGAGGGCGTGGGTTAGTGTTAGCGTACGGGTTAGGATTAGGGGACGGGTGAGGGTCAGGCTTCGGGGAAGGGTTAGGGTTAGGGTTCGGGCTAGGGTTAGGGTTAGGGGACGGGGACGGTTTAGGGTCCAGGTGAGGGTACGACAACGCTTTAGGGGGAGCGTACGTGTGAGGGCGCGGGTTAGTGTTAGCGTACGGGTTAGGATTAGGGGACGGGTGACGGTCAGGCTTCGGGAAGGGTTAGGGTTAGGGTTCGGGCTAGGGTTAGGGTTAGGGGACGGGGAAGGCTTAGGGTGCAGGTGAGGGTACGACAACGCTTTAGGGGGAGCGTACGTGTGAGGGCGCGGGTTAGTGTTAGCGTACGGGTTAGGATTAGGGGACGGGTGAGGGTCAGGCTTCGGGGAAGGGTTAGGGTTAGGGTTCGGGCTAGGGTTAGGGGACGGGGACGGTTTAGGGTCCAGGTGAGGGTACGACAACGCTTTAGGGGGAGCGTACGTGTGAGGGCGCGGGTTAGTGTTAGCGTACGGGTTAGGATTAGGGGACGGGTGAGTGTCAGGCTTCGGGGAAGCGTTAGGGTTCGGGTTCGGGCTAGGGTTAGGGTTAGGGGACGGGGACGGTTTAGGGTCCAGGTGAGGGTACGACAACGCTTTAGGGGGAGCGTACGTGTGAGGGCGCGGGTTAGTGTTAGCGTACGGGTTAGGATTAGGGGACGGGTGAGGGTCAGGCTTCGGGGAAGGGTTAGGGTTAGGGTTCGGGCTAGGGTTAGGGTTAGGGAACGGGGACGGTTTAGGGTCCAGGTGAGGGTACGACAACGCTTTAGGGGGAGCGTACGTGTGAGGGCGCAGGTTAGTGTTAGCGTACGGGTTAGGATTAGGGGACGGCTGAGGGTCAGGCTTCGGGGAAGGGTTAGGGTTAGGGTTCGGGCTAGGGTTAGGGTTAGGGGACGGGGACGGTTTAGGGTCCAGGTGAGGGTACGACAACGCTTTAGGGGGAGGGTACGTGTGAGGGCGCGGGTTAGTGTTAGCGTACGGTTTAGTATTAGGGCACGGCTGAGGGTCAGTCTTCGGGGAAGGGTTAGGGTTAGGGTTCGGGCTAGGGTTAGGGTTAGGGGACGGGGACGGTTTAGGGTCCAGGTGAGGGTACGACAACGCTTTAGGGGGAGCGTACGTGTGAGGGCGCGGGTTAGTGTTAGCGTACGGGTTAGGATTAGGGGACGGGTGAGGGTCAGGCTTCGGGGAAGGGTTAGGGTTCGGGCTAGGGTTAGGGTTAGGGGACGGGGACGGTTTAGGGTCCAGGTGAGGGTACGACAACGCTTTAGGGGGAGCGTACGTGTGAGGGCGCGGGTTAGTGTTAGCGTACGGGTTAGGATTAGGGGACGGGTTAGGGTCAGGCTTCGGGGAAGGTTTAGGGTTAGGGTTCGGGCTAGGGTTAGGGTTAGGGGACGGGGACGGTTTAGGGTCCAGGTGAGGGTACGACAACGCTTTAGGGGGAGCCTACGTGTGAGGGCGTGGGTTAGTGTTAGCGTACGGGTTAGGATTAGGGGACGGGTGAGGGTCAGGCTTCGGGGAAGGGTTAGGGTTAGGGTTCGGGCTAGGGTTAGGGTTAGGGGACGGGGAAGGCTTAGGGTGCAGGTGAGGGTACGACAACGCTTTAGGGGGAGCGTACGTGTGAGGGCGTGGGTTAGTGTTAGCGTACGGGTTAGGATTAGGGGACGGGTGAGGGTCAGGCTTCGGGGAAGGGTTAGGGTTAGGGTTCGGGCTAGGGTTAGGGTTAGGGGACGGGGACGGTTTAGGGTCCAGGTGAGGGTACGACAACGCTTTAGGGGGAGCGTACGTGTGAGGACGCGGGTTAGTGTTAGCGTACGGGTTAGGATTAGGGGACGGGTGAGGGTCAGGCTTCGGGGAAGGGTTAGGGTTAGGGTTCGGGCTAGGGTTAGGGTTAGGGGACGGGGACGGTTTAGGGTCCAGGTGAGGGTACGACAACGCTTTAGGGGGAGCGTACGTGTGAGGGCGCGGGTTAGTGTTAGCGTACGGGTTAGGATTAGGGGACGGCTGAGGGTCAGGCTTCGGGGAAGGGTTAGGGTTAGGGTTCGGGCTAGGGTTAGGGTTAGGGTTAGGGTACGGGGACGGTTTAGGGTCCAGGTGAGGGTACGGCAACGCTTTAGGGGGAGCTTACATGTGAGGGCGCGGGTTAGTTTTAGCGTACGGGTTAGGATTAGGGGACGGGTGAGGGTCAGGCTTCGGGGAAGGGTTAGGGTTAGGGTTCGGGCTAGGGTTAGGGTTAGGGGACGGGGACGGTTTAGGGTCCAGGTGAGGGTACGACAACGCTTTAGGGGGAGCGTACGTGTGAGGGCGCGGGTTAGTGTTAGCGTACGGGTTAGGATTAGGGGACGGGTGAGGGTCAGGCTTCGGGGAAGAGTTAGGGTTAGGGTTCGGGCTAGGGTTAGGGTTAGGGGACGGGGACGGTTTAGGGTCCAGGTGAGGGTACGACAACGCTTTAGGGGGAGCGTACGTGTGAGGGCGCGGGTTAGTGTTAGCGTACGGGTTAGGATTAGGGGACGCCTGAGGGTCAGGCTTCGGGGAAGGTTTAGGGTTAGGGTTCGGGCTAGGGTTAGGGTTAGGGGACGGGGACGGTTTAGGGTCCAGGTGAGGGTACGACAACGCTTTAGTGGGAGCGTACGTGTGAGGGCGCGGGTTAGTGTTTGCGTACGGGTTAGGATTAGGGGACGGGTGAGGGTCAGGCTTCGGGGAAGGGTTAGGGTTAGGGTTCGGGCTAGGGTTAGGGTTAGGGGACGGGGACGGTTTAGGGTCCAGGTGAGGGTACGACAACGCTTTAGGGGGAGCGTACGTGTGAGGGCGCGGGTTAGTGTTAGCGTACGGTTTAGTATTAGGGCACGGCTGAGGGTCAGGCTTAGGGGAAGGGTTAGGGTTAGGGTTCGGGCTAGGGTTAGGGTTAGGGGACGGGGACGGTTTAGGGTCCAGGTGAGGGTACGACAACGCTTTAGGGGGAGCGTACGTGTGAGGGCGCGGGTTAGTGTTAGCGTACGGGATAGGATTAAGGGACGGGTGAGGGTCAGGCTTCGGGGAAGGGTTAGGGTTCGGGCTAGGGTTAGGGTTAGGGGACGGGGACGGTTTAGGGTCCAGGTGAGGGTACGACAACGCTTTAGGGGGAGCGTACGTGTGAGGGCGCGGGTTAGTGTTAGCG
Organism: Stenella coeruleoalba; assembly: GCF_951394435.1. Classification (NCBI taxonomy): domain Eukaryota; kingdom Metazoa; phylum Chordata; class Mammalia; order Artiodactyla; family Delphinidae; genus Stenella; species Stenella coeruleoalba. The sequence continues at coordinate 201,630 of NW_027646088.1, read as the reverse complement.
TACGGGTTAGGATTAGGGGACGGGTGAGGGTCAGGCTTCGGGGAAAGGTTAGGGTTAGGGTTCGGGCTAGGGTTAGGGTTAGGGGACGGGGACGGTTTAGGGTCCAGGTGAGGGTACGACAACGCTTTAGGGGGAGCGTACGTGTGAGGGCACGGGTTAGTGTTAGCGTACGGTTTAGTATTAGGGCACGGCTGAGGGTCAGGCTTAGGGGAAGGGTTAGGGTTAGGGTTCGGGCTAGGGTTAGGGTTAGGGGACGGGGACGGTTTAGGGTCCAGGTGAGGGTACGACAACGCTTTAGGGGGAGCGTACGTGTGAGGGCGCGGGTTAGTGTTAGCGTACGGGTTAGGATTAGGGGACGGGTGTGGGTCAGGCTTCGGGGAAAGGTTAGGGTTCGGGCTATGGTTAGGGTTAGGGGACGGGGAAGGTTTAGGGTCCAGGTGAGGTTACAACAACGTTTTAGGGGGAGCGTACGTGTGAGGGCGCGGTTTAGTGTTAGCGTACGGGTTAGGATTAGGGGACGGGTGAGGGTCAGGCTTCGGGGAAGGGTTAGGGTTAGGGTTCGGGCTAGGGTTAGGGTTAGGGGACGGGGACGGCTTAGGGTCCAGGTGAGGGTACAACAACGCTTTAGGGGGAGCGTACGTGTGAGGGCGCGGGTTAGTGTTAGCGTACGGGTTAGGATTAGGGGACGGGTGACGGTCAGGCTTCGGGAAGGGTTAGGGTTAGGGTTCGGGCTAGGGTTAGGGTTAGGGGACGGGGACGGTTTAGGGTCCAGGTGAGGGTACGACAACGCTTTAGGGGGAGCGTACGTGTGAGGGCGCGGGTTAGTGTTAGCGTACGGGTTAGGATTAGGGGACGGGTGAGGGTCAGGCTTCGGGGAAGGGTTAGGGTTAGGGTTCGGGCTAGGGTTAGTGTTAGGGTTAGGGTACGGGGACGGTTTAGGGTCCAGGTGAGGGTACGGCAACGCTTTAGGGGGAGCGTACGTGTGAGGGCGCGGGTTAGTGTTAGCGTACGGGTTAGGATTAGGGGACGGGTGAGGGTCAGGCTTCGGGGAAGGGTTAGGGTTAGGGTTCGGGCTAGGGTTAGGGTTAGGGGACGGGGACGGTTTAGGGTCCAGGTGAGGGTACGACAACGCTTTAGGGGGAGCGTACGTGTGAGGGCGCGGGTTAGTGTTAGCGTACGGGTTAGGATTAGGGGACGGGTGAGGGTCAGGCTTCGGGGAAGGGTTAGGGTTAGGGATCGGGCTAGGGTTAGGGTTAGGAGACGGGGACGGTTTAGGGTCCAGGTGAGGGTACGACAACGCTTTAGGGGGAGCGTACGTGTGAGGGCGCGGGTTAGTGTTAGCGTACGGGTTAGGATTAGGGGACGGCTGAGGGTCAGGCTTCGGGGAAGGGTTAGGGTTAGGGTTCGGGCTAGGGTTAGGGTTAGGGGACGGGGACGGTTTAGGGTCCAGGTGAGGGTACGACAACGCTTTAGGGGGAGCGTACGTGTGAGGGCGCGGGTTAGTGTTAGCGTACGGGTTAGGATCAGGGGACGGGTGAGGGTCAGGCTTCGGGGAAGGGTTAGGGTTAGGGTTCGGGCTAGGGTTAGGGTTAGGGGACGGGTACGGTTTAGGGTCCAGGTGAGGGTACGACAACGCTTTAGGGGGTGCGTACGTGTGAGGGCGCGGGTTAGTGTTAGCGTACGGGTTAGGATTAGGGGACGGGTGAGGGTCAGGCTTCGGGGAAGGGTTAGGGTTAGGGTTCGGGCTAGGGTTAGGGTTAGGGGACGGGGACGGTTTAGGGTCCAGGTGAGGGTACGACAACGCTTTAGGGGGAGCCTACGTGTGAGGGCGCGGGTTAGTGTTAGCGTACGTGTTACGATTAGGGGACGGCTGAGGGTCAGGCTTCGGGGAAGGGTTAGGTTTAGGGTTCGGGCTAGGGTTAGGGTTAGGGGACGGGGACGGTTTAGGGTCCAGGTGAGGGTACGACAACGCTTTAGGGGGAGCGTACGTGTGAGGGTGCGGGTTAGTGTTAGCGTACGGGTTAGGATTAGGGGACGGGTGAGGGTCAGGCTTCGGGGAAGGGTTAGGGTTAGGGTTCGGGCTAGGGTTAGGGTTAGGGGACGGGGACGGTTTAGGGTCCAGTTGAGGGTATGACAACGCTTTAGGGGGAGCGTACGTGTGAGGGCGCGGGTTAGTGTTAGCGTACGGGTTAGGATTAGGGGACGGCTGAGGGTCAGGCTTCGGGGAAGGGTTAGGGTTAGGGTTCGGGCTAGGGTTAGGGTTAGGGGACGGGGACGGTTTAGGGTCCAGGTGAGGGTACGACAACGCTTTAGTGGGAGCGTACGTGTGAGGGCGCGGGTTAGTGTTAGCGTACGGGTTAGGATTAGGGGAAGGCTGAGGGTAAGGCTTCGGGGAAGGGTTAGGGTTAGGGTTCGGGCTAGGGTTAGGGGACGGGGACGGTTTAGGGTCCAGGTGAGGGTACGACAACGCTTTAGGGGGAGCGTACGTGTGAGGGCGCGGGTTAGTGTTAGCGTACGGTTTAGGATTAGGGGCCGGCTGAGGGTCAGGCTTCGGGGAAGGGTTAGGGTTAGGGTTCGGGCTACGGTTAGGGTTAGGGGACGGGGACGGTTTAGGGTCCAGGTGAGGGTACGACAACGCTTTAGGGGGAGCGTACGTGTGAGGGCGCGGGTTAGTGTTAGCGTACGGGTTAGGATTAGGGGCCGGGTGAGGGTCAGGCTTCGAGGAAGGGTTAGGGTTAGGGTTCGGGCTAGGGTTAGGGTTAGGGGACGGGGACGGTTTAGGGTCCAGGTGAGGGTACGACAACGCTTTAGGGGGAGCGTACGTGTGAGGCCGCGGGTTAGTGTTAGCGTACGGGTTAGGATTAGGGGACGGCTGAGGGTCAGGCTTCGGGGAAGGGTTAGGGTTAGGGTTCGGGCTAGGGTTAGGGTTAGGGGACGGGGACGGTTTAGGGTCCAGGTGAGGGTATGACAACGCTTTAGGGGGAGCGTACGTGTGAGGGCGTTGGTTAGTGTTAGCGTACGGGTTAGGATTAGGGGACGGCTGAGGGTCAGGCTTCGGGGAAGGGTTAGGGTTAGGGTTCGGGCTAGGGTTAGGGTTAGGGGACGGGGACAGTTTAGGGTGCAGGTGAGGGTACGACAACGCTTTAGGGGGAGCGTACGTGTGAGGGCGCGGGTTAGTGTTAGCGTACGGGTTAGGATTAGGGGACGGCTGAGGGTCAGGCTTCGGGGAAGGTTTAGGGTTAGGGTTCGGGCTAGGGTTAGGGTTAGGGGACGGGGACGGTTTAGGGTCCACGTGAGGGTACGACAACGCTTTACGGGGAGCGTACGTGTGAGGGCGCGGGTAAGTGTTAGCGTACGGGTTAGGATTAGGGGACGGCTGAGGGTCAGGCTTCGGGGAAGGGTTAGGGTTAGGGTTCGGGCTAGGGTTAGGGTTAGGGGACGGGGACGGTTTAGGGTCCAGGTGAGGGTACGACAATGCTTTAGTGGGAGCGTACGTGTGAGGGCGCGGGTTAGTGTTAGCGTACGGGTTAGGATTAGGGGACGGGTGAGGGTCAGGCTTCGGGGAAGGGTTAGGGTTAGGGTTCGGGCTAGGGTTAGGGTTAGGGGACGGGGACGGTTTAGGGTCCAGGTGAGGGTACGACAATGCTTTAGGGGGAGCGTACGTGTGAGGGCGTGGGTTAGTGTTAGCGTATGGGTTAGGATTAGGGGACGGCTGAGGGTCAGGCTTCGGGGAAGGGTTAAGGTTAGGGTTCGGGCTAGGGTTAGGGTTAGGGGACGGGGACGGTTTAGGGTCCAGGTGAGGGTACGACAACGCTTTAGGGGGAGCGTACGTGTGAGGGCGCGGGTTAGTGTTAGCGTACGGTTTAGGATTAGGGGACGGCTGAGGGTCAGGCTTCGGGGAAGGGTTAGGGTTAGGGTTCGGGCTAGGGTTAGGGTTAGGGGACGGGGACGGTTTAGAGTCCAGGTGAGGGTACGACAACGCTTTAGGGGGAGCGTACGTGTGAGGGCGCGGGTTAGTGTTAGCGTACGGGTTAGGATTAGGGGACGGCTGAGGGTCAGGCTTCGGGGAAGGGTTAGGGTTAGGGTTCGGGCTAGGGTTAGGGTTAGGGGACGGGGACGGTTTAGGGTCCAGGTGAGGGTACGACAACGCTTTAGGGGGAGCGTATGTGTGAGGGCGCGGGTTAGTGTTAGCGTACGGGTTAGGATTAGGGGACGGGTGAGGGTCAGGCTTCGGGGAAGGGTTAGGGTTAGGGTTCGGGCTAGGGTTAGGGTTAGGGGACGGGGACGGTTTAGGGTCCAGGTGAGTGTACGACAACGCTTTAGGGGGAGCGTACGTGTGAGGGCGCGGGTTAGTGTTAGCGTACGGCTTAGGATTAGGGGACGGGTGAGGGTCAGGCTTCGGGGAAGGGTTAGGGTTAGGGTTCGGGCTAGGGTTAGGGTTAGGGTTAGGGGATGGGGACGGTTTAGGGTCCAGGTGAGGGTACGACAACGCTTTAGGGGGAGCGTACGTGTGAGGGCGCGGGTTAGTCTTAGCGTACGGGTTAGGATTAGGGGACGGGTGAGGGTCAGGCTTCGGGGAAGGGTTAGGGTTAGGGTTCGGGCTAGGGTTAGGGTTAGGGGACGGGGACGGTTTAGGGTCCAGGTGAGGGTACGACAACGCTTTAAGGGGAGCCTACGTGTGAGGGCGTGGGTTAGTGTTAGCGTACGGGTTAGGATTATGGGATGGGTGAGGGTCAGTCTTCGGGGAAGGGTTAGGGTTAGGGTTCGGGCTAGGGTTAGGGTTAGGGGACGGGGACGGTTTAGGGTCCAGGTGAGGGTACGACAACGCTTTAGGGGGAGCGTACGTGTGAGGGCGCGGGTTAGTGTTAGCGTACGGGTTAGGATTAGGGGACGGGTGAGGGTCAGGCTTCGGGAAGGGTTAGGGTTAGGGTTCGGGCTAGGGTTAGGGTTAGGGGACGGGGACGGTTTAGGGTCCAGGTGAGGGTACGACAACGCTTTAGGGGGAGCGTACGTGTGAGGGCGCGGGTTAGTGTTAGCGTACGGGTTAGGATTAGGGGACGGCTGTGGGTCAGGCTTCGGGGAAGGTTTAGGGTTAGGGTTCGGGCTAGGGTTAGGGTTAGAGGACGGGGACGGTTTAGGGTCCAGGTGAGGGTACGATAACGCTTTATGGGGAGCGTACGTGTGAGGGCGCGGGTTAGTGTTAGCGTACGGTTTAGGATTAGGGGACGGCTGAGGGTCAGGCTTCGGGGAAGGGTTAGGGTTAGGGTTCGGGCTAGGGTTAGGGTTAGAGGATGGGGACGGTTTAGGGTCCAGGTGAGGGTACGACAACGCTTTAGGGGGAGCGTACGTGTGAGGGCGCGGGTTAGTGTTAGCGTACGGCTTAGGATTAGGGGACGGCTGAGGGTCAGGCTTCGGGGAAGGGTTAGGGTTATGGTTCGGGCTAGGGTTAGAGTTGGGGACGGGGACAGTTTAGGGTCCAGGTGAGGGTACGACAACGCTTTAGGGGGAGCCTACGTGTGAGGGCGCGGGTTAGTGTTAGCGTACGGTTTAGTATTAGGGCACAGCTGAGGGTCAGGGTTAGGGGAAGGGTTAGGGTTAGGGTTCGGGCTAGGGTTAGGGTTAGGGGACGGGGACGGTTTAGGGTCCAGGTGAGGGTACGACAACGCTTTAGGGGGAGCGTTCGTGTGAGGGCGCCGGTTAGTGTTAGCGTACGGGTTAGGATTAAGGGACGGGTGAGGGTCAGGCTTCGGGGAAGGGTTAGGGTTCGGGCTAGGGTTAGGGTTAGGGACGGGGACGGTTTAGGGTCCAGGTGAGGGTACGACAACGCTTTAGGGGGAGCGTACGTGTGAGGGCGCGGGTTAGTGTTAGCGTACGGGTTAGGATTAGGGGACGGGTGAGGGTCAGGCTTCGGGGAAGGGTTAGGGTTAGGGTTCGGGCTAGGGTTAGGGTTAGGGGACGGGGACGGTTTAGGGTCCAGGTGAGGGTACGACAACGCTTTAGGGGGAGCGTACGTGTGAGGGCGCGGGTTAGTGTTAGCGTACGGGTTAGGATTAGGGGCCAGGTGAGGGTCAGGCTTCGGGGAACGGTTAGGGTTAGGGTTCGGGCTAGGGTTAGGGTTAGGGGACGGGGACGGTTTAGGGTCCAGGTGAGGGTACGACAACGCTTTAGGGGGAGCGTACGTGTGAGGGCGCGGGTTAGTGTTAGCGTACGGTTTATTATTAGGGCACGGCTGAGGGTCAGGCTTAGGGGAAGGGTTAGGGTTAGGGTTCGGGCTAGGGTTAGGGTTAGGGGACGGGGACGGTTTAGGGTCCAGGTGAGGGTACGACAACGCTTTAGGGGGAGCGTACGTGTGAGGGCGCGGGTTAGTGTTAGCGTACGGGTTAGGATTAGGGGACGGGTGAGGGTCTGGCTTCGGGGAAGGGTTAGGGTTAGGGTTCGGGCTAGGGTTAGGGTTAGGGGACGGGGACGGTTTAGGGTCCAGGTGAGGGTACGACAACGCTTTAGGGGGAGCGTAAGTGTGAGGGCGCGTGTTCGTGTTAGCGTACGGGTTAGGATTAGGGGACGGGTGTGGGTCAGGCTTCGGGGAAGGGTTAGGGTTAGGGTTCGGGCTAGGGTTAGGGTTAGGGGACGGGGACGGTTTAGGGTCCAGGTGAGGGTACAACAACGCTTTAGGGGGAGCGTACGTGTGAGGGCGTGGGTTAGTGTTAGCGTACGGGTTAGGATTAGGGGACGGCTGAGGGTCAGGCTTCGGGGAAGGGTTAGGGTTATGGTTCGGGCTAGGGTTAGAGTTGGGGACGGGGACAGTTTAGGGTCCAGGTGAGGGTACGACAACGCTTTAGGGGGAGCCTACGTGTGAGGGCGCGGGTTAGTGTTAGCGTACGGTTTAGTATTAGGGCACAGCTGAGGGTCAGGGTTAGGGGAAGGGTTAGGGTTAGGGTTCGGGCTAGGGTTAGGGTTAGGGGACGGGGACGGTTTAGGGTCCAGGTGAGGGTACGACAACGCTTTAGGGGGAGCGTTCGTGTGAGGGCGCCGGTTAGTGTTAGCGTACGGGTTAGGATTAAGGGACGGGTGAGGGTCAGGCTTCGGGGAAGGGTTAGGGTTCGGGCTAGGGTTAGGGTTAGGGACGGGGACGGTTTAGGGTCCAGGTGAGGGTACGACAACGCTTTAGGGGGAGCGTACGTGTGAGGGCGCGGGTTAGTGTTAGCGTACGGGTTAGGATTAGGGGACGGGTGAGGGTCAGGCTTCGGGGAAGGGTTAGGGTTAGGGTTCGGGCTAGGGTTAGGGTTAGGGGACGGGGACGGTTTAGGGTCCAGGTGAGGGTACGACAACGCTTTAGGGGGAGCGTACGTGTGAGGGCGCGGGTTAGTGTTAGCGTACGGGTTAGGATTAGGGGCCAGGTGAGGGTCAGGCTTCGGGGAACGGTTAGGGTTAGGGTTCGGGCTAGGGTTAGGGTTAGGGGACGGGGACGGTTTAGGGTCCAGGTGAGGGTACGACAACGCTTTAGGGGGAGCGTACGTGTGAGGGCGCGGGTTAGTGTTAGCGTACGGTTTATTATTAGGGCACGGCTGAGGGTCAGGCTTAGGGGAAGGGTTAGGGTTAGGGTTCGGGCTAGGGTTAGGGTTAGGGGACGGGGACGGTTTAGGGTCCAGGTGAGGGTACGACAACGCTTTAGGGGGAGCGTACGTGTGAGGGCGCGGGTTAGTGTTAGCGTACGGGTTAGGATTAGGGGACGGGTGAGGGTCTGGCTTCGGGGAAGGGTTAGGGTTAGGGTTCGGGCTAGGGTTAGGGTTAGGGGACGGGGACGGTTTAGGGTCCAGGTGAGGGTACGACAACGCTTTAGGGGGAGCCTACGTGTGAGGGCGCGGGTTAGTGTTAGCGTACGGGTTAGGATTAGGGGACGGGTGAGGGTCAGGCTTCGGGGAAGGGTTAGGTTTAGGGTTCGGGCTAGGGTTAGGGTTAGGGGACGGGGACGGTTTAGGGTCCAGGTGAGGGTACGACAACGCTTTAAGGGGAGCGTACGTGTGAGGGCGCGGGTTAGTGTTAGCGTACGGCTTAGGATTAGGGGACGGGTGAGGGTCAGGCTTCGGGGAAGGGTTAGGGTTAGGGTTCGGGCTAGGGTTAGGGTTAGGGTTAGGGGATGGGGACGGTTTAGGGTCCAGGTGAGGGTACGACAACGCTTTAGGGGGAGCGTACGTGTGAGGGCGCGGGTTAGTCTTAGCGTACGGGTTAGGATTAGGGGACGGCTGAGGGTCAGGCTTCGGGGAAGGGTTAGGGTTAGGGTTCGGGCTAGGGTTAGGGTTAGGGGACGGGGACGGTTTAGGGTCCAGGTGAGGGTACGACAACGCTTTAAGGGGAGCCTACGTGTGAGGGCGTGGGTTAGTGTTAGCGTACGGGTTAGGATTATGGGATGGGTGAGGGTCAGTCTTCGGGGAAGGGTTAGGGTTAGGGTTCGGGCTAGGGTTAGGGTTAGGGGACGGGGACGGTTTAGGGTCCAGGTGAGGGTACGACAACGCTTTAGGGGGAGCGTACGTGTGAGGGCGCGGGTTAGTGTTAGCGTACGGGTTAGGGTTAGGGGACGGGTGAGGGTCAGGCTTCGGGAAGGGTTAGGGTTAGGGTTCGGGCTAGGGTTAGGGTTAGGGGACGGGGACGGGGACGGTTTAGGGTCCAGGTGAGGGTACGACAACGCTTTAGGGGGAGCGTACGTGTGAGGGCGCGGGTTAGTGTTAGCGTACGGGTTAGGATTAGGGGACGGCTGAGGGTCAGGCTTCGGGGAAGGTTTAGGGTTAGGGTTCGGGCTAGGGTTAGGGTTAGAGGACGGGGACGGTTTAGGGTCCGGGTGAGGGTACGACAACGCTTTAGGGGGAGCGTACGTGTGAGGGTGCGGGTTAGTGTTAGCGTACGGTTTAGTATTAGGGCACAGCTGAGGGTCAGGCTTAGGGGAAGGGTTAGGGTTAGGGTTCGGGCTAGGGTTAGGGTTAGGGGACAGGGACGGTTTAGGGTCCAGGTGAGGGTACGACAACGCTTTAGGGGGAGCGTACGTGTGAGGGCGCGGGTTAGTGTTAGCGTACGGGTTAGGATTAAGGGACGGGTGAGGGTCAGGCTTCGGGGAAGGGTTAGGGTTCGGGCTAGGGTTAGGGTTAGGGACGGGGACGGTTTAGGGTCTAGGTGAGGGTACGACAACGCTTTAGGGGGAGCGTACGTGTGAGGGCGCGGGTTAGTGTTAGCGTACGGGTTAGGATTAGGGGACGGGTGAGGGTCAGGCTTCGGGGAAGGGTTAGGGTTAGGGTTCGGGCTAGGGTTAGGGTTAGGGGACGGGGACGGTTTAGGGTCCAGGTGAGGGTACGACAACGCTTTAGGGGGAGCGTACGTGTGAGGGCGCGGGTTAGTGTTAGCGTACGGGTTAGGATTAGGGGCCGGGTGAGGGTCAGGCTTCGGGGAACGGTTAGGGTTAGGGTTCGGGCTAGGGTTAGGGTTAGGGGACGGGGACGGTTTAGGGTCCAGGTGAGGGTACGACAACACTTTAGGGGGAGCGTACGTGTGAGGGCGCGGGTTAGTGTTAGCGTACGGTTTATTATTAGGGCACGGCTGAGGGTCAGGCTTAGGGGAAGGGTTAGGTTTAGGGTTCGGGCTAGGGTTAGGGTTAGGGGACGGGGACGGTTTAGGGTCCAGGTGAGGGTACGACAACGCTTTAGGGGGAGCGTACGTGTGAGGGCGCGGGTTAGTGTTAGCGTACGGGTTAGGATTAGGGGACGGGTGAGGGTCAGGCTTCGGGGAAGGGTTAGGGTTCGGGCTAGGGTTAGGGTTAGGGGACGGGGACGGTTTAGGATCCAGGTGAGGGTACGACAACGCTTTAGGGGGAGCGTACGTGTGAGGGCGCGGGTTAGTGTTAGCATACGGGTTAGGATTAGGGGACGGGTGAGGGTCAGGCTTCGGGGAAGGGTTAGGGTTAGGGTTCGGGCTAGGGTTAGGGTTAGGGGACGGGGATGGTTTAGGGTCCAGGTGAGGGTAGGACAACGCTTTAGGGGGAGGCTACGTGTGAGGGCGTGGGTTAGTGTTAGCGTACGGGTTAGGATTAGGGGACGGGTGAGGGTCAGGCTTCGGGGAAGGGTTAGGGTTAGGGTTCAGTCTAGGGTTAGGGTTAGGGGACGGGGACGGTTTAGGGTCCAGGTGAGGGTACGACAACGCTTTAGGGGAAGCGTACGTGTGAGGGCGCGGGTTAGTGTTAGCGTACGGGTTAGGATTAGGGGACGGGTGACGGTCAGGCTTCGGGAAGGGTTAGGGTTAGGGTTCGGGCTAGGGTTAGGGTTAGGGGACGGGGACGGTTTAGGGTCCAGGTGAGGGTACGACAACGCTTCAGGGGGAGCGTACGTGTGAGGGCGCGGGTTAGTGTTAGCGTACGGGTTAGGATTAGGGGCCAGGTGAGGGTCAGGCTTCGGGGAACGGTTAGGGTTAGGGTTCGGGCTAGGGTTAGGGTTAGGGGACGGGGACGGTTTAGGGTCCAGGTGAGGGTACGACAACGCTTTAGGGGGAGCGTACGTGTGAGGGCGCGGGTTAGTGTTAGCGTACGGTTTATTATTAGGGCACGGCTGAGGGTCAGGCTTAGGGGAAGGGTTAGGGTTAGGGTTCGGGCTAGGGTTAGGGTTAGGGGACGGGGACGGTTTAGGGTCCAGGTGAGGGTACGACAACGCTTTAGGGGGAGCGTACGTGTGAGGGCGCGGGTTAGTGTTAGCGTACGGGTTAGGATTAGGGGACGGGTGAGGGTCTGGCTTCGGGGAAGGGTTAGGGTTAGGGTTCGGGCTAGGGTTAGGGTTAGGGGACGGGGACGGTTTAGGGTCCAGGTGAGGGTACGACAACGCTTTAGGGGGAGCATAAGTGTGAGGGCGCGTGTTCGTGTTAGCGTACGGGTTAGGATTAGGGGACGGGTGTGGGTCAGGCTTCGGGGAAGGGTTAGGGTTAGGGTTCGGGCTAGGGTTAGGGTTAGGGGACGGGGACGGTTTAGGGTCCAGGTGAGGGTACAACAACGCTTTAGGGGGAGCGTACGTGTGAGGGCGTGGGTTAGTGTTAGCGTACGGGTTAGGATTAGGGGACGGGTGAGGGTCAGGCTTCGGGGAAGGGTTAGGGTTAGGGTTCGGGCTAGGGTTAGGGTTAGGGAACGGGGACGGTTTAGGGTCCAGGTGAGGGTACGACAACGCTTTAGGGGGAGCCTACGTGTGAGGGCGCGGGTTAGTGTTAGCGTACGGGTTAGGATTAGGGGACGGGTGAGGGTCAGGCTTCGGGGAAGGGTTAGGTTTAGGGTTCGGGCTAGGGTTAGGGTTAGGGGACGGGGACGGTTTAGGGTCCAGGTGAGGGTACGACAACGCTTTAAGGGGAGCGTACGTGTGAGGGCGCGGGTTAGTGTTAGCGTACGGCTTAGGATTAGGGGACGGGTGAGGGTCAGGCTTCGGGGAAGGGTTAGGGTTAGGGTTCGGGCTAGGGTTAGGGTTAGGGTTAGGGGATGGGGACGGTTTAGGGTCCAGGTGAGGGTACGACAACGCTTTAGGGGGAGCGTACGTGTGAGGGCGCGGGTTAGTCTTAGCGTACGGGTTAGGATTAGGGGACGGCTGAGGGTCAGGCTTCGGGGAAGGGTTAGGGTTAGGGTTCGGGCTAGGGTTAGGGTTAGGGGACGGGGACGGTTTAGGGTCCAGGTGAGGGTACGACAACGCTTTAAGGGGAGCCTACGTGTGAGGGCGTGGGTTAGTGTTAGCGTACGGGTTAGGATTATGGGATGGGTGAGGGTCAGTCTTCGGGGAAGGGTTAGGGTTAGGGTTCGGGCTAGGGTTAGGGTTAGGGGACGGGGACGGTTTAGGGTCCAGGTGAGGGTACGACAACGCTTTAGGGGGAGCGTACGTGTGAGGGCGCGGGTTAGTGTTAGCGTACGGGTTAGGGTTAGGGGACGGGTGAGGGTCAGGCTTCGGGAAGGGTTAGGGTTAGGGTTCGGGCTAGGGTTAGGGTTAGGGGACGGGGACGGGGACGGTTTAGGGTCCAGGTGAGGGTACGACAACGCTTTAGGGGGAGCGTACGTGTGAGGGCGCGGGTTAGTGTTAGCGTACGGGTTAGGATTAGGGGACGGCTGAGGGTCAGGCTTCGGGGAAGGTTTAGGGTTAGGGTTCGGGCTAGGGTTAGGGTTAGAGGACGGGGACGGTTTAGGGTCCAGGTGAGGGTACGACAACGCTTTAGGGGGAGCGTACGTGTGAGGGTGCGGGTTAGTGTTAGCGTACGGTTTAGTATTAGGGCACAGCTGAGGGTCAGGCTTAGGGGAAGGGTTAGGGTTAGGGTTCGGGCTAGGGTTAGGGTTAGGGGACAGGGACGGTTTAGGGTCCAGGTGAGGGTACGACAACGCTTTAGGGGGAGCGTACGTGTGAGGGCGCGGGTTAGTGTTAGCGTACGGTTTAGTATTAGGGCACGGCTGAGGGTCAGGCTTAGGGGAAGGGTTAGGGTTAGGGTTCGGGCTAGGGTTAGGGTTAGGGGACGGGGACGGTTTACGGTCCAGGTGAGGGTACGACAACGCTTTAGGGGGACCGTACGTGTGAGGGCGCGGGTTAGTGTTAGCGTACGGGTTAGGATTAGGGGACGGCTGAGGGTCAGGCTTCGGGGAAGGGTTAGGGTTAGGGTTCGGGCTAGGGTTAGGGTTAGGGGATGGGGACGGTTTAGGGTCCAGGTGAGGGTACGACAACGCTTTAGGGGGACCGTACGTGTCAGGGCGCGGGTTAGTGTTAGCGTACGGTTTAGTATTAGGGCACGGCTGAGGGTAGGCTTCGGGGAAGGGTTAGGGTTAGGGTTCGGGCTAGGGTTAGGGTTAGGGGACGGGGACGGTTTAGGGTCCAGGTGAGGGTACGACAAGGCTTTAGGGGGAGCGTACGTGTGAGGGCGCGGGTTAGTGTTAGCGTACGGTTTAGTATTAGGGCACGGCTGAGGGTCAGGCTTAGGGGAAGGGTTAGGGTTAGGGTTCGGGCTAGGGTTAGGGTTAGGGGACGGGGACGGTTTACGGTCCAGGTGAGGGTACGACAACGCTTTAGGGGGACCGTACGTGTGAGGGCGCGGGTTAGTGTTAGCGTACGGGTTAGGATTAGGGGACGGGTGAGGGTCAGGCTTCGGGGAAGGGTTAGGGTTCGGGCTAGGGTTAGGGTTAGGGGACGGGGACGGTTTAGGGTCCAGGTGAGGGTACGACAACGCTTTAGGGGGAGCGTACGTGTGAGGGCGCAGGTTAGTGTTAGCGTACGGGTTAGGATTAGGGGACGGGTGAGGGTCAGGCTTCGGGGAAGGGTTAGGGTTAGGGTTCGGGCTAGGGTTAGGGTTAGGGGACGGGGACGGCTTAGGGTCCAGGTGAGGGTACGACAACGCTTTAGGGGGAGCGTACGTGTGAGGGCGCGGGTTAGTGTTAGCGTACGGGTTAGGATTAGGGGACGGTTGACGGTCAGGCTTCGGGAAGGGTTAGGGTTAGGGTTCGGGCTAGGGTTAGGGTTAGGGGACGGGGACGGTTTAGGGTCCAGGTGAGGGTACGACAACGCTTTAGGGCGAGCGTACGTGTGAGGGCGCGGGTTAGTGTTAGCGTACGGGTTAGGATTAGGGGACGGGTGAGGGTCAGGCTTCGGGGAAGGGTTAGGGTTAGGGTTCGGGCTAGGGTTAGGGTTAGGGTACGGGGACGGTTTAGGGTCCAGGTGAGGGTACGACAACGCTTTAGGGGGAGCGTACGTGTGAGGGCGCGAGTTAGTGTTAGCGTACGGGTTAGGGTTAGGGGACGGGGACGGTTTAGGGTCCAGGTGAGGGTACGACAACGCTTTAGGGGGAGCGTACGTGTGAGGGCGCGGGTTAGTGTTAGCGTACGGGTTAGGATTAGGGGACGGCTGAGGGTCAGGCTTCGGGGAAGGGTTAGGGTTAGGGTTCGGGCTAGGGTTAGGGTTAGGGGACGGGGACGGTTTAGGGTCCAGGTGAGGGTACGACAACGTTTTAGGGGGAGCGTACGTGTGAGGGCGCGGGTTAGTGTTAGCGTACGGGTTAGGATTAGGGGACGGGTGAGGGTCAGGCTTCGGGGAAGGGTTAGGGTTAGGGTTCGGGCTAGGGTTAGGGTTAGGGGACGGGTACGGTTTAGGGTCCAGGTGAGGGTAAGACAACGCTTTAGGGGGTGCGTACGTGTGAGGGCGCGGGTTAGTGTTAGCGTACGTGTTACGATTAGGGGACGGCTGAGGGTCAGGCTTCGGGGAAGGGTTAGGTTTAGGGTTCGGACTAGGGTTAGGGTTAGGGGACGGGGACGGTTTAGGGTCCAGGTGAGGGTACGACAACGCTTTAGGGGGAGCGTACGTGTGAGGGTGCGGGTTAGTGTTAGCGTACGGGTTAGGATTAGGGGACGGCTGAGGGTCAGGCTTCGGGGAAGGGTTAGGGTTAGGGTTCGGGCTAGGGTTAGGGTTAGGGGACGGGGACGGTTTAGGGTCCAGGTGAGGGTATGACAACGCTTTAGGGGGAGCGTACGTGTGAGGGCGTGGGTTAGTGTTAGCGTACGGGTTAGGATTAGGGGACGGCTGAGGGTCAGGCTTCGGGGAAGGGTTAGGGTTAGGGTTCGGGCTAGGGTTAGGGTTAGGGGACGGGGACGGTTTAGGGTCCAGGTGAGGGTACGACAACGCTTTAGGGGGAGCGTACGTGTGAGGGCGCGGGTTAGTGTTAGCGTACGGGTTAGGATTAGGGGATGGGTGACGGTCAGGCTTCGGGAAGGGTTAGGGTTAGGGTTCGGGCTAGGGTTAGGGTTAGGGGACGGGGACGGTTTAGGGTCCAGGTGAGGGTACGACAACGCTTTAGGGGGAGCGTACGTGTGAGGGCGCGTGTTAGTGTTAGCGTACGGGTTAGGATTAGGGGACGGGTGAGGGTCAGGCTTCGGGGAAGGGTTAGGGTTAGGGTTCGGGCTAGGGTTAGGGTTAGGGGACGGGGACGGTTTAGGGTCCAGGTGAGGGTACGACAACGCTTTAGGGGGAGCGTACGTGTGAGGGCGTGGGTTAGTGTTAGCGTACGGGTTAGGATTAGGGGACGGGTGAGGGTCAGGCTTCGGGGAAGGGTTAGGGTTAGGGTTCGGGCTAGGGTTAGGGTTAGGGGACGGGGACGGTTTAGGGTCCAGGTGAGGGTACGACAACGCTTTAGGGGGAGCGTACGTGTGAGGGCGCGGGTTAGTGTTAGCGTACGGGTTAGGATTAGGGGACGGGTGAGGGTCAGGCTTCGGGGAAGGGTTAGGGTTAGGGTTCGGGCTAGGGTTAGGGTTAGGGAACGGGGACGGTTTAGGGTCCAGGTGAGGGTACGACAACGCTTTAGGGGGAGCCTACGTGTGAGGGCGCGGGTTAGTGTTAGCGTACGGGTTAGGATTAGGGGACGGGTGAGGGTCAGGCTTCGGGGAAGTGTTAGGTTTAGGGTTCGGGCTAGGGTTAGGGTTAGGGGACGGGGATGGTTTAGGGTCCAGGTGAGGGTACGACAACGCTTTAAGGGGAGCGTACGTGTGAGGGCGCGGGTTAGTGTTAGCGTACGGGTTAGGATTAGGGGACGGCTGAGGGTCAGGCTTCGGGGAAGGGTTAGGGTTAGGGTTCGGGCTAGGGTTAGGGTTAGGGGACGGGGACGGTTTAGGGTCCAGTTGAGGGTACGACAACGCTTTAGGGGGAGCGTACGTGTGAGGGCGCGGGTTAGTGTTAGCGTACGGGTTAGGATTAGGGGACGGCTGAGGGTCAGGCTTCGGTGAAGTGTTAGGGTTAGGGTTCGGGCTAGGGTTAGGGTTAGGGGACGGGGACGGTTTAGGGTCCAGGTGAGGGTACGACAACGCTTTAGGGGGAGCGTACGTGTGAGGGCGCGGGTTAGTGTTAGCATACGGTTTAGGATTAGGGGACGGCTGAGGGTCAGGCTTCGTGGAAGGGTTAGGGTTAGGGTTCGGGCTAGGGTTAGGGTTAGGGGACGGGGACGGTTTAGGGTCCAGGTGAGGGTACGACAACGCTTTAGGGGGAGCGTACGTGTGAGGGCGCGGGTTAGTGTTAGCGTACGGGTTAGGATTAGGGGCCGGGTGAGGGTCAGGCTTCGGGGAAGGGTTAGGGTTAGGGTTCGGGCTAGGGTTAGGGTTAGGGGACGGGGACGGTTTAGGGTCCAGGTGAGGATACGACAACGCTTTAGGGGGAGCCTACGTGTGAGGGCGCGGGTTAGTGTTAGCGTACGGGTTAGGATTAGGGGACGGGTGAGGGTCAGGCTTCTGGGAAGGGTTAGGTTTAGGGTTAGGGCTAGGGTTAGGGTTAGGGGACGGGGACGGTTTAGGGTCCAGGTGAGGGTACGACAACGCTTTAGGGGGAGCGTACGTGTGAGGGCGCAGGTTAGTGTTAGCGTACGGGTTAGGATTAGGGGACGGCTGAGGGTCAGGCTTCGGGGAAGGGTTAGGGTTAGGGTTCGGGCTAGGGTTAGGGTTAGGGGACGGGGACGGTTTAGGGTCCAGGTGAGGGTACGACAACGCTTTAGGGGGAGCGTACGTGTGAGGGCGCGGGTTAGTGTTAGCGTACGGGTTAGGATTAGGGGACGGGTGAGGGTCAGGCTTCGGGGAAGGGTTAGGGTTAGGGTTCGGGCTAGGGTTAGGGTTAGGGAACGGGGACGGTTTAGGGTCCAGGTGAGGGTACGACAACCCTTTAGGGGGAGCCTACGTGTGAGGGCGCGTGTTAGTGTTAGCGTACGGGTTAGGATTAGGGGACGGGTGAGGGTCAGGCTTCGGGGAAGTGTTAGGTGTAGGGTTCGGGCTAGGGTTAGGGTTAGGGGACGGGGATGGTTTAGGGTCCAGGTGAGGGTACGACAACGCTTTAAGGGGAGCGTACGTGTGAGGGCGCGGGTTAGTGTTAGCGTACGGGTTAGGATTAGGGGACGGCTGAGGGTCAGGCTTCGGGGAAGGGTTAGGGTTAGGGTTCGGGCTAGGGTTAGGGTTAGGGGACGGGGACGGTTTAGGGTCCAGGTGAGGGTACGACAACGCTTTAGGGGGAGCGTACGTGTGAGGGCGCGGGTTAGTGTTAGCGTACGGGTTAGGATTAGGGGACGGCTGAGGGTCAGGCTTCGGGGAAGTGTTAGGGTTAGGGTTCGGGCTAGGGTTAGGGTTAGGGGACGGGGACGGTTTAGGGTCCAGGTGAGGGTACGACAACGCTTTAGGGGGAGCGTACGTGTGAGGGCGCGGGTTAGTGTTAGCATACGGTTTAGGATTAGGGGACGGCTGAGGGTCAGGCTTCGTGGAAGGGTTAGGGTTATGGTTCGGGCTAGGGTTAGGGTTAGGGGACGGGGACGGTTTAGGGTCCAGGTGAGGGTACGACAACGTTTTAGGGGGAGCGTACGTGTGAGGGCGCGGGTTAGTGTTAGCGTACGGGTTAGGATTAGGGGCCGGGTGAGGGTCAGGCTTCGGGGAAGGGTTAGGGTTAGGGTTCGGGCTAGGGTTAGGGTTAGGGGACGGGGACGGTTTAGGGTCCAGGTGAGGATACGACAACGCTTTAGGGGGAGCCTACGTGTGAGGGCGCGGGTTAGTGTTAGCGTACGGGTTAGGATTAGGGGACGGTTGAGGGTCAGGCTTCTGGGAAGGGTTAGGTTTAGGGTTCGGGCTAGGGTTAGGGTTAGGGGACGGGGACGGTTTAGGGTCCAGGTGAGGGTACGACAACGCTTTAGGGGGAGCGTACGTGTGAGGGCGCAGGTTAGTGTTAGCGTACGGGTTAGGATTAGGGGACGGCTGAGGGTCAGGCTTCGGGGAAGGGTTAGGGTTAGGGTTCGGGCTAGGGTTAGGGTTAGGGGACGGGGACGGTTTAGGGTCCAGGTGAGGGTACGACAACGTTTTAGGGGGAGTGTACGTGTGAGGGCGTTGGTTAGTGTTAGCGTACGGGTTAGGATTAGGGGACGGCTGAGGGTCAGGCTTCGAGGAAGGGTTAGGGTTAGGGTTCGGGCTAGGGTTAGGGTTAGGGGACGGGGACGGTTTAGGGTCCAGGTGAGGGTACGACAACGCTTTAGGGGGAGCCTACGTGTGTGGACGTGGGTTAGTGTTAGTGTACGGCTTAGGATTATGGGACGGGTGAGGGTCAGGCTTCGGGGAAGGGTTAGGGTTAGGGTTCGGGCTAGGGTTAGGGTTAGGGGATGGGGACGGTTTAGGGTCCAGGTGAGGGTACGACAACGCTTTAGGGGGAGCGTACGTGTGAGGGCGCGGGTTAGTGTTAGCGTACGGGTTAGGATTAGGGGACGGGTGAGGGTCAGGCTTCGGGGAAGGGTTAGGGTTAGGGTTCGGGCTAGGGTTAGGGTTAGGGACGGGGACGGTTTAGGGTCCAGGTGAGGGTACGACAACGCATTAGGGGGAGCGTACGTGTGAGGGCACGGGTTAATGTTAGCGTACGGGTTAGGATTAGGGGACGGCTGAGGGTCAGGCTTCGGGGAAGGGTTAGGGTTAGGGTTCGGGCTAGGGTTAGGGTTGGGGACGCGACGGTTTAGGGTCCAGGTGAGGGTACGACAACGCTTTAGGCGGAGCGTACGTGTGAGGGCGTGGGTTAGTGTTAGCGTACGGGTTAGGATTAGGGGACGTCTGAGGGTCAGGCTTCGGGGAAGGGTTAGGGTTAGGGTTCGGGCTAGGGTTAGGGTTAGGGGACGAGGACAGTTTAGGGTCCAGATGAGGGTACGACAACGCTTTAGGGGGAGCTTACGTGTGAGGGCGCGGGTTAGTATTAGCGTACGGTTTAGGATTAGGGGACGGGTGAGGGTCAGGCTTCGGGGAAGGGTTAGGGTTAGGGTTCGGGCTAGGGGTAGGGTTAGGGGACGGGGACGGTTTAGGGTCCAGGTGAGGGTACGACAACGCTTTAGGGGGAGCGTACGTGTGAGGGCGCGGGTTAGTGGTAGCGTACGGGTTGGGATTAGGGGACGGGTGAGGGTCAGGCTTCGGGGAAGGGTTAGGGTTAGGGTTCGGGCTAGGGTTAGGGTTAGGGGACGGGGACGGTTTAGGGTCCAGGTGAGGGTACAACAACACTTTAGGGGGAGCGTACGTGTGAGGGCGTGGGTTAGTGTTAGCGTACGGGTTAGGATTAGGGGACGGCTGAGGGTCAGGATTCGGGGAAGGGTTAGGGTTAGGGTTCGGGCTAGGGTTAGGGTTAGGGGACGGGGACGGTTTAGGGTCCAGGTGAGGGTACGACAACGCTTTAGGGGAAGCGTACGCCTGAGGGCGCGGGTTAGTGTTAGCGTACGGTTTAGGATTAGGGGACGGCTGAGGGTCAGGCTTCGGGGAAGGTTTAGGGTTAGGGTTCGGGCTAGGGTTAGGGTTAGGGGATGGGGACGGTTTAGGGTCCAGGTGAGGGTACGACAACGCTTTAGGGGGAGCGTACGTGTGAGGGCGCGGGTTAGTGGTAGCGTACGGGTTAGGATTAGGGGACGGGTGGGGGTCAGGCTTCGGGGAAGGGTTAGGGTTAGGGTTCGGGCTAGGGTTAGGGTTAGGGGACGGGGACGGTTTAGGGTCCAGGTGAGGGTACCACAACGCTTTAGGGGGAGCGTACGTGTGAGGGCGCGGGTTAGTGGTAGCGTACGGGTTAGGATTAGGGGACGGGTGAGGGTCAGGCTTCGGGGAATGGTTAGGGTTTGGGTTCGGGCTAGGGTTAGGGTTAGGGGACGGGGACGGTTTAGGGTCCAGGTGAGGGTACGACAACGCTTAAGGGGGAGCGTACGTGTGAGGGCGCGGGTTAGTGTTAGCGTACGGGTTAGGATTAGGGGACGGGTGAGGGTCAGGCTTCGGGGAAGGGTTAGGGTTAGGGTTCGGGCTAGGGGTAGGGTTAGGGGACGGGGACGGTTTAGGGTCCAGGTGAGGGTACGACAACGCTTTAGGGGGAGTGTACATGTGAGGGCGTGGGTTAGTGTTAGCATACGGGTTAGGATTAGGGGACGGGTGAGGGTCAGGCTTCGGGGAAGGGTTAGGGTTAGGGTTCGGGCTAGGGTTAGGGTTAGGGGACGGGGACGGTTTAGGGTCCAGGTGAGGGTACACCAACACTTTAGGGGGAGCGTACGTGTGAGGGCGTGGGTTAGTGTTAGCGTACGGTTTAGGATTAGGGGACGGCTGAGGGTCAGGCTTCGGGGAAGGTTTAGGGTTAGGGTTCGGGCTAGGGTTAGGGTTAGGGGATGGGGACGGTTTAGGGTCCAGGTGAGGGTACGACAACGCTTTAGGGGGAGCGTACGTGTGAGGGCGCGGGTTAGTGGTAGCGTACGGGTTAGGATTAGGGGACGGGTGAGGGTCAGGCTTCGGGGAAGGGTTAGGGTTAGGGTTCGGGCTAGGGTTAGGGTTACGGGACGGGGACGGTTTAGGGTCCAGGTGAGGGTACGACAACGCTTTAGGGGGAGCGTACGTGTGAGGGCGCGGGTTAGTGTTAGCGTACGGTTTAGGATTAGGGGACGGCTGAGGGTCAGGCTCGGGGAAGGGTTAGGGTTAGGGTTCGGGCTAGGGTTAGGGTTAGGGGACGGGGACGGTTTAGGGTCCAGGTGAGGGTACGACAACGCTTTAGGGGGAGCGTACGTGTGAGGGCGTGGGTTAGTGTTAGCATACGGGTTAGGATTAGTGGACGGCTGAGGGTCAGGCTTCGGGGAAGGGTTAGGGTTAGGGTTCGGGCTAGGGTTAGGGTTAGGGGACGGGGACGGTTTAGGGTCCAGGTGAGGGTACGACAACGCTTAAGGGGGAGCGTACGTGTGAGGGCGCGGGTTAGTGTTAGCGTACGGGTTAGGATTAGGGGACGGCTGAGGGTCAGGCTTCGGGGAAGGGTTAGGGTTAGGGTTCGGGCTAGGGTTAGGGTTACGGGACGGGGACGGTTTAGGGTCCAAGTGAGGGTACGACAACGCTTTAGGGGGAGCGTACGTGTGAGGGCGCGGGTTAGTGTTAGCGTACGGTTTAGGATTAGGGGACGGCTGAGGGTCAGGCTCGGGGAAGGGTTAGGGTTAGGGTTCGGGCTAGGGTTAGGGTTAGGGGACGGGGACGGTTTAGGGTCCAGGTGAGGGTACGACAACGCTTTAGGGGGAGCGTACGTGTGAGGGCGTGGGTTAGTGTTAGCATACGGGTTAGGATTAGTGGACGGCTGAGGGTCAGGCTTCGGGGAAGGGTTAGGGTTAGGGTTCGGGCTAGGGTTAGGGTTAGGGGACGGGGACGGTTTAGGGTCCAGGTGAGGGTATGACAACGCTTTAGGGGGAGCGTACGTGTGAGGGCGTGGGTTAGTGTTAGCATACGGGTTAGGATTAGGGGACGGCTGAGGGTCAGGCTTCGGGGAAGGGTTAGGGTTAGGGTTCGGGCTAGGGTTAGGGTTAGGGGACGGGGACTGTTTAGGGTCCAGGTGAGGGTACGACAACGCTTTAGGGGGAGCGTACGTGTGAGGGCGCGGGTTAGTGTTAGCGTACGGGTTAGGATTAGGGGACGGGTGAGGGTCAGGCTTCGGGGAAGGGTTAGGGTTAGGGTTCGGGCTAGGGTTAGGGTTAGGGGACGGGGACGGTTTAGGGTCCAGGTGAGGGTACGACAACGCTTTAGGGGTAGCGTACGTGTGAGGGCGCGGGTTAGTGTTAGCGTACGGGCTAGGATTAGGGGACGGCTGAGGGTCAGGCTTCGGGGAAGGGTTAGGGTTAGGGTTCGGGCTAGGGTTAGGGTTACGGGACGGGGACGGTTTAGGGTCCAGGTGAGGGTACGACAACGCTTTAGGGGGAGCGTACATGTGAGGGCGTGGGTTAGTGTTAGCATACGGGTTAGGATTAGGGGACGGCTGAGGGTCAGGCTTCGGGGAAGGGTTAGGTTTAGGGTTCGGGCTAGGGTTAGGGTTAGGGGACGGGGACGGTTTAGGGTCCAGGTGAGGGTACGACAACGCTTTAGGGGGAGCGTACGTCTGAGGGCGCGGGTTAATGTTAGCGTACGGTTTAGGATTAGGGGACGGCTGAGGGTCAGGCTTCGGGGAAGGGTTAGGGTTAGGGTTCGGGCTAGGGTTATGGTTAGGGGACGGGGACGGTTTAGGGTCCAGGTGAGGGTACGACAACGCTTTAGGGGGAGCGTACGTGTGAGGGCTTGGGTTAGTGGTAGCGTACGGGTTAGGATTAGGGGACGGGTGGGGGTCAGGCTTCGGGGATGGGTTAGGGTTAGGGTTCGGGCTAGGGTTAGGGTTAGAGGACGGGGACGGTTTAGGCTCCAGGTGCGGGTACGACAACGCTTTAGGGGGAGCGTACGTGTGAGGGCGCGGGTTAGTGGTAGCGTACGGGTTAGGATTAGGGGACGGGTGATGGTCAGGCTTCGGGAAAGGGTTAGGGTTAGGGTTCGGGCTAGGGTTAGGGTTAGGGGACGGGGACGGTTTAGGGTCCAGGTGAGGGTACGACAACGCTTAAGGGGGAGCGTACGTGTGAGGGCGCGGGTTAGTGTTAGCGTACGGGTTAGGATTAGGGGACTGGTGAGGGTCAGGCTTCGGGGAAGGGTTAGGGTTAGGGTTCGGGCTAGGGTTAGGGTTAGGGGACGGGGACGGTTTAGGGTCCAGGTGAGGGTACGACAACGCTTTAGGGGGAGCGTACATGTGAGGGTGTGGGTTAGTGTTAGCATACGGGTTAGGATTAGGGGACGGCTGAGGGTCAGGCTTCGGGGAAGGGTTAGGTTTAGGGTTCGGGCTAGGGTTAGGGTTAGGGGACGGGGACGGTTTAGGGTCCAGGTGAGGGTACGACAACGCTTTAGGGGGAGCGTACGTGTGAGGGCGCGGGTTAGTGTTAGCGTACGGGTTAGGATTAGGGGACGGCTGAGGGTCAGGCTTCGGGGAAGGGTTAGGGTTAGGGTTCGGGCTAGGGTTAGGGTTAGGGGACGGGGACGGTTTAGGGTCCAGGTGAGGGTACGACAACGCTTTAGGGGGAGCGTACATGTGAGGGTGTGGGTTAGTGTTAGCATACGGGTTAGGATTAGGGGACGGCTGAGGGTCAGGCTTCGGGGAAGGGTTAGGTTTAGGGTTCGGGCTAGGGTTAGGGTTAGGGGACGGGGACGGTTTAGGGTCCAGGTGAGGGTACGACAACGCTTTAGGGGGAGCGTACGTGTGAGGGCGCGGGTTAGTGTTAGCGTACGGTTTAGGATTAGGGGACGGCTGAGGGTCAGGCTTCGGGGAAGGGTTAGGGTTAGGGTTCGGGCTAGGGTTAGGGTTAGGGGACGGGGAAGGTTTAGGGTCCAGGTGAGGGTACGACAACGCTTTAGGGGGAGCGTACATGTGAGGGTGTGGGTTAGTGTTAGCATACGGGTTAGGATTAGGGGACGGCTGAGGGTCAGGCTGCGGGGAAGGGTTAGGTTTGGGGTTCGGGCTAGGGTTAGGGTTAGGGGACGGGGACGGTTTAGGGTCCAGGTGAGGGTACGACAACGCTTTAGGGGGAGCGTACGTGTGAGGGCGCGGGTTAGTGTTAGCGTACGGGTTAGGATTAGGGGACGGGTGAGGGTCAGGCTTCGGGGAAGGGATAGGGTTAGGGTTCGGGCTAGGGTTAGGGTTAGGGGACGGGGACGGTTTAGGGTCCAGGTGAGGGTACGACAACGCTTTAGGGGGAGCGTACGTGTGAGGGCGTGGGTTAGTGTTAGCGTACGGGTTAGGATTAGGGGACGGCTGAGGGTCAGGCTTCGGGGAAGGGTTAGGGTTAGGGTTCGGGCTAGGGTTAGGGTTAGGGGACGGGGACGGTTTAGGGTCCAGGTGAGGGTACGACAACGCTTTAGGGTGAGCCTACGTTTGAGGGCGTGGGTTAGTGTTAGCGTACGGCTTAGGATTAGGGGACGGGTGAGGGTCAGGCTTCGGGGAAGGGTTAGGGTTAGGGTTCGGGCTAGGGTTAGGGTTAGGGGACGGGGACGGTTTAGGGTCCAGGTGAGGGTACGACAACGCTTTAGGGGGAGCGTACGTGTGAGGGCGCGGGTTAGTGTTAGCGTACGGGTTAGGATTAGGGGACGGCTGAGGGTCAGGCTTCGGGGAAGGGTTAGGGTTAGTGTTCGGGCTAGGGTTAGGGTTAGGGGACGGGCACGGTTTAGAGTCCAGGTGAGGGTACGACAATGCTTTAGGGGGAGCGTACGTGTGAGGGCGCGGGTTAGTGTTAGCGTACGGGTTAGGATTAGGGGACGGGTGAGGGTCAGGCTTCGGGGAAGGGTTAGGGTTAGGGTTCGGGCTAGGGTTAGGGTTAGGGGACGGGAACGGTTTAGGGTCCAGGTGAGGGTACGACAACGCTTTAGGGGGAGCGTACATGTGAGGGTGTGGGTTAGTGTTAGCATACGGGTTAGGATTAGGGGACGGCTTAGGGTCAGGCTTCGGGGAAGGGTTAGGTTTAGGGTTCGGGCTAGGGTTAGGGTTAGGGGACGGGGACGGTTTAGGGTCCAGGTGAGGGTACGACAACGCTTTAGGGGGAGCGTACGTGTGAGGGCGCGGGTTAGTGTTAGCGTACGGGTTAGGATTAGGGGACGGCTGAGGGTCAGGCTTCGGGGAAGGGTTAGGGTTAGGGTTCGGGCTAGGGTTAGGGTTAGGGGACGGGGACTGTTTAGGGTCCAGGTGAGGGTACGACAACGCTTTAGGGGGAGCGTACGTGTGAGGGCGCGGGTTAGTGTTAGCGTACGGGTTAGGATTAGGGGACGGCTGAGGGTCAGGCTTCGGGGAAGGGTTAGGGTTAGGGTTCGGGCTAGGGTTAGGGTTAGGGGACGGGGACGGTTTAGGTTCCAGGTGAGGGTACGATAACGCTTTAGGGGGAGCGTACGTGTGAGGGGGCGGGTTAGTGTAAGCGTACGGGTTAGGATTAGGGGACTGCTGAGGGTCAGGCTTCGGGGAAGGTTTAGGGTTAGGGTTCGGGCTAGGGTTAGGGTTAGGGGATGGGGACGGTTTAGGGTCCAGGTGAGGGTACGACAACGCTTTAGGGGGAGCGTACGTGTGAGGGTGCGGGTTAGTGTTAGCGTAATGGTTAGGATTAGGGGACGGGTGAGGGTCAGGCTTCGGGGAAGGGTTAGGGTTAGGGTTCGGGCTATGGTTAGGGTTAGGGGACTGGGACGGTTTAGGGTCCAGGTGAGGGTACGACAACGCTTTAGGGGGAGCGTACGTGTGAGGGCGCGGGTTAGTGTTAGCGTACGGGTTAGGATTAGGGGATGGGTGAGGGTTAGGCTTGGGGGAAGTGTTAGGGTTAGGTTTCGGGCTAGGGTTAGGGTTAGGGGATGGGGACGGTTTAGGGTCCAGGTGAGGGTACGACAACGCTTTAGGGGGAGCGTACGTGTGAGGGCGCGGGTTAGTGTTAGCGTACGGGTTAGGATTAGGGGACGGGTGAGGGTCAGGCTTCGGGGAAGGGTTAGGGTTAGGGTTCGGGCTAGGGTTAGGGTTAGGGGACGGGGACGGTTTAGGGTCCAGGTGAGGGTACGACAACGCTTTAGGGGGAGCGTACGTGTGAGGGCGCGGGTTAGTGTTAGCGTACGGGTTAGGATTACGGGACGGCTGAGGGTCAGGCTTCGGGGAAGGGTTAGGGTTAGGGTTCGGGCTAGGGTTAGGGTTAGGGGACGGGGACGGTTTAGGGTCCAGGTGAGGGTACGACAACGCTTTAGGGGGAGCGTACGTGTGAGGGCGTGGGTTAGTGTTAGCGTACGGGTTAGGATTAGGGGACGGGTGAGGGTCAGGCTTCGGGGAAGGGTTAGGGTTAGGGTTCGGGCTAGGGTTAGGGTTAGGGGACGGGGAAGGTTTAGTGTCCAGGTGAGGGTACGACAACGCTTTAGGGGGAGCGTACGTGTGAGGGCGCGGGTTAGTGTTAGCGTACGGGTTAGGATTAGGGGACGGGTGAGGGTCAGGCTTCGGGAAGGGTTAGGGTTAGGGTTCGGGCTAGGGTTAGGGTTAGGGGACGGGGACGGTTTAGGGTCCAGGTGAGGGTACGACAACGCTTTAGGGGGAGCGTACGTGTGAGGGCGCGGGTTAGTGTTAGCGTACGGGTTAGGATTAGGGGACGGGTGAGGGTCAGGCTTCGGGGAAGGGTTAGGGTTAGGGTTCGGGCTAGGGTTAGGGTTAGGGGACGGGGACGGTTTAGGGTCCAGGTGAGGGTACGACAACGCTTTAGGGGGAGCGTACGTGTGAGGGCGCGGGTTAGTGTTAGCGTACGGGTTTGGATTAGGGGACGGGTGAGGGTCAGGCTTCGGAAAAGGATTAGGGTTAGGGTTCGGGCTAGGGTTAGGGTTAGGGGACGGGGACGGTTTAGGGTCCAGGTGAGGGTACGACAACGCTTTAGGGGGAGCGTACGTGTGAGGGCGCGGGTTAGTGTTAGCGTACGGGTTAGGATTAGGGGCGGGTGAGGGTCAGGCTTCGGGGAAGCGTTAGGGTTAGGGTTCGGGCTAGGGTTAGGGTTAGGGGACGGTTAAGGTTTAGGGTTCAGGTGAGGGTACGACAACGCTTTAGGGGGAGCGTACGTGTGAGGGCGCGGTTTAGTGTTAGCGTACGGGTTAGGATCAGGGGACGGGTGAGGGTCAGGCTTCGGGGAAGGGTTAGGGTTAGGGTTCGGGCTAGGGTTACGGTTGGGGACGGGGACGGTTTAGGGTCCAGGTGAGGGTACGACAACGCTTTAGGGGGAGCGTACGTGTGAGGGCGCGGGTTAGTGTTAGCGTACGGGTTAGGATTAGGGGACGGGTGAGGGTCAGGCTTCGGGGAAGGGTTAGGGTTAGGGTTCGGGCTAGGGTTAGGGTTAGGGGACGGGGACGGTTTAGGGTCCATGTGAGGGTACGACAACGCTTTAGGGGGAGCGTACGTGTGAGGGCGCAGGTTAGTGTTAGCGTACGGGTTAGGATTAGGGGATGGGTGAGGGTCAGGCTTGGGGGAAGTGTTAGGGTTAGGGTTCGGGCTAGGGTTAGGGTTAGGGAATGGGGACGGTTTAGGGTCCACGTGAGGGTACGACAACGCTTTAGGGGGAGCGTACATGTGAGTGCGCGGGTTAGTGTTAGCGTACGGGTTAAGATTAGGGGACGGGTGAGGGTCAGGCTTCGGGGAAGGGTTAGGGTTAGGGTTCGGGCTAGGGTTAGGGTTAGGGGACGGGGACGGTTTAGGGTCCAGGTGAGGGTACGACAACGCTTTAGGGGGAGCGTACGTGTGAGGGCGCGGGTTAGTGTTAGCGTACGGGTTAGGATTAGGGGACGGGTGAGGGTCAGGCTTCGGGGAAGGGTTAGGGTTAGGGTTCGGGCTAGGGTTAGGGTTAGGGGATGGGGACGGTTTAGGGTCCAGGTGAGGGTACGACAACGCTTTAGGGGGAGCGTACGTGTGAGGGCGCGGGTTAGTGTTAGCGTACGGGTTAGGATTAGGGGACGGCTGAGGGTCAGGCTTCGGGGAAGGGTTAGGGTTAGGGTTCGGGCTAGGGTTAGGGTTAGGGGACGGGGACGGTTTAGGGTCCAGGTGAGGGTACGAAAACGCTTTAGGGGGACCGTACGTGTGAGGGCGCGGGTTAGTGTTAGCGTACGGGTTTGGATTAGGGGACGGGTGAGGGTCAGGCTTCGGAGAAGGATTAGGGTTAGGGTTCGGGCTAGGATTAGGTTTAGGGGATGGGGACGGTTTAGGGTCCAGGTGAGGGTACGACAACGCTTTAGGGGGAGCGTACGTGTGAGGGCGCGGGTTAGTGTTAGCGTACGGGTTAGGATTAGGGGATGGGTGAGGGTCAGGCTTCGGGGAAGTGTTAGGGTTAGGGCTCGGGCTAGGGTTAGGGTTAGGGGACGGTTACGGTTTAGGGTTCAGGTGAGGGTACGACAACGCTTTAGGGGGAGCGTACGTGTGAGGGCGCGGGTTAGTGTTAGCGTACGGGTTAGGATTAGGGGACGGGTGAGGGTCAGGCTTCGGGGAAGGGTTAGGGTTAGGGTTCGGGCTAGGGTTAGGGTTAGGGGACGGGGACGGTTTAGGGTCCAGGTGAGGGTACGACAACGCTTTAGGGGGAGCGTACGTGTGAGGGCGCGGGTTAGTGTTAGCGTACGAGTTAGGATTAGGGGACGGGTGAGGGTCAGGCTTCAGGGAAGGGTTAGGATTAGGGTTCGGGCTAGGGTTAGGGTTAGGGGACGGGGACGGTTTAGGGTCCACGTGAGGGTACGACAACGCTTTAGGGGGAGCGTACGTGTGAGGGCGCGGGTTAATCTTAGCGTACGGGTTAGCATTAGGGGACGGCTGAGGGTCAGGCTTCGGGGAAGGGTTAGGGTTAGGGTTCGGGCTAGGGTTAGGGTTAGGGGACGGGGACGGTTTAGGGTCCAGGTGAGGGTACGACAACGCTTTAGGGGGAGCGTACGTGTGAGGGCGCGGGTTAGTGTTAGCGTACGGGTTAGGATTAGGGGACGGGTGAGGGTCAGGCTTCGGGGAAGGGTTAGGGTTAGGGTTCGGGCTAGGGTTAGGGTTAGGGGACGGGGACGGTTTAGGGTCCAGGTGAGGGTACGACAACGCTTTAGGGGGAGCGTACGTGTGAGGGCGCGGGTTAGTGTTAGCGTACGAGTTAGGATTAGGGGACGGGTGAGGGTCAGGCTTCAGGGAAGGGTTAGGATTAGGGTTCGGGCTAGGGTTAGGGTTAGGGGACGGGGACGGTTTAGGGTCCACGTGAGGGTACGACAACGCTTTAGGGGGAGCGTACGTGTGAGGGCGCGGGTTAATCTTAGCGTACGGGTTAGCATTAGGGGACGGCTGAGGGTCAGGCTTCGGGGAAGGGTTAGGGTTAGGGTTCGGGCTAGGGTTAGGGTTAGGGGACGGGGACGGTTTAGGGTCCAGGTGAGGGTACGACAACGCTTTAGGGGGAGCGTACGTGTGAGGGCGCGGGTTAGTGTTAGCGTACGGGTTAGGATTAGGGGACGGGTGAGGGTCAGGCTTCGGGGAAGGGTTAGGGTTAGGGTTCGGGCTAGGGTTAGGGTTAGGGGACGGGGACGGTTTAGGGTCCAGGTGAGGGTACGACAACGCTTTAGGGGGAGCGTACGTGTGAGGGCGCGGGTTAGTGTTAGCGTACGGGTTAGGATTAGGGGACGGCTGAGGGTCAGGCTTCGGGGAAGGGTTAGGGTTAGGGTTCGGGCTAGGGTTAGGGTTAGGGGACGGGGACGGTTTAGGGTCCAGGTGAGGGTACGACAACGCTTTAGGGGGAGCGTACGTGTGAGGGCGCGGTTAAGTGTTAGCGTACGGGTTAGGATTAGGGGACGGGTGAGGGTCAGGCTTCGGGGAAGGGTTAGGGTTCGGGTTCGGGCTAGGGTTACGGTTGGGGACGGGGACGGTTTAGGGTCCAGGTGAGGGTACGACAACGCTTTAGGGGGAGCGTACGTGTGAGGGCGCGGGTTAGTGTTAGCGTACGGGTTAGGATTAGGGGACGGGTGAGGGTCAGGCTTCGGGGAAGGGTTAGGGTTAGGGTTCGGGCTAGGGTTAGGGTTAGGGGACGGGGACGGTTTAGGGTCCAGGTGAGGGTACGACAACGCTTTAGGGGGAGCGTACGTGTGAGGGCGCGGGTTAGTGTTAGCGTACGGGTTAGGATTAGGGGACGGGTGAGGGTCAGGCTTCGGGGAAGGGTTAGGGTTAGGGTTCGGTCTAGGGTTAGGGTTAGGGGACGGGGACGGTTTAGGGTCCAGGTGAGGGTACGACAACGCTTTAGGGGGAGCCTACGTGTGAGGGCGCGGGTTAGTGTTAGCGTACGGGTTAGGATTAGGGGACGGGTGAGGGTCAGGCTTCTGGGAAGGGTTAGGTTTAGGGTTCGGGCTAGGGTTAGGATTAGGGGACGGGGACGGTTTAGGGTCCAGGTGAGGGTACGACAACGCTTTAGGGGGAGCGTACGTGTGAGGGCGCAGGTTAGTGTTAGCGTACGGGTTAGGATTAGGGGACGGCTGAGGGTCAGGCTTCGAGGAAGGGTTAGGGTTAGGGTTCGGGCTAGGGTTAGGGTTAGGGGACGGGGACGGTTTAGGATCCAGGTGAGGGTACGACAACGCTTTAGGGGGAGAGTACGTGTGAGGGCGTTGGTTAGTGTTAGCGTACGGGTTAGGATTAGGGGATGGCTGAGGGTCAGGCTTCGGGGAAGGGTTAGGGTTAGGGTTCGGGCTAGGCTTAGGGTTAGGGGACGGGGACGGTTTAGGGTCCAGGTGAGGGTACGACAACGCTTTAGGGGGAGCGTACGTGTGAGGGCGCGGTTTAGTGTTAGCGTACGGGTTAGGATTAGGGGACGGGTGAGGGTCAGGCTTCGGGGAAGGGTTAGGGTTAGGGTTCGGGCTGGGGTTAGGTTTAGGGGACGGGGACGGTTTAGGGTCCACGTGAGGGTACGACAACGCTTTAGGGGGAGAGTACGTGTGAGGGCGCGGGTTAGTGTTAGCGTACGGGTTAGGATTAGGGTACGACTGAGGGTCAAGCTTCGGGGAAGGGTTAGGGTTAGGGTTCGGGCTAGGGTTAGGGTTAGGGGACGGGGACGGTTTAGGGTCCAGGTGAGGGTACGACAACGCTTTAGTGGGAGCGTACGTGTGAGGGCGCGGGTTAGTGTTAGCGTACGGGTTAGGATTAGGGGACGGCTGAGGGTCAGGCTTCTGGGAAGGGTTAGGTTTAGGGTTCGGGCTAGGGTTAGGGTTAGGGGACGGGGACGGTTTAGGGTCCAGGTGAGGGTACGACAACGCTTTAGTGGGAGCGTACGTGTGAGGGCGCGGGTTAGTGTTAGCGTACGGGTTAGGATTAGGGGACGGGTGAGGGTCAGGCTTCGGGGAAGGGTTAGGGTTAGGGTTCGGGCTAGGGTTAGGGTTAGGGGACGGGGACGGTTTAGGGTCCAGGTGAGAGTACGACAACGCTTTAGGGGGAGCGTACGTGTGAGGGCGCGGGTTAGTGTTAGCGTACGGGTTAGGATTAGGGGACGGGTGAGGGTCAGGCTTCGGGGAAGGGTTAGGGTTAGGGTTCGGGCTAGGGTTAGGGTTAGGGGACGGGGACGGTTTAGGGTCCAGGTGAGGGTACGACAACGTTTTAGTGGGAGCGTACGTGTGAGGGCGAGGGTTAGTGTTAGCGTACGGGTTAGGATTAGGGAACGGGTGAGGGTCAGGCTTCGGGGAAGGGTTAGGGTTAGGGTTCGGGCTAGGGTTAGTGTTAGGGGACGGGGACGGTTTAGGGTCCACGTGAGGGTACGACAACGCTTTAGGGGGAGCGTACGTGTGAGGGCGCGGGTTAGTGTTAGCGTACGGGTTAGGATTAGGGGACGGCTGAGGGTCAGGCTTCGGGGAAGGGTTAAGGTTAGGGTTCGGGCTAGGGTTAGGGTTAGGGGACGGGGACGGTTTAGGGTCCAGGTGAGGGTACGACAACGCTTTAGGGGGAGCGTACGTGTGAGGGCGCGGGTTAGTGTTAGCGTACGGGTTAGGATTAGGGGACGGGTGAGGGTCAGGCTTCGGGGAAGGGTTAGGGTTAGGGTTCGGGCTAGGGTTAGGGTTAGGGGACGGGGACGGTTTAGGGTCCATATGAGGGTACGACAACGCTTTAGGGGGAGCGTACGTGTGAGGGCGCGGGTTAGTGTTAGCGTACGGTTTAGGATTAGGGGACGGTGAGGGTCACGCTTCGGGGAAGGGTTAGGGTTAGGGTTCGGGCTAGGGTTAGGGTTAGGGGACGGGGACGGTTTAGGGTCCAGGTGAGGGTACGACAACGCTTTAGGGGGAGCGTACGTTTGAGGGCGCGGGTTAGTGTTAGCGTACGGGTTAGGATTAGGGGACTGGTGGTTGTCAGGCTTCGGGGAAGGGTTAGGGTTAGGGTTCGGGCTAGGGTTAGGGTTAGGGGACGGGGACGGTTTAGGGTCCAGGTGAGGGTACGACAACGCTTTAGGGGGAGCGTACGTGTGAGGGCGCGGGTTAGTGTTACCGTACGGGTTAGGATTAGGGGACGGGTGAGGGTCAGGCTTCGGGGACGGGTTAGGGTTAGGGTTCGGGCTAGGGTTAGGGTTAGGGGACGGGGACGGTTTAGGGTCCAGGTGAGGGTACGACAACGCTTTAGGGGGAGCGTACGTGTGAGGGCGCGGGTTAGTGTTAACGTACGGGTTAGGATTAGGGGACGGGTGAGGGTCAGGCTTCGGGGAAGTGTTAGGGTTAGGGTTCGGGCTAGGGTTAGGGTTAGGGGACGGGGACGGTTTAGGGTCCAGGTGAGGGTACGACAACGCTTTAGGGGGAGCCTACGTGTGAGGGCGCGGGTTAGTGTTAGCGTACGGGTTAGGATTAGGGGACGGGTGAGGGTCAGGCTTCGGGGAAGGGTTAGGTTTAGGGTTCGGGCTAGGGTTAGGGTTAGGGGACGGGGACGGTTTAGGGTCCAGGTGAGGGTACGACAACGCTTTAGGGGGAGCGTACGTGTGAGGGCGCGGGTTAGTGTTAGCGTACGGGTTAGGATTAGGGGACGGCTGAGGGTCAGGCTTCGGGGAAGGGTTAGGGTTAGGGTTCGGGCTAGGGTTAGGGTTAGGGGACGGGGACGGTTTAGGGTCCAGGTGAGGGTACGACAACGCTTTAGGGGGAGCGTACGTGTGAGGGCGCGGGTTAGTGTTAACGTACGGGTTAGGATTAGGGGACGGGTGAGGGTCAGGCTTCGGGGAAGGGTTAGGGTTAGGGTTCGGGCTAGGGTTAGGGTTAGGGGACGGGGACGGTTTAGGGTCCAGGTGAGGGTACGACAATGCTTTAGGGGGAGCGTACGTGTGAGGGCGCGGGTTAGTGTTAGCGTACGGGTTAGGATTAGGGGACGGGTGAGGGTCAGGCTTCGGGGAAGGGTTAGGGTTAGGGTTCGGGCTAGGGTTAGGGTTAGGGGACGGGGACGGTTTAGGGTCCAGGTGAGGGTACGACAACGCGTTAGGGGGAGCGTACGTGTGAGGGCGCGGGTTAGTGTTAGCGTACGGTTTAGTATTAGGGCACGGCTGAGGGTCAGGCTTCGGGGAAGGGTTAGGGTTAGGGTTCGGGCTAGGGTTAGGGTTAGGGGACGGGGACGGTTTAGGGTCCAGGTGAGGGTACGACAACGCTTTAGGGGGAGCGTACGTGTGAGGGCGCGGGTTAGTGTTAGCGTACGGGTTAGGATTAGGGGACGGCTGAGGGTCAGGCTTCGGGGAAGGTTTAGGGTTAGGGTTCGGGCTAGGGTTAGGGTTAGGGGACGGGGACGGTTTAGGGTCCAGGTGAGGGTACGACAACGCTTTAGGGGGAGCGTACGTGTGAGGGCGCGGGTTAGTGTTAGCGTACGGGTTAGGATTAGGGGACGGGTGAGGGTCAGGCTTCGGGGAAGGGTTAGGTTTAGGGTTCGGGCTAGGGTTAGGGTTAGGGGACGGGGACGGTTTACGGTCCACGTGAGGGTACGACAACGCTTTAGGGGGAGCGTACGTGTGAGGGCGCGGGTTAGTGTTAGCGTACGGGTTAGGATTAGGGGACGGCTGAGAGTCAGGCTTCGGGGAAGGGTTAGGGTTAGGGTTCGGGCTAGGGTTAGGGTTAGGGGACGGGGACGGTTTAGGGTCCAGGTGAGGGTACGACAACGCTTTAGGGGGAGCGTACGTGTGAGGGCGCGGGTTAGTGGTAGCGTACGGCTTAGGTTTAGGGGACGGGTGAGGGTCAGGCTTCGGGGAAGGGTTAGGGTTAGGGTTCGGGCTAGGGTTAGGGTTAGGGTTAGGGGACGGGGACGGTTTAGGGTCCAGGTGAGGGTATGACAACGCTTTTGGGGGAGCGTACGTGTGAGGGCGTGGTTTAGTGTTAGCGTACGGTTTAGGATTAGGGGACGGGTGAGGGTCAGGCTTCAGGGAAGGGTTAGGGTTAGGGTTCGGGCTAGGGTTAGGGTTAGGGGACGGGGACGGTTTAGGGTCCAGGTGAGGGTACGACAACGCTTTAGGGGGAGCGTACGTGTGAGGGCGCGGGTTAGTGTTAGCGTACGGGTTAGGATTAGGGGACGGGTGAGGGTCAGGCTTCGGGGAAGGGTTAGGGTTGGGGTTCGGGCTAGGGTTAGGGTTAGGGGACGGGTACGGTTTAGGGTCCAGGTGAGGGTACGACAACGCTTTAGGAGGAGCGTACGTGTGAGGGCTCAGGTTAGTGTTAGCGTACGGGTTAGGATTAGGGGACGGCTGAGGGTCAGGCTTCGGGGAAGGGTTAGGGTTAGGGTTCGGGCTAGGGTTAGGGTTAGGGGACGGGGACGGTTTAGGGTCCTGGTGAGGGTACGACAACGCTTTAGGAGGAGCGTACGTGTGAGGGCGCAGGTGAGTGTTAGCGTACGGGTTAGGATTAGGGGACGGCTGAGGGTCAGGCTTCGGGGAAGGGTTAGGGTTAGGGTTCGGGCTAGGGTTAGGGTTAGGGGACGGGGACGGTTTCGGGTCCAGGTGAGGGTACGACAACGCTTTAGGGGGAGCGTACGTGTGAGGGCGCGGGTTAGTGTTAGCGTACGGGTTAGGATTAGGGGACGGCTGAGGGTCAGGCTTCGGGGAAGGGTTAGGGTTAGGGTTCGGGCTAGGGTTAGGGTTAGGGGACGGGGACGGTTTAGGGTCCAGGTGAGGGTACGACAACGCTTTAGGGGGAGCGTACGTGTGAGGGCGCGGGTTAGTGTTAGCGTACGGGTTTGGATTATGGGACGGGTGAGGGTCAGGCTTCGGAGAAGGATTAGGGTTAGGGTTCAGGCTAGGATTAGGGTTAGGGGACGGGGACGGTTTAGGGTCCAGGTGAGGGTACGACAACGCTTTAGGGGGAGCGTACGTGTGAGGGCGCGGGTTAGTGTTAGCGTACGGGTTAGGATTAAGGGACGGGTGAGGGTCAGGCTTCGGGGAAGGGTTAGGGATAGGGTTCGGGCTAGGGTTAGGGTTAGGGGACGGTTACGGTTTAGGGTTCAGGTGAGGGTACGACAACGCTTTAGGGGGAGCGTACGTGTGAGGGCGCGGGTTAGTGTTAGCGTACGGGTTAGGATTAGGGGACGGGTGAGGGTCAGGCTTCGGGGAAGGGTTAGGGTTAGGGTTCGGGCTAGGGTTAGGGTTAGGGGACGGGGACGGTTTAGGGTCCAGGTGAGGGTACGACAACGCTTTAGGGGGAGCGTACGTGTGAGGGCGTGGGTTATTGTTAGCGTACGGGTTAGGATTAGGGGACGGGTGAGGGTCAGGCTTCGGGGAAGGGTTAGGGTTTGGGTTCAGGCTAGGGTTAGGGTTAGGGGACGGGGAAGGTTTAGTGTCCAGGGGAGGGTACGACAACGCTTTAGGGGGAGCGTACGTGTGAGGGCGCGGGATAGTGTTAGCGTACGGGTTAGGATTAGGGGACGGGTGAGGGTCAGGCTTCGGGGAAGGGTTAGGGTTAGGGTTCGGGCTAGGGTTAGGGTTAGGGGACGGAGACGGTTTAGGGTCCAGGTGAGGGTACGACAACGCTTTAGGGGGAGCGTACGTGTGAGGGCGCTGTTTAGTGTTAGCGTACGGGTTAGGATTAGGGGACGGGTGAGGGTCAGGCTTCGGGGAAGGGTTAGGGTTAGGGTACGGGCTAGGGTTAGGGTTGGGGACGCGACGGTTTAGGGTCCAGGTGAGGGTACGACAACGCTTTAGGCGGAGCGTACGTGTGAGGGCGTGGGTTAGTGTTAGCGTACGGGTTAGGATTAGGGGACGTCTGAAGGTCAGGCTTCGGGGAAGGGTTAGGGTTAGGGTTCGGGCTAGGGTTAGGGTTAGGGGACGAGGACAGTTTAGGGTCCAGATGAGGGTACGACAACGCTTTAGGGGGAGCTTACGTGTGAGGGCGCGGGTTAGTGTTAGCGTACGGTTTAGGATTAGGGGACGGGTGAGGGTCAGGCTTCGGGGAAGGGTTAGGGTTAGGGTTCGGGCTAGGGGTAGGGTTAGGGGACGGGGACGGTTTAGGGTCCAGGTGAGGGTACGACAACGCTTTAGGGGGAGCGTACGTGTGAGGGCGCGGGTTAGTGGTAGCGTACGGGTTGGGATTAGGGGACGGGTGAGGGTCAGGCTTCGGGGAAGGGTTAGGGTTAGGGTTCGGGCTAGGGTTAGGGTTAGGGGACGGGGACGGTTTAGGGTCCAGGTGAGGGTACAACAACACTTTAGGGGGAGCGTACGTGTGAGGGCGTGGGTTAGTGTTAGCGTACGGGTTAGGATTAGGGGACGGCTGAGGGTCAGGATTCGGGGAAGGGTTAGGGTTAGGGTTCGGGCTAGGGTTAGGGTTAGGGGACGGGGACGGTTTAGGGTCCAGGTGAGGGTACGACAACGCTTTAGGGGAAGCGTACGTCTGAGGGCGCGGGTTAGTGTTAGCGTACGGTTTAGGATTAGGGGACGGCTGAGGGTCAGGCTTCGGGGAAGGTTTAGGATTAGGGTTCGGGCTAGGGTTAGGGTTAGGGGACGGGGACGGTTTAGGGTCCAGGTGAGGGTACGACAACGCTTTAGGGGGAGCGTACGTGTGAGGGCGCGGGTTAGTGGTAGCGTACGGGTTAGGATTAGGGGACGGGTGGGGGTCAGGCTTCGGGGAAGGGTTAGGGTTAGGGTTCGGGCTAGGGTTAGGGTTAGGGGACGGGGACGGTTTAGGGTCCAGGTGAGGGTACCACAACGCTTTAGGGGGAGCGTACGTGTGAGGGCGCGGGTTAGTGGTAGCGTACGGGTTAGGATTAGGGGACGGGTGAGGGTCAGGCTTCAGGGAATGGTTAGGGTTAGGGTTCGGGCTAGGGTTAGGGTTAGGGGACGGGGACGGTTTAGGGTCCAGGTGAGGGTACGACAACGCTTAAGGGGGAGCGTACGTGTGAGGGCGCGGGTTAGTGTTAGCGTACGGGTTAGGATTAGGGGACGGGTGAGGGTCAGGCTTCGGGGAAGGGTTAGGGTTAGGGTTCGGGCTAGGGTTAGGGTTACGGGACGGGGACGGTTTAGGGTCCAGGTGAGGGTACGACAACGCTTTAGGGGGAGCGTACATGTGAGGGCGTGGGTTAGTGTTAGCATACGGGTTAGGATTAGGGGACGGCTGAGGGTCAGGCTTCGGGGAAGGGTTAGGTTTAGGGTTCGGGCTAGGGTTAGGGTTAGGGGACGGGGACGGTTTAGGGTCCAGGTGAGGGTACGACAACGCTTTAGGGGGAGCGTACGTGTGAGGGCGCGGGTTAGTGTTAGCGTACGGTTTAGGATTAGGGGACGGCTGAGGGTCAGGCTCGGGGAAGGGTTAGGGTTAGGGTTCGGGCTAGGGTTAGGGTTAGGGGACGGGGACGGTTTAGGGTCCAGGTGAGGGTACGACAACGCTTTAGGGGGAGCGTACGTGTGAGGGCGCGGGTTAGTGTTAGCGTACGGGTTAGGATTAGGGGACGGGTGAGGGTCAGGCTTCGGGGAAGGGTTAGGGTTAGGGTTCGGGCTAGGGTTAGGGTTAGGGGACGGGGACGGTTTAGGGTCCAGGTGAGGGTACGACAACGCTTTAGGGGTAGCGTACGTGTGAGGGCGCGGGTTAGTGTTAGCGTACGGGCTAGGATTAGGGGACGGCTGAGGGTCAGGCTTCGGGGAAGGGTTAGGGTTAGGGTTCGGGCTAGGGTTAGGGTTACGGGACGGGGACGGTTTAGGGTCCAGGTGAGGGTACGACAACGCTTTAGGGGGAGCGTACATGTGAGGGCGTGGGTTAGTGTTAGCATACGGGTTAGGATTAGGGGACGGCTGAGGGTCAGGCTTCGGGGAAGGGTTAGGTTTAGGGTTCGGGCTAGGGTTAGGGTTAGGGGACGGGGACGGTTTAGGGTCCAGGTGAGGGTACGACAACGCTTTAGGGGGAGCGTACGTCTGAGGGCGCGGGTTAATGTTAGCGTACGGTTTAGGATTAGGGGACGGCTGAGGGTCAGGCTTCGGGGAAGGGTTAGGGTTAGGGTTCGGGCTAGGGTTAGGGTTAGGGGACGGGGACGGTTTAGGGTCCAGGTGAGGGTACGACAACGCTTTAGGGGGAGCGTACGTGTGAGGGCTTGGGTTAGTGGTAGCGTACGGGTTAGGATTAGGGGACGGGTGGGGGTCAGGCTTCGGGGAAGGGTTAGGGTTAGGGTTCGGGCTAGGGTTAGGGTTAGGGGACGGGGACGGTTTAGGCTCCAGGTGCGGGTACGACAACGCTTTAGGGGGAGCGTACGTGTGAGGGCGCGGGTTAGTGGTAGCGTACGGGTTAGGATTAGGGGACGGGTGATGGTCAGGCTTCGGGAAAGGGTTAGGGTTAGGGTTCGGGCTAGGGTTAGGGTTAGGGGACGGGGACGGTTTAGGGTCCAGGTGAGGGTACGACAACGCTTAAGGGGGAGCGTACGTGTGAGGGCGCGGGTTAGTATTAGCGTACGGGTTAGGATTAGGGGACTGGTGAGGGTCAGGCTTCGGGGAAGGGTTAGGGTTAGGGTTCGGGCTAGGGTTAGGGTTAGGGGATGGGGACGGTTTAGGGTCCAGGTGAGGGTACGACAACGCTTTAGGGGGAGCGTACATGTGAGGGCGTGGGTTAGTGTTAGCATACGGGTTAGGATTAGGGGACGGCTGAGGGTCAGGCTTCGGGGAAGGGTTAGGGTTAGGGTTCGGGCTAGGGTTAGGGTTAGGGGACGGGGACGGTTTAGGGTCCAGGTGAGGGTATGACAACGCTTTAGGGGGAGCGTACGTGTGAGGGCGTGGGTTAGTGTTAGCATACGGGTTAGGATTAGGGGACGGCTGAGGGTCAGGCTTCGGGGAAGGGTTAGGGTTAGGGTTCGGGCTAGGGTTAGGGTTAGGGGACGGGGACGGTTTAGGGTCCAGGTGAGGGTACGACAACGCTTTAGGGGGAGCGTACGTGTGAGGGCGCGGGTTAGTGTTAGCGTACGGGCTAGAATTAGGGGACGGCTGAGGGTCAGGCTTCGGGGAAGGGTTAGGGTTAGGGTTCGGGCTAGGGTTAGGGTTAGGGGACGGGGACGGTTTAGGGTCCAGGTGAGGGTACGACAACGCTTTAGGGGGAGCCTACGTGTGAGGGCGTGGGTTAGTGTTAGCGTACTGGTTAGGATTAGGGGACGGGTGAGGGTCAGGATTCGGGGAAGGGTTAGGGTTAGGATTCGGGCTAGGGTTAGGGTTAGGGGACGGGGACGGTTTAGGGTCCAGGTGAGGGTACCACAACGCTTTAGGGGGAGCGTACGTGTGAGGGCGCGGGTTAGTGGTAGCGTACGGGTTAGGATTAGGGGACGGGTGAGGGTCAGGCTTCAGGGAATGGTTAGGGTTAGGGTTCGGGCTAGGGTTAGGGTTAGGGGACGGGGACGGTTTAGGGTCCAGGTGAGGGTACGACAACGCTTAAGGGGGAGCGTACGTGTGAGGGCGCGGGTTAGTGTTAGCGTACGGGTTAGGATTAGGGGACGGGTGAGGGTCAGGCTTCGGGGAAGGGTTAGGGTTAGGGTTCGGGCTAGGGTTAGGGTTACGGGACGGGGACGGTTTAGGGTCCAGGTGAGGGTACGACAATGCTTTAGGGGGAGCGTACATGTGAGGGCGTGGGTTAGTGTTAGCATACGGGTTAGGATTAGGGGACGGCTGAGGGTCAGGCTTCGGGGAAGGGTTAGGTTTAGGGTTCGGGCTAGGGTTAGGGTTAGGGGACGGGGACGGTTTAGGGTCCAGGTGAGGGTACGACAACGCTTTAGGGGGAGCGTACGTGTGAGGGCGCGGGTTAGTGTTAGCGTACGGTTTAGGATTAGGGGACGGCTGAGGGTCAGGCTCGGGGAAGGGTTAGGGTTAGGGTTCGGGCTAGGGTTAGGGTTAGGGGACGGGGACGGTTTAGGGTCCAGGTGAGGGTACGACAACGCTTTAGGGGGAGCGTACGTGTGAGGGCGCGGGTTAGTGTTAGCGTACGGGTTAGGATTAGGGGACGGGTGAGGGTCAGGCTTCGGGGAAGGGTTAGGGTTAGGGTTCGGGCTAGGGTTAGGGTTAGGGGACGGGGACGGTTTAGGGTCCAGGTGAGGGTACGACAACGCTTTAGGGGTAGCGTACGTGTGAGGGCGCGGGTTAGTGTTAGCGTACGGGCTAGGATTAGGGGACGGCTGAGGGTCAGGCTTCGGGGAAGGGTTAGGGTTAGGGTTCGGGCTAGGGTTAGGGTTACGGGACGGGGACGGTTTAGGGTCCAGGTGAGGGTACGACAACGCTTTAGGGGGAGCGTACATGTGAGGGCGTGGGTTAGTGTTAGCATACGGGTTAGGATTAGGGGACGGCTGAGGGTCAGGCTTCGGGGAAGGGTTAGGTTTAGGGTTCGGGCTAGGGTTAGGGTTAGGGGACGGGGACGGTTTAGGGTCCAGGTGAGGGTACGACAACGCTTTAGGGGGAGCGTACGTCTGAGGGCGCGGGTTAATGTTAGCGTACGGTTTAGGATTAGGGGACGGCTGAGGGTCAGGCTTCGGGGAAGGGTTAGGGTTAGGGTTCGGGCTAGGGTTAGGGTTAGGGGACGGGGACGGTTTAGGGTCCAGGTGAGGGTACGACAACGCTTTAGGGGGAGCGTACGTGTGAGGGCTTGGGTTAGTGGTAGCGTACGGGTTAGGATTAGGGGACGGGTGGGGGTCAGGCTTCGGGGAAGGGTTAGGGTTAGGGTTCGGGCTAGGGTTAGGGTTAGGGGACGGGGACGGTTTAGGCTCCAGGTGCGGGTACGACAACGCTTTAGGGGGAGCGTACGTGTGAGGGCGCGGGTTAGTGGTAGCGTACGGGTTAGGATTAGGGGACGGGTGATGGTCAGGCTTCGGGAAAGGGTTAGGGTTAGGGTTCGGGCTAGGGTTAGGGTTAGGGGACGGGGACGGTTTAGGGTCCAGGTGAGGGTACGACAACGCTTAAGGGGGAGCGTACGTGTGAGGGCGCGGGTTAGTGTTAGCGTACGGGTTAGGATTAGGGGACTGGTGAGGGTCAGGCTTCGGGGAAGGGTTAGGGTTAGGGTTCGGGCTAGGGTTAGGGTTAGGGGATGGGGACGGTTTAGGGTCCAGGTGAGGGTACGACAACGCTTTAGGGGGAGCGTACATGTGAGGGCGTGGGTTAGTGTTAGCATACGGGTTAGGATTAGGGGACGGCTGAGGGTCAGGCTTCGGGGAAGGGTTAGGGTTAGGGTTCGGGCTAGGGTTAGGGTTAGGGGACGGGGACGGTTTAGGGTCCAGGTGAGGGTATGACAACGCTTTAGGGGGAGCGTACGTGTGAGGGCGTGGGTTAGTGTTAGCATACGGGTTAGGATTAGGGGACGGCTGAGGGTCAGGCTTCGGGGAAGGGTTAGGGTTAGGGTTCGGGCTAGGGTTAGGGTTAGGGGACGGGGACGGTTTAGGGTCCAGGTGAGGGTACGACAACGCTTTAGGGGGAGCGTACGTGTGAGGGCGCGGGTTAGTGTTAGCGTACGGGCTAGAATTAGGGGACGGCTGAGGGTCAGGCTTCGGGGAAGGGTTAGGGTTAGGGTTCGGGCTAGGGTTAGGGTTAGGGGACGGGGACGGTTTAGGGTCCAGGTGAGGGTACGACAACGCTTTAGGGGGAGCCTACGTGTGAGGGCGTGGGTTAGTGTTAGCGTACTGGTTAGGATTAGGGGACGGGTGAGGGTCAGGATTCGGGGAAGGGTTAGGGTTAGGATTCGGGCTAGGGTTAGGGTTAGGGGACGGGGACGGTTTAGGGTCCAGGTGAGGGTACCACAACGCTTTAGGGGGAGCGTACGTGTGAGGGCGCGGGTTAGTGGTAGCGTACGGGTTAGGATTAGGGGACGGGTGAGGGTCAGGCTTCAGGGAATGGTTAGGGTTAGGGTTCGGGCTAGGGTTAGGGTTAGGGGACGGGGACGGTTTAGGGTCCAGGTGAGGGTACGACAACGCTTAAGGGGGAGCGTACGTGTGAGGGCGCGGGTTAGTGTTAGCGTACGGGTTAGGATTAGGGGACGGGTGAGGGTCAGGCTTCGGGGAAGGGTTAGGGTTAGGGTTCGGGCTAGGGTTAGGGTTACGGGACGGGGACGGTTTAGGGTCCAGGTGAGGGTACGACAATGCTTTAGGGGGAGCGTACATGTGAGGGCGTGGGTTAGTGTTAGCATACGGGTTAGGATTAGGGGACGGCTGAGGGTCAGGCTTCGGGGAAGGGTTAGGTTTAGGGTTCGGGCTAGGGTTAGGGTTAGGGGACGGGGACGGTTTAGGGTCCAGGTGAGGGTACGACAACGCTTTAGGGGGAGCGTACGTGTGAGGGCGCGGGTTAGTGTTAGCGTACGGTTTAGGATTAGGGGACGGCTGAGGGTCAGGCTCGGGGAAGGGTTAGGGTTAGGGTTCGGGCTAGGGTTAGGGTTAGGGGACGGGGACGGTTTAGGGTCCAGGTGAGGGTACGACAACGCTTTAGGGGGAGCGTACGTGTGAGGGCGCGGGTTAGTGTTAGCGTACGGGTTAGGATTAGGGGACGGGTGAGGGTCAGGCTTCGGGGAAGGGTTAGGGTTAGGGTTCGGGCTAGGGTTAGGGTTAGGGGACGGGGACGGTTTAGGGTCCAGGTGAGGGTACGACAACGCTTTAGGGGTAGCGTACGTGTGAGGGCGCGGGTTAGTGTTAGCGTACGGGCTAGGATTAGGGGACGGCTGAGGGTCAGGCTTCGGGGAAGGGTTAGGGTTAGGGTTCGGGCTAGGGTTAGGGTTACGGGACGGGGACGGTTTAGGGTCCAGGTGAGGGTACGACAACGCTTTAGGGGGAGCGTACATGTGAGGGCGTGGGTTAGTGTTAGCATACGGGTTAGGATTAGGGGACGGCTGAGGGTCAGGCTTCGGGGAAGGGTTAGGTTTAGGGTTCGGGCTAGGGTTAGGGTTAGGGGACGGGGACGGTTTAGGGTCCAGGTGAGGGTACGACAACGCTTTAGGGGGAGCGTACGTCTGAGGGCGCGGGTTAATGTTAGCGTACGGTTTAGGATTAGGGGACGGCTGAGGGTCAGGCTTCGGGGAAGGGTTAGGGTTAGGGTTCGGGCTAGGGTTAGGGTTAGGGGACGGGGACGGTTTAGGGTCCAGGTGAGGGTACGACAACGCTTTAGGGGGAGCGTACGTGTGAGGGCTTGGGTTAGTGGTAGCGTACGGGTTAGGATTAGGGGACGGGTGGGGGTCAGGCTTCGGGGAAGGGTTAGGGTTAGGGTTCGGGCTAGGGTTAGGGTTAGGGGACGGGGACGGTTTAGGCTCCAGGTGCGGGTACGACAACGCTTTAGGGGGAGCGTACGTGTGAGGGCGCGGGTTAGTGGTAGCGTACGGGTTAGGATTAGGGGACGGGTGATGGTCAGGCTTCGGGAAAGGGTTAGGGTTAGGGTTCGGGCTAGGGTTAGGGTTAGGGGACGGGGA
The DNA here is from genome assembly GCF_951394435.1 of Stenella coeruleoalba. Classification (NCBI taxonomy): domain Eukaryota; kingdom Metazoa; phylum Chordata; class Mammalia; order Artiodactyla; family Delphinidae; genus Stenella; species Stenella coeruleoalba. Next base: position 158,456 of record NW_027646088.1, on the reverse strand, counting down.
CGGTTTAGGGTCCAGGTGAGGGTACGACAACGCTTAAGGGGGAGCGTACGTGTGAGGGCGCGGGTTAGTGTTAGCGTACGGGTTAGGATTAGGGGACTGGTGAGGGTCAGGCTTCGGGGAAGGGTTAGGGTTAGGGTTCGGGCTAGGGTTAGGGTTAGGGGATGGGGACGGTTTAGGGTCCAGGTGAGGGTACGACAACGCTTTAGGGGGAGCGTACATGTGAGGGCGTGGGTTAGTGTTAGCATACGGGTTAGGATTAGGGGACGGCTGAGGGTCAGGCTTCGGGGAAGGGTTAGGGTTAGGGTTCGGGCTAGGGTTAGGGTTAGGGGACGGGGACGGTTTAGGGTCCAGGTGAGGGTATGACAACGCTTTAGGGGGAGCGTACGGGTGAGGGCGTGGGTTAGTGTTAGCATACGGGTTAGGATTAGGGGACGGCTGAGGGTCAGGCTTCGGGGAAGGGTTAGGTTTAGGGTTCGGGCTAGGGTTAGGGTTAGGGGACGGGGACGGTTTAGGGTCCAGGTGAGGGTACGACAACGCTTTAGGGGGAGCGTACGTGTGAGGGCACGGGTTAGTGTTAGCGTACGGGTTAGGATTAGGGGACGGGTGAGGGTCAGGCTTCGGGGAAGGGTTAGGGTTAGGGTTCGGGCTAGGGTTAGGGTTAGGGGACGGGGACTGTTTAGGGTCCAGGTGAGGGTACGACAACGCTTGAGGGGGAGCGTACGTGTGAGGGCGCGGGTTAGTGTTAGCGTACGGGTTAGGATTAGGGGACGGGTGAGGGTCAGGCTTCGGGGAAGGGTTAGGGTTAGGGTTCGGGCTAGGGTTAGGGTTAGGGGACGGGGACGGTTTAGGGTCCAGGTGAGGGTACGACAACGCTTTAGGGGGAGCGTACGTGTGAGGGCGCGGGTTAGTGTTAGCGTACGGGTTAGGATTAGGGGACGGCTGAGGGTCAGGCTTCGGGGAAGGGTTAGGGTTAGGGTTCGGGCTAGGGTTAGGGTTAGGGGACGGGGACGGTTTAGGGTCCAGGTGAGGGTACGACAACGCTTTAGGGTGAGCCTACGTGTGAGGGCGTGGGTTAGTGTTAGCGTACGGCTTAGGATTAGGGGACGGGTGAGGGTCAGGCTTCGGGGAAGGGTTAGGGTTAGGGTTCGGGCTAGGGTTAGGGTTAGGGGACGGGGACGGTTTAGGTTCCAGGTGAGGGTACGACAACGCTTTAGGGGGAGCGTACGTGTGAGGGCGCGGGTTAGTGTTAGCGTACGGGTTAGGATTAGGGGACGGCTGAGGGTCAGGCTTCGGGGAAGGGTTAGGGTTAGGGTTCGGGCTAGGGTTAGGGTTAGGGGACGGGCACGGTTTAGAGTCCAGGTGAGGGTACGACAATGCTTTAGGGGGAGCGTACGTGTGAGGGCGCGGGTTAGTGTTAGCGTACGGGTTAGGATTAGGGGACGGGTGAGGGTCAGGCTTCGGGGAAGGGTTAGGGTTAGGGTTCGGGCTAGGGTTAGGGTTAGGGGACGGGGACGGTTTAGGGTCCAGGTGAGGGTACGACAACGCTTTAGGGGGAGCGTACATGTGAGGGTGTGGGTTAGTGTTAGCATACGGGTTAGGATTAGGGGACGGCTGAGGGTCAGGCTTCGGGGAAGGGTTAGGTTTAGGGTTCGGGCTAGGGTTAGGGTTAGGGGACGGGGACGGTTTAGGGTCCAGGTGAGGGTACGACAACGCTTTAGGGGGAGCGTACGTGTGAGGGCGCGGGTTAGTGTTAGCGTACGGGTTAGGATTAGGGGACGGCTGAGGGTCAGGCTTCGGGGAAGGGTTAGGGTTAGGGTTCGGGCTAGGGTTAGGGTTAGGGGACGGGGAAGGTTTAGGGTCCAGGTGAGGGTACGACAACGCTTTAGGGGGAGCGTACATGTGAGGGTGTGGGTTAGTGTTAGCATACGGGTTAGGATTAGGGGACGGCTGAGGGTCAGGCTGCGGGGAAGGGTTAGGTTTAGGGTTCGGGCTAGGGTTAGGGTTAGGGGACGGGGACGGTTTAGGGTCCAGGTGAGGGTACGACAACGCTTTAGGGGGAGCGTACGTGTGAGGGCGTGGGTTAGTGTTAGCGTACGGGTTAGGATTAGGGGACGGGTGAGGGTCAGGCTTCGGGGAAGGGTTAGGGTTAGGGTTCGGGCTAGGGTTAGGGTTAGGGGACGGGGACTGTTTAGGGTCCAGGTGAGGGTACGACAACGCTTTAGGGGGAGCGTACGTGTGAGGGCGCGGGTTAGTGTTAGCGTACGGGTTAGGATTAGGGGACGGGTGAGGGTCAGGCTTCGGGGAAGGGTTAGGGTTAGGGTTCGGGCTAGGGTTAGGGTTAGGGGACGGGGACGGTTTAGGGTCCAGGTGAGGGTACGACAACGCTTTAGGGGGAGCGTACGTGTGAGGGCGCGGGTTAGTGTTAGCGTACGGGTTAGGATTAGGGGACGGCTGAGGGTCAGGCTTCGGGGAAGGGTTAGGGTTAGGGTTCGGGCTAGGGTTAGGGTTAGGGGACGGGGACGGTTTAGGGTCCAGGTGAGGGTACGACAACGCTTTAGGGTGAGCCTACGTTTGAGGGCGTGGGTTAGTGTTAGCGTACGGCTTAGGATTAGGGGACGGGTGAGGGTCAGGCTTCGGGGAAGGGTTAGGGTTAGGGTTCGGGCTAGGGTTAGGGTTAGGGGACGGGGACAGTTTAGGGTCCAGGTGAGGGTACGACAACGCTTTAGGGGGAGCGTACGTGTGAGGGCGCGGGTTAGTGTTAGCGTACGGGTTAGGATTAGGGGACGGCTGAGGGTCAGGCTTCGGGGAAGGGTTAGGGTTAGTGTTCGGGCTAGGGTTAGGGTTAGGGGACGGGCACGGTTTAGAGTCCAGGTGAGGGTACGACAACGCTTTAGGGGGAGCGTACGTGTGAGGGCGCGGGTTAGTGTTAGCGTACGGGTTAGGATTAGGGGACGGGTGAGGGTCAGGCTTCGGGGAAGGATTAGGGTTAGGGTTCGGGCTAGGGTTAGGGTTAGGGGACGGGAACGGTTTAGGGTCCAGGTGAGGGTACGACAACGCTTTAGGGGGAGCGTACATGTGAGGGTGTGGGTTAGTGTTAGCATACGGGTTAGGATTAGGGGACGGCTGAGGGTCAGGCTTCGGGGGAGGGTTAGGTTTAGGGTTCGGGCTAGGGTTAGGGTTAGGGGACGGGGACGGTTTAGGGTCCAGGTGAGGGTACGACAACGCTTTAGGGGGAGCGTACGTGTGAGGGCGCGGGTTAGTGTTAGCGTACGGGTTAGGATTAGGGGACGGCTGAGGGTCAGGCTTCGGGGAAGGGTTAGGGTTAGGGTTCGGGCTAGGGTTAGGGTTAGGGGACGGGGACTGTTTAGGGTCCAGGTGAGGGTACGACAACGCTTTAGGGGGAGCGTACGTGTGAGGGCGCGGGTTAGTGTTAGCGTACGGGTTAGGATTAGGGGACGGCTGAGGGTCAGGCTTCGGGGAAGGGTTAGGGTTAGGGTTCGGGCTAGGGTTAGGGTTAGGGGACGGGGACGGTTTAGGTTCCAGGTGAGGGTACGATAACGCTTTAGGGGGAGCGTACGTGTGAGGGCGCGGGTTAGTGTAAGCGTACGGGTTAGGATTAGGGGACTGCTGAGTGTCAGGCTTCGGGGAAGGTTTAGGGTTAGGGTTCGGGCTAGGGTTAGGGTTAGGGGATGGGGACGGTTTAGGGTCCAGGTGAGGGTACGACAACGCTTTAGGGGGAGCGTACGTGTGAGGGTGCGGGTTAGTGTTAGCGTAATGGTTAGGATTAGGGGACGGGTGAGGGTCAGGCTTCGGGGAAGGGTTAGGGTTAGGGTTCGGGCTAGGGTTAGGGTTAGGGGACTGGGACGGTTTAGGGTCCAGGTGAGGGTACGACAACGCTTTAGGGGGAGCGTACGTGTGAGGGCGCGGGTTAGTGTTAGCGTACGGGTTAGGATTAGGGGATGGGTGAGGGTTAGGCTTGGGGGAAGTGTTAGGGTTAGGTTTCGGGCTAGGGTTAGGGTTAGGGGATGGGGACGGTTTAGGGTCCAGGTGAGGGTACGACAACGCTTTAGGGGGAGCGTACGTGTGAGGGCGCGGGTTAGTGTTAGCGTACGGGTTAGGATTAGGGGACGGGTGAGGGTCAGGCTTCGGGGAAGGGTTAGGGTTAGGGTTCGGGCTAGGGTTAGGGTTAGGGGACGGGGACGGTTTAGGGTCCAGGTGAGGGTACGACAACGCTTTAGGGGGAGCGTACGTGTGAGGGCGCGGGTTAGTGTTAGCGTACGGGTTAGGATTACGGGACGGCTGAGGGTCAGGCTTCGGGGAAGGGTTAGGGTTAGGGTTCGGGCTAGGGTTAGGGTTAGGGGACGGGGACGGTTTAGGGTCCAGGTGAGGGTACGACAACGCTTTAGGGGGAGCGTACGTGTGAGGGCGTGGGTTAGTGTTAGCGTACGGGTTAGGATTAGGGGACGGGTGAGGGTCAGGCTTCGGGGAAGGGTTAGGGTTAGGGTTCGGGCTAGGGTTAGGGTTAGGGGACGGGGAAGGTTTAGTGTCCAGGTGAGGGTACGACAACGCTTTAGGGGGAGCGTACGTGTGAGGGCGCGGGTTAGTGTTAGCGTACGGGTTAGGATTAGGGGACGGGTGAGGGTCAGGCTTCGGGAAGGGTTAGGGTTAGGGTTCGGGCTAGGGTTAGGGTTAGGGGACGGGGACGGTTTAGGGTCCAGGTGAGGGTACGACAACGCTTTAGGGGGAGCGTACGTGTGAGGGCGCGGGTTAGTGTTAGCGTACGGGTTAGGATTAGGGGACGGGTGAGGGTCAGGCTTCGGGGAAGGATTAGGGTTAGGGTTCGGGCTAGGGTTAGGGTTAGGGGACGGGAACGGTTTAGGGTCCAGGTGAGGGTACGACAACGCTTTAGGGGGAGCGTACATGTGAGGGTGTGGGTTAGTGTTAGCATACGGGTTAGGATTAGGGGACGGCTGAGGGTCAGGCTTCGGGGAAGGGTTAGGTTTAGGGTTCGGGCTAGGGTTAGGGTTAGGGGACGGGGACGGTTTAGGGTCCAGGTGAGGGTACGACAACGCTTTAGGGGGAGCGTACGTGTGAGGGCGCGGGTTAGTGTTAGCGTACGGGTTAGGATTAGGGGACGGCTGAGGGTCAGGCTTCGGGGAAGGGTTAGGGTTAGGGTTCGGGCTAGGGTTAGGGTTAGGGGACGGGGACTGTTTAGGGTCCAGGTGAGGGTACGACAACGCTTTAGGGGGAGCGTACGTGTGAGGGCGCGGGTTAGTGTTAGCGTACGGGTTAGGATTAGGGGACGGCTGAGGGTCAGGCTTCGGGGAAGGGTTAGGGTTAGGGTTCGGGCTAGGGTTAGGGTTAGGGGACGGGGACGGTTTAGGTTCCAGGTGAGGGTACGATAACGCTTTAGGGGGAGCGTACGTGTGAGGGCGCGGGTTAGTGTAAGCGTACGGGTTAGGATTAGGGGACTGCTGAGTGTCAGGCTTCGGGGAAGGTTTAGGGTTAGGGTTCGGGCTAGGGTTAGGGTTAGGGGATGGGGACGGTTTAGGGTCCAGGTGAGGGTACGACAACGCTTTAGTGGGAGCGTACGTGTGAGGGTGCGGGTTAGTGTTAGCGTAATGGTTAGGATTAGGGGACGGGTGAGGGTCAGGCTTCGGGGAAGGGTTAGGGTTAGGGTTCGGGCTAGGGTTAGGGTTAGGGGACTGGGACGGTTTAGGGTCCAGGTGAGGGTACGACAACGCTTTAGGGGGAGCGTACGTGTGAGGGCGCGGGTTAGTGTTAGCGTACGGGTTAGGATTAGGGGATGGGTGAGGGTTAGGCTTGGGGGAAGTGTTAGGGTTAGGTTTCGGGCTAGGGTTAGGGTTAGGGGATGGGGACGGTTTAGGGTCCACGTGACGGTACGACAACGCTTTAGGGGGAGCGTACGTGTGAGGGCGCGGGTTAGTGTTAGCGTACGGGTTAGGATTAGGGGACGGGTGAGGGTCAGGCTTCGGGGAAGGGTTAGGGTTAGGGTTCGGGCTAGGGTTAGGGTTAGGGGACGGGGACGGTTTAGGGTCCAGGTGAGGGTACGACAACGCTTTAGGGGGAGCGTACGTGTGAGGGCGCGGGTTAGTGTTAGCGTACGGGTTAGGATTACGGGACGGCTGAGGGTCAGGCTTCGGGGAAGGGTTAGGGTTAGGGTTCGGGCTAGGGTTAGGGTTAGGGGACGGGGACGGTTTAGGGTCCAGGTGAGGGTACGACAACGCTTTAGGGGGAGCGTACGTGTGAGGGCGTGGGTTAGTGTTAGCGTACGGGTTAGGATTAGGGGACGGGTGAGGGTCAGGCTTCGGGGAAGGGTTAGGGTTAGGGTTCGGGCTAGGGTTAGGGTTAGGGGACGGGGAAGGTTTAGTGTCCAGGTGAGGGTACGACAACGCTTTAGGGGGAGCGTACGTGTGAGGGCGCGGGTTAGTGTTAGCGTACGGGTTAGGATTAGGGGACGGGTGAGGGTCAGGCTTCGGGAAGGGTTAGGGTTAGGGTTCGGGCTAGGGTTAGGGTTAGGGGACGGGGACGGTTTAGGGTCCAGGTGAGGGTACGACAACGCTTTAGGGGGAGCGTACGTGTGAGGGCGCGGGTTAGTGTTAGCGTACGGGTTAGGATTAGGGGACGGGTGAGGGTCAGGCTTCGGGGAAGGGTTAGGGTTAGGGTTCGGGCTAGGGTTAGGGTTAGGGGACGGGGACGGTTTAGGGTCCAGGTGAGGGTACGACAACGCTTTAGGGGAGCGTACGTGTGAGGGCGCGGGTTAGTGTTAGCGTACGGGTTTGGATTAGGGGACGGGTGAGGGTCAGGCTTCGGAAAAGGATTAGGGTTAGGGTTCGGGCTAGGGTTAGGGTTAGGGGACGGGGACGGTTTAGGGTCCAGGTGAGGGTACGACAACGCTTTAGTGGGAGCGTACGTGTGAGGGCGCGGGTTAGTGTTAGCGTACGGGTTAGGATTAGGGGACGGGTGAGGGTCAGGCTTCGGGGAAGGTTTAGGGTTAGGGTTCGGGCTAGGGTTAGGGTTAGGGGACGGTTACGGTTTAGGGTTCAGGTGAGGGTACGACAACGCTTTAGGGGGAGCGTACGTGTGAGGGCGCGGTTTAGTGTTAGCGTACGGGTTAGGATCAGGGGACGGGTGAGGGTCAGGCTTCGGGGAAGGGTTAGGGTTAGGGTTCGGGCTAGGGTTACGGTTGGGGACGGGGACGGTCTAGGGTCCAGGTGAGGGTACGACAACGCTTTAGGGGGAGCGTACGTGTGAGGGCGCGGGTTAGTGTTAGCGTACGGGTTAGGATTAGGGGACGGGTGAGGGTCAGGCTTCGGGGAAGGGTTAGGGTTAGGGTTCGGGCTAGGGTTAGGGTTAGGGGACGGGGACGGTTTAGGGTCATGTGAGGGTACGACAACGCTTTAGGGGGAGCGTACGTGTGAGGGCGCAGGTTAGTGTTAGCGTACGGTTTAGGATTAGGGGATGGGGGTGAGGGTCAGGCTTGGGGGAAGTGTTAGGGTTAGGGTTCTGGCTAGGGTTAGGGTTAGGGAATGGGGACGGTTTAGGGTCCACGTGAGGGTACGACAACGCTTTAGGGGGAACGTACGTGTGAGGGCGCGGGTTAGTGTTAGCGTACGGGTTAGGATTAGGGGACGGGTGAGGGTCAGGCTTCGGGGAAGGGTTAGGGTTAGGGTTCGGGCTAGGGTTAGGGTTAGGGGACGGGGACGGTTTAGGGTCCAGGTGAGGGTACGACAACGCTTTAGGGGGAGCGTACGTGTGAGGGCGCGGGTTAGTGTTAGCGTACGGGTTAGGATTAGGGGACGGGTGAGGGTCAGGCTTCGGGGAAGGGTTAGGGTTAGGGTTCGGGCTAGGGTTAGGGTTAGGGGATGGGGACGGTTTAGGGTCCAGGTGAGGGTACGACAACGCTTTAGGGGGAGCGTACGTGTGAGGGCGCGGGTTAGTGTTAGCGTACGGGTTAGGATTAGGGGACGGCTGAGGGTCAGGCTTCGGGGAAGGGTTAGGGTTAGGGTTCGGGCTAGGGTTAGGGTTAGGGGACGGGGACGGTTTAGGGTCCAGGTGAGGGTACGACAACGCTTTAGGGGGACCGTACGTGTGAGGGCGCGGGTTAGTGTTAGCGTACGGGTTTGGATTAGGGGACGGGTGAGGGTCAGGCTTCGGAGAAGGATTAGGGTTAGGGTTCGGGCTAGGATTAGGTTTAGGGGATGGGGACGGTTTAGGGTTCAGGTGAGGGTACGACAACGCTTTAGGGGGATCGTACGTGTGAGGGCGCGGGTTAGTGTTAGCGTACGGGTTAGGATTAGGGGATGGGTGAGGGTCAGGCTTCGGGGAAGTGTTAGGGTTAGGGCTCGGGCTAGGGTTAGGGTTAGGGGACGGTTACGGTTTAGGGTTCAGGTGAGGGTACGACAACGCTTTAGGGGGAGCGTACGTGTGAGGGCGCGGGTTAGTGTTAGCGTACGGGTTAGGATTAGGGGACGGCTGAGGGTCAGGCTTCGGGGAAGGGTTAGGGTTAGGGTTCGGGCTAGGGTTAGGGTTAGGGGACGGGGACGGTTTAGGGTCCAGGTGAGGGTACGACAACGCTTTAGGGGGAGCGTACGTGTGAGGGCGCGGGTTAGTGTTAGCGTACGAGTTAGGATTAGGGGACGGGTGAGGGTCAGGCTTCAGGGAAGGGTTAGGATTAGGGTTCGGGCTAGGGTTAGGGTTAGGGGACGGGGACGGTTTAGGGTCCAGGTGAGGGTACGACAACGCTTTAGGGGGAGCGTACGTGTGAGGGCGCGGGTTAATCTTAGCGTACGGGTTAGCATTAGGGTACGGCTGAGGGTCAGGCTTCGGGGAAGGGTTAGGGTTAGGGTTCGGGCTAGGGTTAGGGTTAGGGGACGGGGACGGTTTAGGGTCCAGGTGAGGGTACGACAACGCTTTAGGGGGAGCGTACGTGTGAGGGCGCGGGTTAGTGTTAGCGTACGGGTTAGGATTAGGGGACGGGTGAGGGTCAGGCTTCGGGGAAGGGTTAGGGTTAGGGTTCGGGCTAGGGTTAGGGTTAGGGGACGGGGACGGTTTAGGGTCCAGGTGAGGGTACGACAACGCTTTAGCGGGAGCGTACGTGTGAGGGCGTGGGTTAGTGTTAGCGTACGGGTTAGGATTAGGGTACGGCTGAGGGTCAGGCTTCGGGGAAGGGTTAGGGTTAGGGTTCGGGCTAGGGTTAGGGTTAGGGGACGGGGACGGTTTAGGGTCCAGGTGAGGGTACGACAACGCTTTAGGGGGAGCGTACGAGTGAGGGCACGGGCTAGTGTTAGCGTACGGGTTAGGATTAGGGGACGGCTGAGGGTTAGGCTTCGGGGAAGGGTTAGGGTTAGGGTTCGGGCTAGGGTTAGGGTTGGGGACGGGGACGGTTTAGGGTCCAGGTGAGGGTACGACAACGATTTAGGGGGAGCGTACCTGTGAGGGAGCAGGTTAGTGTTAGCGTACGGGTTAGGATTAGGGGAAGGCTGAGGGTCAGGCTTCGGGGAAGGGTTAGGGTTAGGTATCGGTCTAGGGTTAGGGTTAGGGGATGGGGACTGTTTAGGGTCCAGGTGTGGGTACGACAACGCTTTAGGGGGAGCGTACGTGTGAGGGCGTGGGTTACTGTTAGCGTACGGGTTAGGATTAGGGGACGGGTGAGGGTCAGGCTTCGGGGAAGGGTTAGGGTTAGGGTTCGGGCTAGGGTTAGGGTTAGGGGACGGGGAAGGTTTAGTGTCCAGGTGAGGGTACGACAACGCTTTAAGGGGAGCGTACGTGTGAGGGCGCGGGTTAGTGTTAGCGTACGGGTTAGGATTAGGGGACGGGTGAGGGTCAGGCTTCGGGGAAGGGTTAGGGTTAGGGTTCGGGCTAGGGTTAGGTTTAGGGGATGGGGACGGTTTAGGGTCCAGGTGAGGGTACGACAACGCTTTAGGGGGAGCGTACGTGTGAGGGCGCGGGTTAGTGTTAGCGTACGGGTTAGGATTAGGGATCGGGTTAGGGTCAGGCTTCGGGGAAGGGTTAGGGTTAGGGTTCGGGCTAGGGTTACGGTTGGGGACGGGGACGGTTTAGGGTCCAGGTGAGGGTACGACAACGCTTTAGGGGGAGCGTACGTGTGAGGGCGCGGGTTAGTGTTAGCGTACGGGTTAGGATTAGGGGACGGGTGAGGGTCAGGCTTCGGGGAAGGGTTAGGGTTAGGGTTCGGGCTAGGGTTAGGGTTAGGGGACGGGGATGGTTTAGGGTCCAGGTGAGGGTACGAAAACGCTTTAGGGGGAGCGTACGTGTGAGGGCGCAGGTTAGTGTTAGCATACGGGTTAGGATTAGGGGATGGGTGAGGGTCAGGCTTGGGGGAAGTTTTAGGGTTAGGGTTCGGGCTAGGGTTAGGGTTAGGGGATGGGGACGGTTTAGGGTTCACGTGAGGTTACGACAACGCTTTAGGGGGAGCGTACGTGTGAGGGCGCGGGTTAGTGTTAGCGTACGGTTTAGGATTATGGGACGGGTGAGGGTCAGGCTTCGGGGAAGGGTTAGGGTTAGGGTTCGGGCTAGGGTTAGGGTTAGGGGACGGGGACGGTTTAGGGTCCTGGTGAGGGTACGATAACGCTTTAGGGGGAGCGTACGAGTGAGGGCACGGGCTAGTGTTAGCGTACGGGTTAGGATTAGGGGACGGCTGAGGGTCAGGCTTCGGGGAAGGGTTAGGGTTAGGGTTCGGGCTAGGGTTAGGGTTGGGGACGGGGACGGTTTAGGGTCCAGGTGAGGGTACGACAACGATTTAGGGGGAGCGTACGTGTGAGGGCGCAGGTTAGTGTTAGCGTACGGGTTAGGATTAGGGGAAGGCTGAGGGTCAGGCTTCGGGGAAGGGTTAGGGTTAGGTATCGGGCTAGGGTTAGGATTAGGGGACGGGGACGGTTTAGGGTCCAGGTGAGGGTACGACAACGCTTTAGGGGGAGCGTACGTGTGAGGGCGCGGGTTAGTGTTAGCGTACGGGTTAGGATTAGGGGACGGGTGAGGATCAGGCTTCGGGGAAGGGTTAGGGTTAGGGTTCGGGGTAGGGTTAGGGTTAGGGGACGGGGAAGGTTTAGTGTCCAGGTGAGGGTACGACAACGCTTTAGGGGGAGCGTACGTGTGAGGGCGCGGGTTAGTGTTAGCGTACGGGTTAGGATTAGGGGACGGGTGAGGGTCAGGCTTCGGGGAAGGGTTAGGGTTAGGGTTCGGTCTAGGGTTAGGGTTAGGGGATGGGGACGGTTTAGGGTCCAGGTGAGGGTACGACAACGCTTTAGGGGGAGCGTACGTGTGAGGGCGCGGTTAAGTGTTAGCGTACGGGTTAGGATTAGGGGACGGGTGAGGGTCAGGCTTCGGGGAAGGGTTAGGGTTCGGGTTCGGGCTAGGGTTACGGTTGGGGACGGGGACGGTTTAGGGTCCAGGTGAGGGTACGACAACGCTTTAGGGGGAGCGTACGTGTGAGGGCGCGGGTTAGTGTTAGCGTACGGGTTAGGATTAGGGGACGGGTGAGGGTCAGGCTTCGGGGAAGGGTTAGGGTTAGGGTTCGGGCTAGGGTTAGGGTTAGGGGACGGGGACGGTTTAGGGTCCAGGTGAGGGTACGACAACGCTTTAGGGGGAGCGTACGTGTGAGGGCGCGGGTTAGTGTTAGCGTACGGGTTAGGATTAGGGGACGGGTGAGGGTCAGGCTTCGGGGAAGGGTTAGGGTTAGGGTTCGGTCTAGGGTTAGGGTTAGGGGACGGGGACGGTTTAGGGTCCAGGTGAGGGTACGACAACGCTTTAGGGGGAGCCTACGTGTGAGGGCGCGGGTTAGTGTTAGCGTACGGGTTAGGATTAGGGGACGGGTGAGGGTCAGGCTTCTGGGAAGGGTTAGGTTTAGGGTTCGGGCTAGGGTTAGGATTAGGGGACGGGGACGGTTTAGGGTCCAGGTGAGGGTACGACAACGCTTTAGGGGGAGCGTACGTGTGAGGGCGCAGGTTAGTGTTAGCGTACGGGTTAGGATTAGGGGACGGCTGAGGGTCAGGCTTCGAGGAAGGGTTAGGGTTAGGGTTCGGGCTAGGCTTAGGGTTAGGGGACGGGGACGGTTTAGGGTCCAGGTGAGGGTACGACAACGCTTTAGGGGGAGCGTACGTGTGAGGGCGCGGGTTAGTGTTAGCGTACGGGTTAGGATTAGGGGACGGGTGAGGGTCAGGCTTCGGGGAAGGGTTAGGGTTAGGGTTCGGGCTGGGGTTAGGTTTAGGGGACGGGGACGGTTTAGGGTCCACGTGAGGGTACGACAACACTTTAGGGGGAGAGTACGTGTGAGGGCGAGGGTTAGTGTTAGCGTACGGGTTAGGATTAGGGGACGACTGACGGTCAAGCTTCGGGGAAGGGTTAGGGTTAGGGTTCGGGCTAGGGTTAGGGTTAGGGGACGGGGACGGTTTAGGGTCCAGGTGAGGGTACGACAACGCTTTAGTGGGAGCGTACGTGTGAGGGCGCGGGTTAGTGTTAGCGTACGGGTTAGGATTAGGGGACGGCTGAGGGTCAGGCTTCGGGGAAGGGTTAGGTTTAGGGTTCGGGCTAGGGTTAGGGTTAGGGGACGGGGACGGATTAGGGTCCAGGTGAGGGTACGACAACGCTTTAGTGGGAGCGTACGTGTGAGGGCGCGGGTTAGTGTTAGCGTACGGGTTAGGATTAGGGGACGGGTGAGGGTCAGGCTTCGGGGAAGGGTTAGGGTTAGGGTTCGGGCTAGGGTTAGGGTTAGGGGACGGGGACGGTTTAGGGTCCAGGTGAGGGTACGACAACGCTTTAGGGGGAGCGTACGTGTGAGGGCGCGGGTTAGTGTTAGCGTACGGGTTAGGATTAGGGAACGGGTGAGGGTCAGGCTTCGGGGAAGGGTTAGGGTTAGGGTTCGGGCTAGGGTTAGTGTTAGAGGACGGGGACGGTTTAGGGTCCACGTGAGGGTACGACAACGCTTTAGGGGGAGCGTACGTGTGAGGGCGCGGGTTAGTGTTAGCGTACGGGTTAGGATTAGGGGACGGCTGAGGGTCAGGCTTCGGGGAAGGGTTAAGGTTAGGGTTCGGGCTAGGGTTAGGGTTAGGGGACGGGGACGGTTTAGGGTCCAGGTGAGGGTACGACAACGCTTTAGGGGGAGCGTACGTGTGAGGGCGCGGGTTAGTGTTAGCGTACGGGTTAGGATTAGGGGACGGCTGAGGGTCAGGCTTCGGGGAAGGGTTAAGGTTAGGGTTCGGGCTAGGGTTAGGGTTAGGGGACGGGGACGGTTTAGGGTCCATATGAGGGTACGACAACGCTTTAGGGGGAGCGTACGTGTGAGGGCGCGGGTTAGTGTTAGCGTACGGTTTAGGATTAGGGGACGGTGAGGGTCAGGCTTCGGGGAAGGGTTAGGGTTAGGGTTCGGGCTAGGGTTAGTGTTAGAGGACGGGGACGGTTTAGGGTCCACGTGAGGGTACGACAACGCTTTAGGGGGAGCGTACGTGTGAGGGCGCGGGTTAGTGTTAGCGTACGGGTTAGGATTAGGGGACGGCTGAGGGTCAGGCTTCGGGGAAGGGTTAAGGTTAGGGTTCGGGCTAGGGTTAGGGTTAGGGGACGGGGACGGTTTAGGGTCCATATGAGGGTACGACAACGCTTTAGGGGGAGCGTACGTGTGAGGGCGCGGGTTAGTGTTAGCGTACGGGTTAGGATTAGGGAACGGGTGAGGGTCAGGCTTCGGGGAAGGGTTAGGGTTAGGGTTCGGGCTAGGGTTAGTGTTAGAGGACGGGGACGGTTTAGGGTCCACGTGAGGGTACGACAACGCTTTAGGGGGAGCGTACGTGTGAGGGCGCGGGTTAGTGTTAGCGTACGGGTTAGGATTAGGGGACGGCTGAGGGTCAGGCTTCGGGGAAGGGTTAGGGTTAGGGTTCGGGCTAGGGTTAGGGTTAGGGGACGGGGACGGTTTAGGGTCCTGGTGAGGGTACGACAACGCTTTAGGAGGAGCGTACGTGTGAGGGCGCAGGTGAGTGTTAGCGTACGGGTTAGGATTAGGGGACGGCTGAGGGTCAGGCTTCGGGGAAGGGTTAGGGTTAGGGTTCGGGCTAGGGTTAGGGTTAGGGGACGGGGACGGTTTCGGGTCCAGGTGAGGGTACGACAACGCTTTAGGGGGAGCGTACGTGTGAGGGCGCGGGTTAGTGTTAGCGTACGGGTTTGGATTAGGGGACGGGTGAGGGTCAGGCTTCGGAGAAGGATTAGGGTTAGGGTTCAGGCTAGGATTAGGGTTAGGGGACGGGGACGGTTTAGGGTCCAGGTGAGGGTACGACAACGCTTTAGGGGGAGCGTACGTGTGAGGGCGCGGGTTAGTGTTAGCGTACGGGTTAGGATTAAGGGACGGGTGAGGGTCAGGCTTCGGGGAAGGGTTAGGGTTAGAGTTCGGGCTAGGGTTAGGGTTAGGGGACGGTTACGGTTTAGGGTTCAGGTGAGGGTACGACAACGCTTTAGGGGGAGCGTACGTGTGAGGGCGCGGGTTAGTGTTAGCGTACGGGTTAGGATTAGGGGACGGGTGAGGGTCAGGCTTCGGGGAAGGGTTAGGGTTAGGGTTCGGGCTAGGGTTAGGGTTAGGGGACGGGGACGGTTTAGGGTCCAGGTGAGGGTACGACAACGCTTTAGGGGGAGCGTACGTGTGAGGGCGTGGGTTATTGTTAGCGTACGGGTTAGGATTAGGGGACGGGTGAGGGTCAGGCTTCGGGGAAGGGTTAGGGTTTGGGTTCAGGCTAGGGTTAGGGTTAGGGGACGGGGAAGGTTTAGTGTCCAGGGGAGGGTACGACAACGCTTTAGGGGGAGCGTACGTGTGAGGGCGCGGGATAGTGTTAGCGTACGGGTTAGGATTAGGGGACGGGTGAGGGTCAGGCTTCGGGGAAGGGTTAGGGTTAGGGTTCGGGCTAGGGTTAGGGTTAGGGGACGGGGACGGTTTAGGGTCCAGGTGAGGGTACGACAACGCTTTAGGGGGAGCGTACGTGTGAGGGCGCGGTTTAGTGTTAGCGTACGGGTTAGGATTAGGGGACGGGTGAGGGTCAGGCTTCGGGGAAGGGTTAGGGTTAGGGTTCGGGCTATTGTTAGGGTTGGGGACGGGGACGGTTTAGGGTCCAGGTGAGGGTACGACAACGCTTTATGGGGAGCGTACGTGTGAGGGCGCGGGTTAGTGTTAGCGTACGGGTTAGGATTAGGGGACGGGTGAGGGTCAGGCTTCGGGGAAGGGTTAGGGTTAGGGTTCGGTCTAGGGTTAGGGTTAGGGGACGGGGACGGTTTAGGGTCCAGGTGAGGGTATGACAACGCTTTAGGGGGAGCGTATGTGTGAGGGTGCTGGTTAGTGTTAGCGTACGGGTTAGGATTAGGGGACGGGTGAGGGTCAGGCTTCGGGGAAGGGTTAGGGTTAGGGTTCGGGCTAGGGTTAGGGTTAGGGGACGGGGACGGTTTAGGGTCCACGTGAGGGTACGACAACGCTTTAGGGGGAGCGTACGTGTGAGGGCGTGGGTTAGTGTTAGCGTACGGGTTAGGATTAGGGGACGGGTGAGGGTCAGGCTTCGGGGAATGTTTAGGGTTAGGGTTCGGGCTAGGGTTAGGGTTAGGGGACGGGGACGGTTTAGGGTCCAGGTGAGGGTTCGACAACGCTTTAGGGGGAGCCTACGTGTGAGGGCGCGGGTTAGCATTAGCGTACGGGTTAGGATTAGGGGACAGGTGAGGGTCAGGTTTCGGGGAAGGTTTAGGGTTAGGGTTCGGGCTAGGGTTAGGGTTAGGGGACGGGGACGGTTTAGGGTCCAGGTGAGGGTACGACAACGCGTTAGGGGGAGCGTACGTGTGAGGGCGCGGGTTAGTGTTAGCGTACGGGTTAGGATTAGGGGAAGGGTGAGGGTCAGGCTTCGGGGAAGGGTTAGGGTTAGGGTTCTGGCTAGGGTTAGGGTTAGGGGACGGGGACGGTTTAGGGTCCAGGTGAGGGTACGACAACGCTTTAGGGCGAGCGTACGTGTGAGGGCGTGGGTTAGTGTTAGCGTACTGGTTAGGATTAGGGGACAGGTGAGGGTCAGGCTTCGGGGAAGGGTTAGGGTTACGGTTCGGGCTAGGGTTAGGGTTAGGGGACGGGGACGGTTTAGGGTCCAGGTGAGGGTACGACAACGCTTTAGGGGGAGCGTACGTGTGAGGGCGCGGGTTAGTGTTAGCGTACGGGTTAGGATTTGGGGACGGCTGAGGGTCAGGCTTCGGGGAAGGGTTAGGGTTAGGATTCGGGTTAGGGTTAGGGTTGGGGACGGGGACAGTTTAGACTCCAGGTGAGGGTACGACAACGCTTTAGAGGGAGCCTACGTGTGAGGGCGCGGGTTAGTGTTAGCGTACGGGTTAGGATTAGGGGACGGGTGAGGGTCAGGCTTCGGGGAAGGGTTAGGGTTAGGGTTCGGGCTAGGGTTAGGGTTAGGGGACGGGGACGGTTTAGGGTCCAGGTGAGGGTACGACAACTCTTTAGGGGGAGCGTACGTGTGAGGGCGCGGGTTAGTGTTAGCGTACGGGTTAGGATTAGGGGACGGGTGAGGGTCAGGCTTCGGGGAAGGGTTAGGGTTGGGGTTCGGGCTAGGGTTAGGGTTAGGTGACGGGTACGGTTTAGGGTCCAGGTGAGGGTACGACAACGCTTTAGGAGGAGCGTACGTGTGAGGGCTCAGGTTAGTGTTAGCGTACGGGTTAGGATTAGGGGACGGCTGAGGGTCAGGCTTCAGGGAAGGGTTAGGGTTAGGGTTCGGGCTAGGGTTAGGGTTAGGGGACGGGGACGGTTTAGGGTCCTGGTGAGGGTACGACAACGCTTTAGGAGGAGCGTACGTGTGAGGGCGTTGGTTAGTGTTAGCGTACGGGTTAGGATTAGGGGACGGCTGAGGGTCAGGCTTCGGGGAAGGGTTAGGGTTAGGGTTCGGGCTAGGGTTAGGGTTAGGGGACGGGGACGGTTTCGGGTCCAGGTGAGGGTACGACAACGCTTTAGGGGGAGCGTACGTGTGAGGGCGCGGGTTAGTGTTAGCGTACGGGTTAGGATTAGGGGACGGGTGAGGGTCAGGCTTCGGGGAAGGGTTAGGGTTAGGGTTCGGGCTAGGGTTAGTGTTAGGGGACGGGGACGGTTTAGGGTCCAGGTGAGGGTACGACAACGCTTTAGGGGGAGCGTACGTGTGAGGGCGCGGGTTAGTGTTAGCGTACGGGTTTGGATTAGGGGACGGGTGAGGGTCAGGCTTCGGAGAAGGATTAGGGTTAGGGTTCAGGCTAGGATTAGGGTTAGGGGACGGGGACGGTTTAGGGTACAGGTGAGGGTACGACAACGCTTTAGGGGGAGCGTACGTGTGAGGGCGCGGGTTAGTGTTAGCGTACGGGTTAGGATTAAGGGACGGGTGAGGGTCAGGCTTCGGGGAAGGGTTAGGGTTAGGGTTCGGGCTGGGGTTAGGGTTAGGGGACGGTTACGGTTTAGGGTTCAGGTGAGGGTACGACAACGCTTTAGGGGGAGCGTACGTGTGAGGGCGCGGGTTAGTGTTAGCGTACGGGTTAGGATTAGGGGACGGGTGAGGGTCAGGCTTCGGGGAAGGGTTAGGGTTAGGGTTCGGGCTAGGGTTAGGGTTAGGGGACGGGGACGGTTTAGGGTCCAGGTGAGGGTACGACAACGCTTTAGGGGGAGCGTACGTGTGAGGGCGCGGGTTAGTGTTAGAGTACGGGTTAGGATTAGGGGACGGGTGAGGGTCAGGCTTCAGGGAAGGGTTAGGGTTAGGGTTCGGGCTAGGGTTAGGGTTAGGGGACGGGGACGGTTTAGGGTCCACGTGAGGGTACGACAACGCTTTAGGGGGAGCGTACGTGTGAGGGCGCGGGTTAGTCTTAGCGTACGGGTTAGGATTAGGGGACGGCTGAGGGTCAGGCTTCGGGGAAGGGTTAGGGTTAGGGTTCGGACAAGGGTTATGGTTAGGGGACGGGGACGGTTTAGGGTCCAGGTGAGGGTACGACAACGCTTTAGGGGGAGCGTACGTGTGAGGGCGCGGGTTAGTGTTAGCGTACGGGTTAGGATTAGGGGACGGGTGAGGGTCAGGCTTCGGGGCAGGGTTAAGGTTAGGGTTCGGGCTAGGGTTAGGGTTAGGGGACGGGGACGGTTTAGGGTCCAGGTGAGGGTACGACAACGCTTTAGGGGGAGCGTACGTGTGAGGGCGCGTGTTAGTGTTAGCATACGGGTTAGGATTAGGGGACGGCTGAGGGTCAGGCTTCGGGGAAGGGTTAGGGTTAGGGTTCGGGCTAGGGTTAGGGTTAGGGGACGGGGACGGTTTAGGGTCCAGGTGAGGGTACGATAACGCTTTAGGGGGAGCGTACGTGTGAGGGCGCGGGTTAGTGTTAGCGTACGGGTTAGGATTAGGGGACTGCTGAGGGTCAGGCTTCGGGGAAGATTTAGGGTTAGGGTTCGGGCTAGGGTTAGGGTTAGGGGATGGGGACGGTTTAGGGTCCAGGTGAGGGTACGACAACGCTTTAGGGGGAGCGTACGAGTGAGGGCATGGGCTAGTGTTAGCGTACGGGTTAGGATTAGGGGACGGCTGAGGGTCAGGCTTCGGGGAAGGGTTAGGGTTAGGGTTCGGGCTAGGGTTAGGGTTGGGGACGGGGACGGTTTAGGGTCCAGGTGAGGGTACGACAACGATTTAGGGGGAGCGTACGTGTGAGGGCGCAGGCTAGTGTTAGCGTACGGGTTAGGATTAGGGGAAGGCTGAGGGTCAGGCTTCGGGGAAGGGTTAGGGTTAGGTATCGGGCTAGGGTTAGGATTAGGGGACGGGGACGGTTTAGGGTCCAGGTGAGGGTACGACAACGCTTTAGGGGGAGCGTACGTGTGAGGGCGTGGGTTAGTGTTAGCGTACGGGTTAGGATTAGGGGACGGGTGAGGGTCAGGCTTCGGGGAAGGGTTAGGGTTAGGGTTCGGGCTAGGGTTAGGGTTAGGGGACGGGGAAGGTTTAGTGTCCAGGTGAGGGTACGACAACGCTTTAGGGGGAGCGTACGTGTGAGGGCACGGGTTAGTGTTAGCGTACGGGTTAGGATTAGGGGACGGGTGAGGGTCAGGCTTCGGGGAAGGGTTAGGGTTAGGGTTCGGGCTAGGGTTAGGGTTAGGGGATGGGGACGGTTTAGGGTCCAGGTGAGGGTACGACAATGCTTTAGGGGGAGCGTACGTGTGAGGGCGCGGTTTAGTGTTAGCGTACGGGTTAGGATTAGGGGACGGGTGAGGGTCAGGCTTCGGGGAAGGGTTAGGGTTAGGGTTCGGGCTAGGATTACGGTTGGGGACGGGGACGGTTTAGGGTCCAGGTGAGGGTACGACAACGCTTTAGTGGGAGCGTACGTGTGAGGGCGCGGGTTAGTGTTAGCGTACGGGTTAGGATTAGGGGACGGGTGAGGGTCAGGCTTCGGGGAAGGGTTAGGGTTAGGGTTCGGGCTAGGGTTAGGGTTAGGGGACGGGGACGGTTTAGGGTCCAGGTGAGGGTACGACAACGCTTTAGGGGGAGCGTACGTGTGAGGGTGCGGGTTAGTGTTAGCGTACGGGTTAGGATTAGGGGACGGGTGAGGGTCAGGCTTCGGGGCAGGGTTAGGGTTAGGGTTCGGGCTAGGGTTAGGGTTAGGGGACGGGGACGGTTTAGGGTCCAGGTGAGGGTACGACAACGCTTTAGGGGGAGCGTACGTGTGAGGGCGCGGGTTAGTGTTAACGTACGGGTTAGGATTAGGGGATGGGTGAGGGGCAGGCTTCGGGGAAGGGTTAGGGTTAGGGTTCGGGCTAGGGTTAGGGTTAGGGGATGGGGACGGTTTAGGGTCCAGGTGAGGGTACGACAACGCTTTAGGGGGAGCCTACGTGTGAGGGCGCGGGTTAGTGTTAGCGTACGGGTTAGGATTAGGGGACGGGTGAGGGTCAGGCTTCGGGGAAGGGTTAGGGTTAGGGTTCGGGCTAGGGTTAGGGTTAGGGGACGGGGACGGTTTAGGGTCCAGGTGAGGGTACGACAACGCTTTAGGGGGAGCGTACGTGTGAGGGCGCGGGTTAGTGTTAGCGTACGGGTTAGGATTAGGGGACGGGTGAGGGTCAGGCTTCGGGGAAGGGTTAGGGTTAGGGTTCGGGCTAGGGTTAGGGTTAGGGGACGGGGACGGTTTAGGGTCCAGGTGAGGGTACGACAACGCTTTAGGGAGAGCGTACGTGTGAGGGCGCGGGTTAGTGTTAGCGTACGGGTTAGGATTAGGGGACGGCTGAGGGTCAGGCTTCGGGGAAGGGTTAAGGTTAGGGTTCGGGCTCGGGTTAGGGTTAGGGGACGGGGACGGTTTAGGGTACAGGTGAGGGTACGACAACGCTTTAGGAGGAGAGTACGTGTGAGGGCGCGGGTTAGTGTTAGCGTACGGGTTAGGATTAGGGGAAGGCTGAGGGTCAGGCTTCGGGGAAGGGTTAGGGTTAGGTATCGGGCTAGGGTTAGGATTAGGGGACGGGGACGGTTTAGGGTCCAGGTGAGGGTACGACAACCCTTTAGGGGGAGCGTACGTGTGAGGGCGTGGGTTAGTGTTAGCGTACGGGTTAGGATTAGGGGACGGGTGAGGGTCAGGCTTCGGGGAAGGGTTAGGGTTAGGGTTCGGGC
Organism: Stenella coeruleoalba; assembly: GCF_951394435.1. Classification (NCBI taxonomy): domain Eukaryota; kingdom Metazoa; phylum Chordata; class Mammalia; order Artiodactyla; family Delphinidae; genus Stenella; species Stenella coeruleoalba. The sequence goes on along the minus strand of NW_027646088.1, from coordinate 137,829 downwards.
TAGGGTTAGGGTTAGGGGATGGGGAAGGTTTAGTGTCCAGGTGAGGGTACGACAACGCTTTAGGGGGAGCGTACGTGTGAGGGCGCGGGTTAGTGTTAGCGTACGGGTTAGGATTAGGGGACGGGTGAGGGTCAGGCTTCGGGGAAGGGTTAGGGTTAGGGTTCGGGCTAGGGTTATGGTTAGGGGATGGGGACGGTTTAGGGTCCAGGTGAGGGTACGACAACGCTTTAGGGGGAGCGTACGTGTGAGGGCGCGGTTAAGTGTTAGCGTACGGGTTAGGATTAGGGGACGGGTGAGGGTCAGGCTTCGGGGAAGGGTTAGGGTTCGGGTTCGGGCTAGGGTTACGGTTGGGGACGGGGACGGTTTAGGGTCCAGGTGAGGGTACGACAACGCTTTAGGGGGAGCGTACGTGTGAGGGCGCGGGTTAGTGTTAGCGTACGGGTTAGGATTAGGGGACGGGTGAGGGTCAGGCTTCGGGGAAGGGTTAGGGTTAGGGTTCGGGCTAGGGTTAGGGTTAGGGGACGGGGACGGTTTAGGGTCCAGGTGAGGGTACGACAACGCTTTAGGGGGAGCGTACGTGTGAGGGCGCGGGTTAGTGTTAGCGTACGGCTTAGGATTAGGGGACGGGTGAGGGTCAGGCTTCGGGGAAGGGTTAGGGTTAGGGTTCGGTCTAGGGTTAGGGTTAGGGGACGGGGACGGTTTAAGGTCCAGGTGAGGGTACGACAATGCTTTAGGGGGAGCCTACGTGTGAGGGCGCGGGTTAGTGTTAGCGTACGGGTTAGGATTAGGGGACGGGTGAGGGTCAGGCTTCTGGGAAGGGTTAGGTTTAGGGTTCGGGCTAGGGTTAGGATTAGGGGACGGGGACGGTTTAGGGTCCAGGTGAGGGTACGACAACGCTTTAGGGGGAGCGTACGTGTGAGGGCGCAGGTTAGTGTTAGCGTACGGGTTAGGATTAGGGGACGGCTGAGGGTCAGGCTTCGGGGAAGGGTTAGGGTTAGGGTTCGGGCTAGGGTTAGGGTTAGGGGATGGGGACGGTTTAGGATCCAGGTGAGGGTACGACAACGCTTTAGGGGGAGCGTACGTGTGTGGGCGTTGGTTAGTGTTAGCGTACGGGTTAGGATTAGGGGACGGCTGAGGGTCAGGCTTCGGGGAAGGGTTAGGGTTAGGGTTCGGGCTAGGCTTAGGGTTAGGGGACGGGGATGGTTTAGGGTCCAGGTGAGGGTACGAAAACGCTTTAGGGGGAGCGTACGTGTGAGGGCGCGGGTTAGTGTTAGCGTACGGGTTAGGATTAGGGGACGGGTGAGGGTCAGGCTTCGGGGAAGGGTTAGGGTTAGGGTTCGGGCTCGGGTTAGGTTTAGGGGACGGGGACGGTTTAGGGTCCACGTGAGGGTACGACAACGCTTTAGGGAGAGAGTACGTGTGAGGGCGCGGGTTAGTGTTAGCGTACGGGTTAGGATTAGGGGACGGCTGAGGGTCAGGCTTCGGGGAAGGGTTAGGTTTAGGGTTCGGGCTAGGGTTAGGGTTAGGGGACGGGGACGGTTTAGGGTCCAGGTGAGGGTACGACAACGCTTTAGTGGGAGCGTACGTGTGAGGGCGCGGGTTAGTGTTAGCGTACGGGTTAGGATTAGGGGAAGGCTGAGGGTCAGGCTTCGGGGAAGGGTTAGGGTTAGGGTTCGGGCTAGGGTTAGGGTTAGGGGACGGGGACGGTTTAGGGTCCAGGTGAGGGTACGACAACGCTTTAGGGGGAGCGTACGTGTGAGGGCGCGGGTTAGTGTTAGCGTACGGGTTAGGATTAGGGGACGGGTGAGGGTCAGGCTTCGGGGAAGGGTTAGGGTTAGGGTTCGGGCTAGGGTTAGGGTTAGGGGACGGGGACGGTTTAGGGTCCAGGTGAGGGTACGACAACGCTTTAGTGGGAGCGTACGTGTGAGGGCGCGGGTTAGTGTTAGCGTACGGGTTAGGATTAGGGAACGGGTGAGGGTCAGGCTTCGGGGAAGGGTTAGGGTTAGGGTTCGGGCTAGGGTTAGTGTTAGGGGACGGGGACGGTTTAGGGTCCACGTGAGGGTACGACAACGCTTTAGGGGGAGCGTACGTGTGAGGGCGCGGGTTAGTGTTAGCGTACGGGTTAGGATTAGGAGACGGCTGAGGGTCAGGCTTCGGGGAAGGGTTAAGGTTAGGGTTCGGGCTATGGTTAGGGTTAGGGGACGGGGACGGTTTAGGGTCCAGGTGAGGGTACGACAACGCTTTAGGGGGAGCGTACGTGTGAGGGCGCGGGTTAGTGTTAGCGTACGGGTTAGGATTAGGGGACGGGTGAGGGTCAGGCTTCGGGGAAGGGTTAGGGTTAGGGTTCGGGCTAGGGTTAGGGTTAGGGGACGGGGACGGTTTAGGGTCCATATGAGGGTACGACAACGCTTTAGGGGGAGCGTACGTGTGAGGGCGCGGGTTAGTGTTAGCGTACGGTTTAGGATTAGGGGACGGTGAGGGTCACGCTTCGGGGAAGGGTTAGGGTTAGGGTTCGGGCTAGGGTTAGGGTTAGGGGACGGGGACGGTTTAGGGTCCAGGTGAGGGTACGACAACGCTTTAGGGGGAGCGTACGTGTGAGGGCGCGGATTAGTGTTACCGTACGGGTTACGATTAGGGGACGGGTGAGGGTCAGGCTTCGGGGACGGGTTAGGGTTAGGGTTCGGTCTAGGGTTAGGGTTAGGGGACGGGGACGGTTTAGGGTCCAGGTGAGGGTACGACAACGCTTTAGGGGGAGCGTACGTGTGAGGGAGCGGGTTAGTGTTAACGTACGGGTTAGGATTAGGGGACGGGTGAGGGTCAGGCTTCGGGGAAGGGTTAGGGTTAGAGTTCGGGCTAGGGTTAGGTTTAGGGGACGGGGACGGTTTAGGGTCCACGTGAGGGTACGACAACGCTTTAGGGGGAGAGTACGTGTGAGGGCGCGGGTTAGTGTTAGCGTACGGGTTAGGATTAGGGGACGGGTGAGGGTCAGGCTTCGGGGAAGGGTTAGGGTTAGGGTTCGGGCTAGGGTTAGGGTTAGGGGACGGGGACGGTTTAGGGTCCAGGTGAGGGTACGACAACGCTTTAGGGGGAGCGTACGTGTGAGGGCGCGGGTTAGTGTTAGCGTACGGGTTAGGATTAGGGGACGGCTGAGGGTCAGGCTTCCGGGAAGGGTTAAGGTTACGGTTCGGGCTAGGGTTAGGGTTAGGGGACGGGGACGGTTTAGGGTCCAGGTGAGGGTACGACAATGCTTTAGGGGGAGCGTACGTGTCAGGGCGCGGGTTAGTGTTAGCGTACGGGTTAGGATTAGGGGACGGGTGAGGGTCAGGCTTCGGGGAAGGGTTAGGGTTAGGGTTCGGGCTAGGGTTAGGGTTAGGGGACGGGGACGGTTTAGGGTCCAGGTGAGGGTACGACAACGCTTTAGGGGGAGCGTACGTGTGAGGGCGCGGGTTAGTGTTAGCGTACGGTTTAGTATTAGGGCACGGCTGAGGGTCAGGCTTCGGGGAAGGGTTAGGGCTAGGGTTCGGGCTAGGGTTAGGGGTAGGGGACGGGGACAGTTTAGGATCCAGGTGAGGGTACGACAACGCTTTAGGGGGAGCGTACGTGTGAGGGCGCGGGTTAGTGTTAGCGTACGGGTTAGGATTAGGGGACGGCTGAGGGTCAGGCTTCGGGGAAGGGTTAGGGTTAGGGTTCGGGCTAGGGTTAGGGTTAGGGGACGGGGGGGACGGTTTAGGGTCCAGGTGAGGGTACGACAACGCTTTAGGGGGAGCGTACGTGTGAGGGCGCGGGTTAGTGTTAGCGTACGGGTTAGGATTAGGGGATGGGTGAGGGTCAGGCTTGGGGGAAGTGTTAGGGTTAGGGTTCGGGCTAGGGTTAGGGTTAGGGGATGGGGACGGTTTAGGGTCCACGTGAGGGTACGACAACGCTTTAGGGGGAGCGTACGTGTGAGGGCGCGGGTTAGTGTTAGCGTACGGGTTAGGATTAGGGGACGGCTGAGGGTCAGGCTTCGGGGAAGGGTTAGGGTTAGGGTTCGGGCTAGGGTTAGGGTTAGGGGACGGGGACGGTTTAGGGTCCAGGTGAGGGTACGACAACGCTTTAGGGGGAGCGTACGTGTGAGGGCGCGGGTTAGTGTTAGCGTACGGGTTAGGATTACGGGACGGCTGAGGGTCAGGCTTCGGGGAAGGGTTAGGGTTAGGGTTCGGGCTAGGGTTAGGGTTAGGGGACGGGGACGGTTTAGGGTCCAGGTGAGGGTACGACAACGCTTTAGGGGGAGCGTACGTGTGAGGGCGCGGGTTAGTGTTAGCGTACGGGTTAGGATTAGGGGACGGGTGAGGGTCAGGCTTCGGGGAAGGGTTAGGGTTAGGGTTCGGGCTAGGGTTAGGGTTAGGGGACGGGGACGGTTTAGGGTCCAGGTGAGGGTACGACAACGCTTTAGGGGGAGCGTACGTGTGAGGGCGCCTGTTAGTGTTAGCGTACGGGTTAGGATTAGGGGACGGCTGAGGGTCAGGCTTCGGGGAAGGGTTAAGGTTAGGGTTCGGGCTAGGGTTAGGGTTAGGGGACGGGGACGGTTTAGGGTCCAGGTGAGGGTACGACAACGCTTTAGGGGGAGCGTACGTGTGAGGGCGCGTGTTAGTGTTAGCGTACGGGTTAGGATTAGGGGACGGGTGAGGGTCAGGCTTCGGGGAAGTGTTAGGGTTAGGGTTCGGGCTAGGGTTAGGGTTAGGGGATGGGGACGGTTTAGGGTCCACGTGAGGGTACGACAACGCTTTAGGGGGAGCGTACGTGTGAGGGCGCGGGTTAGTGTTAGCGTACGGGTTAGGATTAGGGGACGGGTGAGGGTCAGGCTTCGGGGAAGGGTTAGGGTTAGGGTTCGGGCTAGGGTTAGGGTTAGGGGACGGGGACGGTTTAGGGTCCAGGTGAGGGTACGACAACGCTTTAGGGGGAGCGTACGTGTGAGAGCGCAGGTTAGTGTTAGCGTACGGGTTAGGATTAGGGGAAGGCTGAGGGTCAGGCTTCGGGGAAGGGTTAGGGTTAGGTATCGGGCTAGGGTTAGGATTAGGGGACGGGGACGGTTTAGGGTCCAGGTGAGGGTACGACAACGCTTTAGGGGGAGCGTACGTGTGAGGGCGTGGGTTAGTGTTAGCGTACGGGTTAGGATTAGGGGACGGGTGAGGGTCAGGCTTCGGGGAAGGGTTAGGGTTAGGGTTCGGGCTAGGGTTAGGGTTAGGGGACGGGGAAGGTTTAGTGTCCAGGTGAGGGTACGACAACGCTTTAGGGGGAGCGTACGTGTGAGGGCGCGGGTTAGTGTTAGCGTTCGGGTTAGGATTAGGGGACGGGTGAGGGTCAGGCTTCGGGGAAGGGTTAGGGTTAGGGTTGGGGCTAGGGTTAGGGTTAGGGGACGGGGACGGTTTAGGGTCCAGGTGAGGGTACGACAACGCTTTAGGGGGAGCGTACGTGTGAGGGCGCGGGTTAGTGTTAGCGTACGGGTTAGGATTAGGGGACGGCTGAGGGTCAGCCTTCGGGGAAGGGTTAGGGTTAGGGTTCGGGCTAGGGTTAGGGTTAGGGGACGGGGACGGTTTAGGGTCCAGGTGAGGGTACGACAACGCTTTAGGGGGAGCGTACGTGTGAGGGCGCAGTTTAGTGTTAGCGTACGGGTTAGGATTAGGGGACGGGTGAGGGTCAGGCTTCGGGGAAGGGTTAGGGTTAGGGTTCGGGCTATTGTTAGGGTTGGGGACGGGGACGGTTTAGGGTCCAGGTGAGGGTACGACAACGCTTTAGGGGGAGCGTACGTGTGAGGGCGCGGGTTAGTGTTAGCGTACGGGTTAGGATTAGGGGACGGGTGAGGGTCAGGCTTCGGGGAAGGGTTATGGTTAGGGTTCGGTCTAGGGTTACGGTTAGGGGACGGGGACGGTTTAGGGTCCAGGTGAGGGTATGACAACGCTTTAGGGGGAGCGTATGTGTGAGGGTGCTGGTTAGTGTTAGCGTACGGGTTAGGATTAGGGGACGGGTGAGGGTCAGGCTTCGGGGAAGGGTTAGGGTTAGGGTTCGGGCTAGGGTTAGGGTTAGGGGACGGGGACGGTTTAGGGTCCACGTGAGGGTACGACAACGCTTTAGGGGGAGCGTACGTGTGAGGGCGTGGGTTAGTGTTAGCGTACGGGTTAGGATTAGGGGACGGGTGAGGGTCAGGCTTCGGGGAAGGTTTAGGGTTAGGGTTCGGGCTAGGGTTAGGGTTAGGGGACGGGGACGGTTTAGGGTCCAGGTGAGGGTTCGACAACGCTTTAGGGGGAGCCTACGTGTGAGGGCGCGTGTTAGCATTAGCGTACGGGTTAGGATTAGGGGACGGGTGAGGGTCAGGTTTCGGGGAAGGTTTAGGGTTAGGGTTCGGGCTAGGGTTAGGGTTAGGGGACGGGGACGGTTTAGGGTCCAGGTGAGGGTACGACAACGCGTTAGGGGGAGCGTACGTGTGAGGGCGCGGGTTAGTGTTAGCGTACGGGTTAGGATTAGGGGACGGGTGAGGGTCAGGCTTCGGGGAAGGGTTAGGTTTAGGGTTCGGGCTAGGGTTAGGGTTAGGGGACGGGGACGGTTTAGGGTCCAGGTGAGGGTAAGACAACGCTTTAGGGCAGCCTACGTGTGAGGGCGCGGGTTAGTGTTAGCGTACGGGTTAGGATTAGGGGACGGGTGAGGGTCAGGCTTCGGGGAAGGGTTAGGGTTAGGGTTCGGGCTAGGGTTAGGGTTAGGGGACGGGGAAGGTTTAGTGTCCAGGTGAGGGTACGACAACGCTTTAGGGGGAGCGTACGTGTGAGGGCGCGGGTTAGTGTTAGCGTACGGGTTAGGATTAGGGGACGGGTGAGGGTCAGGCTTCGGGGAAGGGTTAGGGTTAGGGTTCGGGCTAGGGTTAGGGTTAGGGGATGGGGACGGTTTAGGGTCCAGGTGAGGGTACGACAATGCTTTAGGGGGAGCGTACGTGTGAGGGCGCGGTTTAGTGTTAGCGTACGGGTTAGGATTAGGGGACGGGTGAGGGTCAGGCTTCGGGGAAGAGTTAGGGTTAGGGTTCGGGCTAGGATTACGGTTGGGGACGGGGACTGTTTAGGGTCCAGGTGAGGGTACGACAACGCTTTAGGGGGAGCGTACGTGTGAGGGCGCGGGTTAGTGTTAGCGTACGGGTTAGGATTAGGGGACGGGTGAGGGTCAGGCTTCGGGGAAGGGTTAGGGTTAGGGTTCGGGCTAGGGTTAGGGTTAGGGGACGGGGACGGTTTAGGGTCCAGGTGAGGGTACGACAACGCTTTAGGGGGAGCGTACGTGTGAGGGTGCGGGTTAGTGTTAGCGTACGGGTTAGGATTAGGGGCGGGTGAGGGTCAGGCTTCGGGGCAGGGTTAGGGTTAGGGTTCGGGCTAGGGTTAGGGTTAGGGGACGGGGACGGTTTAGGGTCCAGGTGAGGGTACAACAACGCTTTAGGGGGAGCGTACGTGTGAGGGCGCGGGTTAGTGTTAGCGTACGGGTTAGGATTAGGGGATGGGTGAGGGTCAGGCTTGGGGGAAGTGTTAGGGTTAGGGTTCGGGCTAGGGTTAGGGTTAGGGGATGGGGACGGTTTAGGGTCCAGGTGAGCGTACGACAACGCTTTAGGGGGAGCGTACGTGTGAGGGCGCGGGTTAGTGTTAGCGTACGGGTTAGGATTAGGGGACGGGTGAGGGTCAGGCTTCGGGGAAGGGTTAGGGTTAGGGTTCGGGCTAGGGTTAGGGTTAGGGGACGGGGACGGTTTAGGGTCCAGGTGAGGGTACGACAACGCTTTAGGGGGAGCGTACGTGTGAGGGCGCGGGTTAGTGTTAGCGTACGGTTTAGTATTAGGGCACGGCTGAGGGTCAGGCTTCGGGGAAGCGTTAGGGTTAGGGTTCGGGCTAGGGTTAGGGTTAGGGGACGGGGACGGTTTAGGGTCCAGGAGAGGGTACGACAACGCTTTAGGGGGAGCGTACGTGTGAGGGCGCGGGTTAGTGTTAGCGTACGGGTTAGGATTAGGGGACGGCTGAGGGTCAGGCTTCGGGGAAGGGTTAGGGTTAGGGTTCGGGCTAGGGTTAGGGTTAGGGGACGGGGACGGTTTAGGGTCCAGGTGAGGGTACGACAACTCTTTAGGGGGAGCGTACGTGTGAGGGCGAGGGTTAGTGTTAGGGTACTGGTTAGGATTAGGGGACGGGTGAGGGTCAGGCTTCGGGGAAGGGTTACGTTTAGGGTTCGGGCTAGGGTTAGGATTAGGGGACGGGGACGGTTTAGGGTCCACGTGAGGGTATGACAACGCTTTAGGGGGAGCGTACGTGTGAGGGCGCGGGTTAGTGTTAGCGTACGGGTTAGGATTAGGGGACGGCTGAGAGTCAGGCTTCGGGGAAGGGTTAGGGTTAGGGTTCGGGCTAGGGTTAGGGTTAGGGGACGGGGACGGTTTAGGGTCCAGGTGAGGTACGACAACGCTTTAGGGGGAGCGTACGTGTGAGGGCGCGGTTTAGTGGTAGCGTACGGCTTAGGTTTAGGGGACGGGTGAGGGTCAGGCTTCGGGGAAGGGTTAGGGTTAGGGTTCGGGCTAGGGTTAGGGTTAGGGTTAGGGGACGGGGACGGTTTAGGGTCCACGTGAGGGTACGACAACGCTTTAGGGGGAGCGTACGTTTGAGGGCGCGGGTTAGTCTTAGCGTACGGGTTAGGATTAGGGGACGGGTGAGGGTCAGGCTTCGGGGAAGGGTTAGGGTTAGGGTTCGGGCTAGGGTTAGGGTTAGGGGATGGGGACGGTTTAGGGTCCAGGTGAGGGTACGACAACGCTTTAGGGGGAGCGTACGTGTGAGGGCGCGGGTTAGTGTTAGCGTACGGGTTAGGATTAGGGGACGGGTGAGGGTCAGGCTTCGGGGAAGGGTTAGGGTTAGGGTTCGGGCTAGGGTTAGGGTTAGGGGACGGGGACGGTTTAGGGTCCAGGTGAGGGTACGACAACGCTTTAGGGGGAGCGTACGTGTGAGGGCGCGGGTTAGTGTTAGCGTACGGGTTAGGATTAGGGGACGGCTGAGGGTCAGCCTTCGGGGAAGGGTTAGGGTTAGGGTTCGGGCTAGGGTTAGGGTTAGGGGACGGGGACGGTTTAGGGTCCAGGTGAGGGTACGATAACGCTTTAGGGGGAGCGTACGTGTGAGGGCGCGGGTTAGTGTTAGCGTACGGGTTAGGATTAGGGGACGGCTGAGGGTCAGGCTTCGGGGAAGCGTTAGGGTTAGGGTTCGGGCTAGGGTTAGGGTTAGGGGATGGGGACGGTTTAGGGTCCAGGTGAGGGTACGACAACGCTTTAGGGGGAGCGTACGAGTGAGGGCACGGGTTATTGTTAGCGTACGGAGTAGGATTAGGGGACGGCTGAGGGTCAGGCTTCGGGGAAGGGTTAGGGTTAGGGTTCGGGCTAGGGTTAGGGTTGGGGACGGGGACGGTTTAGGGTCCAGGTGAGGGTACGACAACGATTTAGGGGGAGCGTACGTGTGAGGGCGCGGGTTAGTGTTAGCGTACGGGTTAGGATTAGGGGAAGGCTGAGGGTCAGGCTTCGGGGAAGGGTTAGGGTTAGGTTTTGGGCTAGGGTTAGGATTAGGGGACGGGGACGGTTTAGGGTCCAGGTGAGGGTACGACAACGCTTTAGGGGGAGCGTACGTGTGAGGGCGTGGGTTATTGTTAGCGTACGGGTTAGGATTAGGGGACGGGTGAGGGTCAGGCTTTGGGGAAGGGTTAGGGTTTGGGTTCAGGCTAGGGTTAGGGTTAGGGGACGCGGAAGGTTTAGTGTCCAGGGGAGGGTACGACAACGCTTTAGGGGGAGCGTACGTGTGAGGGCGCGGGATAGTGTTAGCGTACGGGTTAGGATTAGGGGACGGGTGAGGGTCAGGCTTCGGGGAAGGGTTAGGGTTAGGGTTCGGGCTAGGGTTAGGGTTAGGGGACGGGGAAGGTTTAGGGTCCAGGTGAGGGTACGACAACGCTTTAGGGGGAGCGTACGTGTGAGGGCGCGGTTTAGTGTTAGCGTACGGGTTAGGATTAGGGGACGGGTGAGGGTCAGGCTTCGGGGAAGGGTTAGGGTTAGGGTTCGGGCTATTGTTAGGGTTGGGGACGGGGACGGTTTAGGGTCCAGGTGAGGGTACGACAACGCTTTAGGGGGAGCGTACGTGTGAGGGCGCGGGTTAGTGTTAGCGTACGGGTTAGGATTAGGGGACGGGTGAGGGTCAGGCTTCGGGGAAGGGTTATGGTTAGGGTTCGGTCTAGGGTTAGGGTTAGGGGACGGGGACGGTTTAGTGTCCAGGTGAGGGTATGACAACGCTTTAGGGGGAGCGTATGTGTGAGGGTGCTGGTTAGTGTTAGCGTACGGGTTAGGATTAGGGGACGGGTGAGGGTCAGGCTTCGGGGAAGGGTTAGGGTTAGGGTTCGGGCTAGGGTTAGGGTTAGGGGACGGGTACGGTTTAGGGTCCAGGTGAGGGTACGACAACTCTTTAGGGGGAGCGTACGTGTGAGGGCGAGGGTTAGTGTTAGGGTACTGGTTAGGATTAGGGGACGGGTGAGGGTCAGGCTTCGGGGAAGGGTTACGTTTAGGGTTCGGGCTAGGGTTAGGGTTAGGGGACGGGGACGGTTTAGGGTCCACGTGAGGGTATGACAACGCTTTAGGGGGAGCGTACGTGTGAGGGCGCGGGTTAGTGTTAGCGTACGGGTTAGGATTAGGGGACGGCTGAGAGTCAGGCTTCGGGGAAGGGTTAGGGTTAGGGTTCGGGCTAGGGTTAGGGTTAGGGGACGGGGACGGTTTAGGGTCCAGGTGAGGTACGACAACGCTTTAGGGGGAGCGTACGTGTGAGGGCGCGGTTTAGTGGTAGCGTACGGCTTAGGTTTAGGGGACGGGTGAGGGTCAGGCTTCGGGGAAGGGTTAGGGTTAGGGTTCGGGCTAGGGTTAGGGTTAGGGTTAGGGGACGGGGACGGTTTAGGGTCCACGTGAGGGTACGACAACGCTTTAGGGGGAGCGTACGTTTGAGGGCGCGGGTTAGTCTTAGCGTACGGGTTAGGATTAGGGGACGGGTGAGGGTCAGGCTTCGGGGAAGGGTTAGGGTTAGGGTTCGGGCTAGGGTTAGGGTTAGGGGATGGGGACGGTTTAGGGTCCAGGTGAGGGTACGACAACGCTTTAGGGGGAGCGTACGTGTGAGGGCGCGGGTTAGTGTTAGCGTACGGGTTAGGATTAGGGGACGGGTGAGGGTCAGGCTTCGGGGAAGGGTTAGGGTTAGGGTTCGGGCTAGGGTTAGGGTTAGGGGACGGGGACGGTTTAGGGTCCAGGTGAGGGTACGACAACGCTTTAGGGGGAGCGTACGTGTGAGGGCGCGGGTTAGTGTTAGCGTACGGGTTAGGATTAGGGGACGGCTGAGGGTCAGCCTTCGGGGAAGGGTTAGGGTTAGGGTTTGGGCTAGGGTTAGGGTTAGGGGACGGGGACGGTTTAGGGTCCAGGTGAGGGTACGACAACGCTTTAGGGGGAGCGTACGTGTGAGGGCGCGGGTTAGTGTTAGCGTACGGGTTAGGATTAGGGGACGGCTGAGGGTCAGCCTTCGGGGAAGGGTTAGGGTTAGGGTTTGGGCTAGGGTTAGGGTTAGGGGACGGGGACGGTTTCGGGTCCAGGTGAGGGTACGATAACGCTTTAGGGGGAGCGTACGTGTGAGGGCGCGGGTTAGTGTTAGCGTACGGGTTAGGATTAGGGGACGGCTGAGGGTCAGGCTTCGGGGAAGGGTTAGGGTTAGGGTTCGGGCTAGGGTTAGGGTTGGGGACGGGGACGGTTTAGGGTCCAGGTGAGGGTACGACAACGATTTAGGGGGAGCGTACGTGTGAGGGCGCGGGTTAGTGTTAGCGTACGGAGTAGGATTAGGGGACGGCTGAGGGTCAGGCTTCGGGGAAGGGTTAGGGTTAGGGTTCGGGCTAGGGTTAGGGTTGGGGACGGGGACGGTTTAGGGTCCAGATGAGGGTACGACAACGCTTTAGGGGGAGCGTACGTGTGAGGGCGTGGGTTAGTGTTAGCGTACGGGTTAGGATTAGGGGAAGGCTGAGGGTCAGGCTTCGGGGAAGGGTTAGGGTTAGGTTTCGGGCTAGGGTTAGGGTTAGGGGACGCGGAAGGTTTAGTGTCCAGGGGAGGGTACGACAACGCTTTAGGGGGAGCGTACGTGTGAGGGCGCGGGATAGTGTTAGCGTACGGGTTAGGATTAGGGGACGGGTGAGGGTCAGGCTTCGGGGAAGGGTTAGGGTTTGGGTTCAGGCTAGGGTTAGGGTTAGGGGACGCGGAAGGTTTAGTGTCCAGGGGAGGGTACGACAACGCTTTAGGGGGAGCGTACGTGTGAGGGCGCGGGATAGTGTTAGCGTACGGGTTAGGATTAGGGGACGGGTGAGGGTCAGGCTTCGGGGAAGGGTTAGGGTTAGGGTTCGGGCTATTGTTAGGGTTGGGGACGGGGACGGTTTAGGGTCCAGGTGAGGGTACGACAACGCTTTAGGGGGAGCGTACGTGTGAGGGCGCGGGTTAGTGTTAGCGTACGGGTTAGGATTAGGGGACGGGTGAGGGTCAGGCTTCGGGGAAGGGTTATGGTTAGGGTTCTGTCTAGGGTTAGGGTTAGGGGACGGGGACGGTTTAGTGTCCAGGTGAGGGTATGACAACGCTTTAGGGGGAGCGTATGTGTGAGGGTGCTGGTTAGTGTTAGCGTACGGGTTAGGATTAGGGGACGGGTGAGGGTCAGGCTTCGGGGAAGGGTTAGGGTTAGGGTTCGGGCTAGGGTTAGGGTTAGGGGACGGGGACGGTTTAGGGTCCACGTGAGGGTACGACAACGCTTTAGGGGGAGCGTACGTGTGAGGGCGTGGGTTAGTGTTAGCGTACGGGTTAGGATTAGGGGACGGGTGAGGGTCAGGCTTCGGGGAAGGTTTAGGGTTAGGGTTCGGGCTAGGGTTAGGGTTAGGGGACGGGGACGGTTTAGGGTCCAGGTGAGGGTTCGACAACGCTTTAGGGGGAGCCTACGTGTGAGGGCGCGTGTTAGCGTTAGCGTACGGGTTAGGATTAGGGGACGGGTGAGGGTCAGGCTTCGGGGAAGGTTTAGGGTTAGGGTTCGGGCTAGGGTTAGGGTTAGGGGACGGGGACGGTTTAGGGTCCAGGTGAGGGTACGACAACGCGTTAGGGGGAGCCTACGTGTGAGGGCGCGGGTTAGTGTTAGCGTACGGGTTAGGATTAGGGGACGGGTGAGGGTCAAGCTTCGGGGAAGGGTTAGGTTTAGGGTTCGGGCTAGGGTTAGGGTTAGGGGACGGGGACGGTTTAGGGTCCAGGTGAGGGTAAGACAACGCTTTAGGGCAGCCTACGTGTGAGGGCGCGGGTTAGTGTTAGCGTACGGGGTAGGATTAGGGGACGGGTGAGGGTCAGGCTTCTGGGAAGGGTTAGGTTTAGGGTTCGGGCTAGGGTTAGGGTTAGGGGACGGGGACGGTTTAGGGTCCAGGTGAGGGTACGACAACGCTTTAGGGGGAGCGTACGTGTGAGGGCGCGGGTTAGTGTTAGCGTACGGGTTAGGATTAGGGGACGGCTGAGGGTCAGGCTTCGGGGAAGGGTTAGGGTTAGGGCTCGGGCTAGGGTTAGGGTTATGGGACGGGGACGGTTTAGGGTCCAGGTGAGGGTACGACAACGCTTTAGTGGGAGCGTACGTGTGAGGGCGTGGGTTAGTGTTAGCGTACGGGTTAGGATTAGGGGACGGGTGAGGGTCCGGCTTCGGGGAAGGGTTAGGGTTAGGGTTCGGGCTAGGGTTAGGGTTAGGGGACGGGGACGGTTTAGGGTCCAGGTGAGGGTACGACAACGCTTTAGGGGGAGCGTACGTGTGAGGGCGCGGGTTAGTGTTAGCGTACGGGTTAGGATTAGGGGACGGGTGAGGGTCAGGCTTCGGGGAAGGGTTAGGGTTAGGGTTCGGGCTAGGGTTAGGGTTAGGGGACGGGGACGGTTTAGGGTCCAGGTGAGGGTACGACAACGCTTTAGGGGGAGCGTACGTGTGAGGGCGCGGGTTAGTGTTAGCGTACGGGTTAGGATTAGGGGACGGGTGAGGGTCAGGCTTCGGGGAAGGGTTAGGGTTAGGGTTCGGGCTAGGGTTAGGGTTAGGGGACGGGGACGGTTTAGGGTCCAGGTGAGGGTACGACAACTCTTTAGGGGGAGCGTACGTGTGAGGGCGCGGGTTAGTGTTAGCGTACGGGTTAGGATTAGGGGACGGCTGAGGGTCAGGCTTCGGGGAAGTGTGAAGGTTAGGGTTCGGGCTAGGGTTAGGGTTAGGGGACGGGGACGGTTTAGGGTCCAGGTGAGGGTTCGACAACGCTTTAGGGGGAGCGTACGTGTGAGGGCGCGGGTTAGTGTTAGCGTACGGGTTAGGATTAGGGGACGGGTGAGGGTCAGGCTTCGGGGAAGTGTTAGGGTTAGGGTTCGGGCTAGGGTTAGGGTTAGGGGACGGGGACGGTTTAGGGTCCAGGTGAGGGTACGACAACGCTTTAGGGGGAGCGTACGTGTGAGGGCGCGGGTTAGCGTTAGCGTACGGGTTAGGATTAGGGGACGGGTGGTTGTCAGGCTTCGGGGAAGGGTTAGGGTTAGGGTTCGGGCTAGGGTTAGGGTTAGGGGACGGGGACGGTTTAGGGTCCAGGTGAGTGTACGACAACGCTTTAGGGGGAGCGTACGTGTGAGGGCGCGGGTTAGTGTTAGCGTACGGGTTAGGATTAGGGGACGGCTGAGGGTTAGGCTTCGGGGAAGGGTTAGGGTTAGGGTTCGGGCTAGGGTTAGGGTTAGGGGACGGGGACGGTTTAGGGTCCAGGTGAGGGTACGACAACGCTTTAGGGGGAGCGTACGTGTGAGGGCGCGGGTTAGCGTTAGCGTACGGGTTAGGATTAGGGGACGGGTGGTTGTCAGGCTTCGGGGAAGGGTTAGGGTTAGGGTTCGGGCTAGGGTTAGGGTTAGGGGACGGGGACGGTTTAGGGTCCAGGTGAGGGTACGACAACGCTTTAGGGGGAGCGTACGTGTGAGGGCGCGGGTTAGTGTTAGCGTACGGGTTAGGATTAGGGGACGGCTGAGGGTCAGGCTTCGGGGAAGGGTTAGGGTTAGGGTTCGGGCTAGGGTTAGGGTTAGGGGACGGGGACGGTTTAGGGTCCAGGTGAGGGTACGACAACGCTTTAGGGGGAGCGTACGTGTGAGGGCGCGGGTTAGTGTTAACGTACGGGTTAGGATTAGGGGACGGGTGAGGGTCAGGCTTCGGGGAAGGGTTAGGGTTAGGGTTCGGGCTAGGGTTAGGGTTAGGGGACGGGGACGGTTTAGGGTCCAGGTGAGGGTACGACAACGCTTTAGGGGGAGCGTACGTGTGAGGGCGCGGGTTAGTGTTAGCGTACGGGTTAGGATTAGGGGACGGCTGAGTGTCAGGCTTCGGGGAAGTGTTAGGGTTAGGGTTCGGGCTAGGGTTAGGGTTAGGGGACAGGGACGGTTTAGGGTCCAGGTGAGGGTACGACAACGCTTTAGGGGGAGCGTACGTGTGAGGGCGCGGGTTAGCGTTAGCGTACGGGTTAGGATTAGGGGACGGGTGGTTGTCAGGCTTCGGGGAAGGGTTAGGGTTAGGGTTCGGGCTAGGGTTAGGGTTAGGGGACGGGGACGGTTTAGGGTCCAGGTGAGGGTACGACAACGCTTTAGGGGGAGCGTACGTGTGAGGGCGCGGGTTAGTGTTAGCGTACGGGTTAGGATTAGGGGACGGCTGAGGGTCAGGCTTCGGGGAAGGGTTAGGGTTAGGGTTCGGGCTAGGGTTAGGGTTAGGGGACGGGGACGGTTTAGGGTCCAGGTGAGGGTACGACAACGCTTTAGGGGGAGCGTACGTGTGAGGGCGCGGGTTAGTGTTAACGTACGGGTTAGGATTAGGGGACGGGTGAGGGTCAGGCTTCGGGGAAGGGTTAGGGTTAGGGTTCGGGCTAGGGTTAGGGTTAGGGGACGGGGACGGTTTAGGGTCCAGGTGAGGGTACGACAACGCTTTAGGGGGAGCCTACGTGTGAGGGCGCGGGTTAGTGTTAGCGTACGGGTTAGGATTAGGGGACGGGTGAGGGTCAGGCTTCGGGGAAGCGTTAGGTTTAGGGTTCGGGCTAGGGTTAGGGTTAGGGGACGGGGACGGTTTAGGGTCCAGGTGAGGGTACGACAACGCTTTAGGGGGAGCGTACGTGTGAGGGCGTGGGTTAGTGTTAGCGTACGGGTTAGGATTAGGGGACGGCTGAGGGTCAGGCTTCGGGGAAGGGTTAGGGTTAGGGTTCGGGCTAGGGTTAGGGTTAGGGGACGGGGACGGTTTAGGGTCCAGGTGAGGGTACGACAACGCTTTAGGGGGAGCGTACGTGTGAGGGCGTGGGTTAGTGTTAGCGTACGGGTTAGGATTAGGGGACGGGTGAGGGTCAGGCTTCGGGGAAGGGTTAGGGTTAGGGTTCGGGCTAGGGTTAGGGTTAGGGGACGGGGACGGTTTAGGGTCCAGGTGAGGGTACGACAACGCTTTAGGGGGAGCGTACGTGTGAGGGCGCGGGTTAGTGTTAGCGTACGGGTTAGGATTAGGGGCCGGGTGAGGGTCAGGCTTCGGGGAAGGGTTAGGGTTAGGGTTCGGGCTAGGGTTAGGGTTAGGGGACGGGGACGGTTTAGGGTCCAGGTGAGGGTACAACAACGCTTTAGGGGGAGCCTACGTGTGAGGGCGCGGGTTAGTGTTAGCGTACGGGTTAGGATTAGGGGACGGGTGAGGGTCAGGCTTCGGGGAAGAGTTAGGGTTAGGGTTCGGGCTAGGATTACGGTTGGGGACGGGGACGGTTTAGCGTCCAGGTGAGGGTACGACAACGCTTTAGGGGGAGCGTACGTGTGAGGGCGCGGGTTAGTGTTAGCGTACGGGTTAGGATTAGGGGACGGCTGAGGGTCAGGCTTCGGGGAAGGGTTAGGGTTAGGGTTCGGGCTAGGGATAGGGTTAGGGGACGGGGACGGTTTAGGGTCCAGGTGAGGGTACGACAACGCTTTAGGGGGAGCGTACGTGTGAGGGTGCGGGTTAGTGTTAGCGTACGGGTTAGGATTAGGGGACGGGTGAGGGTCAGGCTTCGGGGCAGGGTTAGGGTTAGGGTTCGGGCTAGGGTTAGGGTTAGGGGACGGGGACGGTTTAGGGTCCAGGTGAGGGTACAACAACGCTTTAGGGGGAGCGTACGTGTGAGGGCGCGGGTTAGTGTTAGCGTACGGGTTAGGATTAGGGGATGGGTGAGGGTCAGGCTTGGGGGAAGGGTTAGGGTTAGGGTTCGGGCTAGGGTTAGGGTTAGGGGATGGGTACGGTTTAGGGTCCAGGTGAGGGTACGACAACGCTTTAGGGGGAGCGTACGTGTGAGGGCGCGGGTTAGTGTTAGCGTACGGGTTAGGATTAGGGGACGGGTGAGGGTCAGGCTTCGGGGAAGGGTTAGGGTTAGGGTTCGGGCTAGGGTTAGGGTTAGGGGACGGGGACGGTTTAGGGTCCAGGTGAGGGTACGACAACGCTTTAGGGGGAGCGTACGTGTGAGGGCGCGGGTTAGTGTTAGCGTACGGGTTAGGATTAGGGGATGGGTGAGGGTCAGGCTTGGGGGAAGTGTTAGGGTTAGGGTTCGGGCTAGGGTTAGGGTTAGGGGATGGGGACGGTTTAGGGTCCACGTGAGGGTACGACAACGCTTTAGGGGGAGCGTACGTGTGAGGGCGCGGGTTAGTGTTAGCGTACGGGTTAGGATTAGGGGACGGCTGAGGGTCAGGCTTCGGGGAAGGGTTAGGGTTAGGGTTCGGGCTAGGGTTAGGGTTAGGGGACGGGGACGGTTTAGGGTCCAGGTGAGGGTACGACAACGCTTTAGGGGGAGCGTACGTGTGAGGGCGCGGGTTAGTGTTAGCGTACGGGTTAGGATTACGGGACGGCTGAGGGTCAGGCTTCGGGGAAGGGTTAGGGTTAGGGTTCGGGCTAGGGTTAGGGTTAGGGGACGGGGACGGTTTAGGGTCCAGGTGAGGGTACGACAACGCTTTAGGGGGAGCGTACGTGTGAGGGCGCGGGTTAGTGTTAGCGTACGGGTTAGGATTAGGGGACGGGTGAGGGTCAGGCTTCGGGGAAGGGTTAGGGTTAGGGTTCGGGCTAGGGTTAGGGTTAGGGGACGGGGACGGTTTAGGGTCCAGGTGAGGGTACGACAACGCTTTAGGGGGAGCGTACGTGTGAGGGCGCCTGTTAGTGTTAGCGTACGGGTTAGGATTAGGGGACGGCTGAGGGTCAGGCTTCGGGGAAGGGTTAAGGTTAGGGTTCGGGCTAGGGTTAGGGTTAGGGGACGGGGACGGTTTAGGGTCCAGGTGAGGGTACGACAACGCTTTAGGGGGAGCGTACGTGTGAGGGCGCGTGTTAGTGTTAGCGTACGGGTTAGGATTAGGGGACGGGTGAGGGTCAGGCTTCGGGGAAGTGTTAGGGTTAGGGTTCGGGCTAGGGTTAGGGTTAGGGGATGGGGACGGTTTAGGGTCCACGTGAGGGTACGACAACGCTTTAGGGGGAGCGTACGTGTGAGGGCGCGGGTTAGTGTTAGCGTACGGGTTAGGATTAGGGGACGGGTGAGGGTCAGGCTTCGGGGAAGGGTTAGGGTTAGGGTTCGGGCTAGGGTTAGGGTTAGGGGACGGGGACGGTTTAGGGTCCAGGTGAGGGTACGACAACGCTTTAGGGGGAGCGTACGTGTGAGAGCGCAGGTTAGTGTTAGCGTACGGGTTAGGATTAGGGGAAGGCTGAGGGTCAGGCTTCGGGGAAGGGTTAGGGTTAGGTATCGGGCTAGGGTTAGGATTAGGGGACGGGGACGGTTTAGGGTCCAGGTGAGGGTACGACAACGCTTTAGGGGGAGCGTACGTGTGAGGGCGTGGGTTAGTGTTAGCGTACGGGTTAGGATTAGGGGACGGGTGAGGGTCAGGCTTCGGGGAAGGGTTAGGGTTAGGGTTCGGGCTAGGGTTAGGGTTAGGGGACGGGGAAGGTTTAGTGTCCAGGTGAGGGTACGACAACGCTTTAGGGGGAGCGTACGTGTGAGGGCGCGGGTTAGTGTTAGCGTTCGGGTTAGGATTAGGGGACGGGTGAGGGTCAGGCTTCGGGGAAGGGTTAGGGTTAGGGTTCGGGCTAGGGTTAGGGTTAGGGGACGGGGACGGTTTAGGGTCCAGGTGAGGGTACGACAACGCTTTAGGGGGAGCGTACGTGTGAGGGCGCGGGTTAGTGTTAGCGTACGGGTTAGGATTAGGGGACGGCTGAGGGTCAGCCTTCGGGGAAGGGTTAGGGTTAGGGTTCGGGCTAGGGTTAGGGTTAGGGGACGGGGACGGTTTAGGGTCCAGGTGAGGGTACGACAACGCTTTAGGGGGAGCGTACGTGTGAGGGCGCAGTTTAGTGTTAGCGTACGGGTTAGGATTAGGGGACGGGTGAGGGTCAGGCTTCGGGGAAGGGTTAGGGTTAGGGTTCGGGCTATTGTTAGGGTTGGGGACGGGGACGGTTTAGGGTCCAGGTGAGGGTACGACAACGCTTTAGGGGGAGCGTACGTGTGAGGGCGCGGGTTAGTGTTAGCGTACGGGTTAGGATTAGGGGACGGGTGAGGGTCAGGCTTCGGGGAAGGGTTATGGTTAGGGTTCGGTCTAGGGTTACGGTTAGGGGACGGGGACGGTTTAGGGTCCAGGTGAGGGTATGACAACGCTTTAGGGGGAGCGTATGTGTGAGGGTGCTGGTTAGTGTTAGCGTACGGGTTAGGATTAGGGGACGGGTGAGGGTCAGGCTTCGGGGAAGGGTTAGGGTTAGGGTTCGGGCTAGGGTTAGGGTTAGGGGACGGGGACGGTTTAGGGTCCACGTGAGGGTACGACAACGCTTTAGGGGGAGCGTACGTGTGAGGGCGTGGGTTAGTGTTAGCGTACGGGTTAGGATTAGGGGACGGGTGAGGGTCAGGCTTCGGGGAAGGTTTAGGGTTAGGGTTCGGGCTAGGGTTAGGGTTAGGGGACGGGGACGGTTTAGGGTCCAGGTGAGGGTTCGACAACGCTTTAGGGGGAGCCTACGTGTGAGGGCGCGTGTTAGCATTAGCGTACGGGTTAGGATTAGGGGACGGGTGAGGGTCAGGTTTCGGGGAAGGTTTAGGGTTAGGGTTCGGGCTAGGGTTAGGGTTAGGGGACGGGGACGGTTTAGGGTCCAGGTGAGGGTACGACAACGCGTTAGGGGGAGCGTACGTGTGAGGGCGCGGGTTAGTGTTAGCGTACGGGTTAGGATTAGGGGACGGGTGAGGGTCAGGCTTCGGGGAAGGGTTAGGTTTAGGGTTCGGGCTAGGGTTAGGGTTAGGGGACGGGGACGGTTTAGGGTCCAGGTGAGGGTAAGACAACGCTTTAGGGCAGCCTACGTGTGAGGGCGCGGGTTAGTGTTAGCGTACGGGTTAGGATTAGGGGACGGGTGAGGGTCAGGCTTCGGGGAAGGGTTAGGGTTAGGGTTCGGGCTAGGGTTAGGGTTAGGGGACGGGGAAGGTTTAGTGTCCAGGTGAGGGTACGACAACGCTTTAGGGGGAGCGTACGTGTGAGGGCGCGGGTTAGTGTTAGCGTACGGGTTAGGATTAGGGGACGGGTGAGGGTCAGGCTTCGGGGAAGGGTTAGGGTTAGGGTTCGGGCTAGGGTTAGGGTTAGGGGATGGGGACGGTTTAGGGTCCAGGTGAGGGTACGACAATGCTTTAGGGGGAGCGTACGTGTGAGGGCGCGGTTTAGTGTTAGCGTACGGGTTAGGATTAGGGGACGGGTGAGGGTCAGGCTTCGGGGAAGAGTTAGGGTTAGGGTTCGGGCTAGGATTACGGTTGGGGACGGGGACTGTTTAGGGTCCAGGTGAGGGTACGACAACGCTTTAGGGGGAGCGTACGTGTGAGGGCGCGGGTTAGTGTTAGCGTACGGGTTAGGATTAGGGGACGGGTGAGGGTCAGGCTTCGGGGAAGGGTTAGGGTTAGGGTTCGGGCTAGGGTTAGGGTTAGGGGACGGGGACGGTTTAGGGTCCAGGTGAGGGTACGACAACGCTTTAGGGGGAGCGTACGTGTGAGGGTGCGGGTTAGTGTTAGCGTACGGGTTAGGATTAGGGGCGGGTGAGGGTCAGGCTTCGGGGCAGGGTTAGGGTTAGGGTTCGGGCTAGGGTTAGGGTTAGGGGACGGGGACGGTTTAGGGTCCAGGTGAGGGTACAACAACGCTTTAGGGGGAGCGTACGTGTGAGGGCGCGGGTTAGTGTTAGCGTACGGGTTAGGATTAGGGGATGGGTGAGGGTCAGGCTTGGGGGAAGTGTTAGGGTTAGGGTTCGGGCTAGGGTTAGGGTTAGGGGATGGGGACGGTTTAGGGTCCAGGTGAGCGTACGACAACGCTTTAGGGGGAGCGTACGTGTGAGGGCGCGGGTTAGTGTTAGCGTACGGGTTAGGATTAGGGGACGGGTGAGGGTCAGGCTTCGGGGAAGGGTTAGGGTTAGGGTTCGGGCTAGGGTTAGGGTTAGGGGACGGGGACGGTTTAGGGTCCAGGTGAGGGTACGACAACGCTTTAGGGGGAGCGTACGTGTGAGGGCGCGGGTTAGTGTTAGCGTACGGGTTAGGATTAGGGGATGGGTGAGGGTCAGGCTTGGGGGAAGTGTTAGGGTTAGGGTTCGGGCTAGGCTTAGGGTTAGGGGATGGGGACGGTTTAGGGTCCACGTGAGGGTACGACAACGCTTTGGGGGGAGCGTACGTGTGAGGGCGCGGGTTAGTGTTAGCGTACGGGTTAGGATTAGGGGACGGGCGAGGGTCAGGCTTCGGGGAAGGGTTAGGGTTAGGGTTCGGGCTAGGGTTAGGGTTAGGGGACGGGGACGGTTTAGGGTCCAGGTGAGGGTACGACAACGCTTTAGGGGGAGCGTACGTGTGAGGGCGCGGGTTAGTGTTAGCGTACGGGTTAGGATTACGGGACGGCTGAGGGTCAGGCTTCGGGGAAGGGTTAGGGTTAGGGTTCGGGCTAGGGTTAGGGTTAGGGGACGGGGACGGTTTAGGGTCCAGGTGAGGGTACGACAACGCTTTAGGGGGAGCGTACGTGTGAGGGCGCGGGTTAGTGTTAGCGTACGGGTTAGGATTAGGGGACGGCTGAGGGTCAGGCTTCGGGGAAGGGTTAAGGTTAGGGTTCGGGCTAGGGTTAGGGTTAGGGGACGGGGACGGTTTAGGGTACAGGTGAGGGTACGACAACGCTTTCGGGGGAGCGTACGTGTGAGGGCGCGGGTTAGTGTTAGCGTACGGGTTAGGATTAGGGGACAGGTGAGGGTCAGGCTTCGGGGAAGTGTTAGGGTTAGGGTTCGGGCTAGGGTTAGGGTTAGGGGACGGGGACGGTTTAGGGTCCAGGTGAGGGTACGACAACGCTTTAGGGAGAGCGTACGTGTGAGGGCGCGGGTTAGTGTTAGCGTACGGGTTAGGATTAGGGGACGGGTGAGGGTCAGGCTTGGGGGAAGTGTTAGGGTTAGGGTTCGGGCTAGGGTTAGGGTTAGGGGATGGGGACGGTTTAGGGTCCACGTGAGGGTACGACAACGCTTTAGGGGGAGCGTACGTGTGAGGGCGCGGGTTAGTGTTAGCGTACGGGTTAGGATTAGGGGACGGGTGAGGGTCAGGCTTCGGGGAAGAGTTAGGGTTAGGGTTCGGGCTAGGGTTAGGGTTAGGGGACGGGGACGGTTTAGGGTCCAGGTGAGGGTACGACAACGCTTTAGGGGGAGCGTACGTGTGAGGGCGCAGGTTAGTGTTAGCGTACGGGTTAGGATTAGGGGAAGGCTGAGGGTCAGGCTTCGGGGAACGGTTAGGGTTAGGTATCGGGCTAGGGTTAGGATTAGGGGACGGGGACGGTTTAGGGTCCAGGTGAGGGTACGACAACGCTTTAGGGGGAGCGTACGTGTGAGGGCGTGGGTTAGTGTTAGCGTACGGGTTAGGATTAGGGGACGGGTGAGGGTCAGGCTTCGGGGAAGGGTTAGGGTTAGGGTTCGGGCTAGGGTTAGGGTTAGGGGACGGGGAAGGTTTAGTGTCCAGGTGAGGGTACGACAACGCTTTAGGGTGAGCGTACGTGTGAGGGCGCGGGTTAGTGTTAGCGTACGGGTTAGGATTAGGGGACGGGTGAGGGTCAGGCTTCGGGGAAGGGTTAGGGTTAGGGTTCGGGCTAGGGTTAGGGTTAGGGGACGGGGACGGTTTAGGGTCCAGGTGAGGGTACGACAACGCTTTAGGGGGAGCGTACGTGTGAGGGCGCGGGTTAGTGTTAGCGTACGGGTTAGGATTAGGGGACGGCTGAGGGTCAGCCTTCGGGGAAGGGTTAGGGTTAGGGTTCGGGCTAGGGTTAGGGTTAGGGGACGGGGACGGTTTAGGGTCCAGGTGAGGGTACGATAACGCTTTAGGGGGAGCGTACGTGTGAGGGCGCGGGTTAGTGTTAGCGTACGGGTTAGGATTAGGGGACGGGTGAGGGTCAGGCTTCGGGGAAGGGTTATGGTTAGGGTTCTGTCTAGGGTTAGGGTTAGGGGACGGGGACGGTTTAGTGTCCAGGTGAGGGTATGACAACGCTTTAGGGGGAGCGTATGTGTGAGGGTGCTGGTTAGTGTTAGCGTACGGGTTAGGATTAGGGGACGGGTGAGGGTCAGGCTTCGGGGAAGGGTTAGGGTTAGGGTTCGGGCTAGGGTTAGGGTTAGGGGACGGGGACGGTTTAGGGTCCACGTGAGGGTACGACAACGCTTTAGGGGGAGCGTACGTGTGAGGGCGTGGGTTAGTGTTAGCGTACGGGTTAGGATTAGGGGACGGGTGAGGGTCAGGCTTCGGGGAAGGTTTAGGGTTAGGGTTCGGGCTAGGGTTAGGGTTAGGGGACGGGGACGGTTTAGGGTCCAGGTGAGGGTTCGACAACGCTTTAGGGGGAGCCTACGTGTGAGGGCGCGTGTTAGCATTAGCGTACGGGTTAGGATTAGGGGACAGGTGAGGGTCAGGTTTCGGGGAAGGTTTAGGGTTAGGGTTCGGGCTAGGGTTAGGGTTAGGGGACGGGGACGGTTTAGGGTCCAGGTGAGGGTACGACAACGCGTTAGGGGGAGCGTACGTGTGAGGGCGCGGGTTAGTGTTAGCGTACGGGTTAGGATTAGGGGACGGGTGAGGGTCAAGCTTCGGGGAAGGGTTAGGTTTAGGGTTCGGGCTAGGGTTAGGGTTAGGGGACGGGGACGGTTTAGGGTCCAGGTGAGGGTAAGACAACGCTTTAGGGCAGCCTACGTGTGAGGGCGCGGGTTAGTGTTAGCGTACGGGGTAGGATTAGGGGACGGGTGAGGGTCAGGCTTCTGGGAAGGGTTAGGTTTAGGGTTCGGGCTAGGGTTAGGGTTAGGGGACGGGGACGGTTTAGGGTCCAGGTGAGGGTACGACAACGCTTTAGGGGGAGCGTACGTGTGAGGGCGCAGGTTAGTGTTAGCGTACGGGTTAGGATTAGGGGACGGCTGAGGGTCAGGCTTCGGGGAAGGGTTAGGGTTAGGGCTCGGGCTAGGGTTAGGGTTATGGGACGGGGACGGTTTAGGGTCCAGGTGAGGGTACGACAACGCTTTAGTGGGAGCGTACGTGTGAGGGCGTGGGTTAGTGTTAGCGTACGGGTTAGGATTAGGGGACGGGTGAGGGTCCGGCTTCGGGGAAGGGTTAGGGTTAGGGTTCGGGCTAGGGTTAGGGTTAGGGGACGGGGACGGTTTAGGGTCCAGGTGAGGGTACGACAACGCTTTAGGGGGAGCGTACGTGTGAGGGCGCGGGTTAGTGTTAGCGTACGGGTTAGGATTAGGGGACGGGTGAGGGTCAGGCTTCGGGGAAGGGTTAGGGTTAGGGTTCGGGCTAGGGTTAGGGTTAGGGGACGGGGACGGTTTAGGGTCCAGGTGAGGGTACGACAACGCTTTAGTGGGAGCGTACGTGTGAGGGCGCGGGTTAGTGTTAGCGTACGGGTTAGGATTAGGGGACGGGTGAGGGTCAGGCTTCGGGGAAGGGTTAGGGTTAGGGTTCGGGCTAGGGTTAGGGTTAGGGGACGGGGACGGTTTAGGGTCCAGGTGAGGGTACGACAACTCTTTAGGGGGAGCGTACGTGTGAGGGCGCGGGTTAGTGTTAGCGTACGGGTTAGGATTAGGGGACGGCTGAGGGTCAGGCTTCGGGGAAGGGTGAAGGTTAGGGTTCGGGCTAGGGTTAGGGTTAGGGGACGGGGACGGTTTAGGGTCCAGGTGAGGGTTCGACAACGCTTTAGGGGGAGCGTACGTGTGAGGGCGCGGGTTAGTGTTAGCGTACGGGTTAGGATTAGGGGACGGGTGAGGGTCAGGCTTCGGGGAAGTGTTAGGGTTAGGGTTCGGGCTAGGGTTAGGGTTAGGGGACGGGGACGGTTTAGGGTCCAGGTGAGGGTACGACAACGCTTTAGGGGGAGCGTACGTGTGAGGGCGCGGGTTAGCGTTAGCGTACGGGTTAGGATTAGGGGACGGGTGGTTGTCAGGCTTCGGGGAAGGGTTAGGGTTAGGGTTCGGGCTAGGGTTAGGGTTAGGGGACGGGGACGGTTTAGGGTCCAGGTGAGTGTACGACAACGCTTTAGGGGGAGCGTACGTGTGAGGGCGGGGGTTAGTGTTAGCGTACGGGTTAGGATTAGGGGACGGCTGAGGGTTAGGCTTCGGGGAAGTGTTAGGGTTAGGGTTCGGGCTAGGGTTAGGGTTAGGGGACGGGGACGGTTTAGGGTCCAGGTGAGGGTACGACAACGCTTTAGGGGGAGCGTACGTGTGAGGGCGCGGGTTAGCGTTAGCGTACGGGTTAGGATTAGGGGACGGGTGGTTGTCAGGCTTCGGGGAAGGGTTAGGGTTAGGGTTCGGGCTAGGGTTAGGGTTAGGGGACGGGGACGGTTTAGGGTCCAGGTGAGGGTACGACAACGCTTTAGGGGGAGCGTACGTGTGAGGGCGCGGGTTAGTGTTAGCGTACGGGTTAGGATTAGGGGACGGCTGAGGGTCAGGCTTCGGGGAAGGGTTAGGGTTAGGGTTCGGGCTAGGGTTAGGGTTAGGGGACGGGGACGGTTTAGGGTCCAGGTGAGGGTACGACAACGCTTTAGGGGGAGCGTACGTGTGAGGGCGCGGGTTAGTGTTAACGTACGGGTTAGGATTAGGGGACGGGTGAGGGTCAGGCTTCGGGGAAGGGTTAGGGTTAGGGTTCGGGCTAGGGTTAGGGTTAGGGGACGGGGACGGTTTAGGGTCCAGGTGAGGGTACGACAACGCTTTAGGGGGAGCGTACGTGTGAGGGCGCGGGTTAGTGTTAGCGTACGGGTTAGGATTAGGGGACGGCTGAGTGTCAGGCTTCGGGGAAGTGTTAGGGTTAGGGTTCGGGCTAGGGTTAGGGTTAGGGGACAGGGACGGTTTAGGGCCCAGGTGAGGGTACGACAACGCTTTAGGGGGAGCGTACGTGTGAGGGCGCGGGTTAGCGTTAGCGTACGGGTTAGGATTAGGGGACGGGTGGTTGTCAGGCTTCGGGGAAGGGTTAGGGTTAGGGTTCGGGCTAGGGTTAGGGTTAGGGGACGGGGACGGTTTAGGGTCCAGGTGAGGGTACGACAACGCTTTAGGGGGAGCGTACGTGTGAGGGCGCGGGTTAGTGTTAGCGTACGGGTTAGGATTAGGGGACGGCTGAGGGTCAGGCTTCGGGGAAGGGTTAGGGTTAGGGTTCGGGCTAGGGTTAGGGTTAGGGGACGGGGACGGTTTAGGGTCCAGGTGAGGGTACGACAACGCTTTAGGGGGAGCGTACGTGTGAGGGCGCGGGTTAGTGTTAACGTACGGGTTAGGATTAGGGGACGGGTGAGGGTCAGGCTTCGGGGAAGGGTTAGGGTTAGGGTTCGGGCTAGGGTTAGGGTTAGGGGACGGGGACGGTTTAGGGTCCAGGTGAGGGTACGACAACGCTTTAGGGGGAGCCTACGTGTGAGGGCGCGGGTTAGTGTTAGCGTACGGGTTAGGATTAGGGGACGGGTGAGGGTCAGGCTTCGGGGAAGCGTTAGGTTTAGGGTTCGGGCTAGGGTTAGGGTTAGGGGACGGGGACGGTTTAGGGTCCAGGTGAGGGTACGACAACGCTTTAGGGGGAGCGTACGTGTGAGGGCGTGGGTTAGTGTTAGCGTACGGGTTAGGATTAGGGGACGGCTGAGGGTCAGGCTTCGGGGAAGGGTTAGGGTTAGGGTTCGGGCTAGGGTTAGGGTTAGGGGACGGGGACGGTTTAGGGTCCAGGTGAGGGTACGACAACGCTTTAGGGGGAGCGTACGTGTGAGGGCGTGGGTTAGTGTTAGCGTACGGGTTAGGATTAGGGGACGGGTGAGGGTCAGGCTTCGGGGAAGGGTTAGGGTTAGGGTTCGGGCTAGGGTTAGGGTTAGGGGACGGGGACGGTTTAGGGTCCAGGTGAGGGTACGACAACGCTTTAGGGGGAGCGTACGTGTGAGGGCGCGGGTTAGTGTTAGCGTACGGGTTAGGATTAGGGGCCGGGTGAGGGTCAGGCTTCGGGGAAGGGTTAGGGTTAGGGTTCGGGCTAGGGTTAGGGTTAGGGGACGGGGACGGTTTAGGGTCCAGGTGAGGGTACAACAACGCTTTAGGGGGAGCCTACGTGTGAGGGCGCGGGTTAGTGTTAGCGTACGGGTTAGGATTAGGGGACGGGTGAGGGTCAGGCTTCGGGGAAGAGTTAGGGTTAGGGTTCGGGCTAGGATTACGGTTGGGGACGGGGACGGTTTAGCGTCCAGGTGAGGGTACGACAACGCTTTAGGGGGAGCGTACGTGTGAGGGCGCGGGTTAGTGTTAGCGTACGGGTTAGGATTAGGGGACGGCTGAGGGTCAGGCTTCGGGGAAGGGTTAGGGTTAGGGTTCGGGCTAGGGATAGGGTTAGGGGACGGGGACGGTTTAGGGTCCAGGTGAGGGTACGACAACGCTTTAGGGGGAGCGTACGTGTGAGGGTGCGGGTTAGTGTTAGCGTACGGGTTAGGATTAGGGGACGGGTGAGGGTCAGGCTTCGGGGCAGGGTTAGGGTTAGGGTTCGGGCTAGGGTTAGGGTTAGGGGACGGGGACGGTTTAGGGTCCAGGTGAGGGTACAACAACGCTTTAGGGGGAGCGTACGTGTGAGGGCGCGGGTTAGTGTTAGCGTACGGGTTAGGATTAGGGGATGGGTGAGGGTCAGGCTTGGGGGAAGGGTTAGGGTTAGGGTTCGGGCTAGGGTTAGGGTTAGGGGATGGGTACGGTTTAGGGTCCAGGTGAGGGTACGACAACGCTTTAGGGGGAGCGTACGTGTGAGGGCGCGGGTTAGTGTTAGCGTACGGGTTAGGATTAGGGGACGGGTGAGGGTCAGGCTTCGGGGAAGGGTTAGGGTTAGGGTTCGGGCTAGGGTTAGGGTTAGGGGACGGGGACGGTTTAGGGTCCAGGTGAGGGTACGACAACGCTTTAGGGGGAGCGTACGTGTGAGGGCGCGGGTTAGTGTTAGCGTACGGGTTAGGATTAGGGGATGGGTGAGGGTCAGGCTTGGGGGAAGTGTTAGGGTTAGGGTTCGGGCTAGGGTTAGGGTTAGGGGATGGGGACGGTTTAGGGTCCACGTGAGGGTACGACAACGCTTTAGGGGGAGCGTACGTGTGAGGGCGCGGGTTAGTGTTAGCGTACGGGTTAGGATTAGGGGACGGCTGAGGGTCAGGCTTCGGGGAAGTGTTAGGGTTAGGGTTCGGGCTAGGGTTAGGGTTAGGGGACGGGGACGGTTTAGGGTCCAGGTGAGGGTACGACAACGCTTTAGGGGGAGCGTACGTGTGAGGGCGCGGGTTAGTGTTAGCGTACGGGTTAGGATTACGGGACGGCTGAGGGTCAGGCTTCGGGGAAGGGTTAGGGTTAGGGTTCGGGCTAGGGTTAGGGTTAGGGGACGGGGACGGTTTAGGGTCCAGGTGAGGGTACGACAACGCTTTAGGGGGAGCGTACGTGTGAGGGCGCGGGTTAGTGTTAGCGTACGGGTTAGGATTAGGGGACGGGTGAGGGTCAGGCTTCGGGGAAGGGTTAGGGTTAGGGTTCGGGCTAGGGTTAGGGTTAGGGGACGGGGACGGTTTAGGGTCCAGGTGAGGGTACGACAACGCTTTAGGGGGAGCGTACGTGTGAGGGCGCCTGTTAGTGTTAGCGTACGGGTTAGGATTAGGGGACGGCTGAGGGTCAGGCTTCGGGGAAGGGTTAAGGTTAGGGTTCGGGCTAGGGTTAGGGTTAGGGGACGGGGACGGTTTAGGGTCCAGGTGAGGGTACGACAACGCTTTAGGGGGAGCGTACGTGTGAGGGCGCGGGTTAGTGTTAGCGTACGGGTTAGGATTAGGGGACGGGTGAGGGTCAGGCTTCGGGGAAGTGTTAGGGTTAGGGTTCGGGCTAGGGTTAGGGTTAGGGGATGGGGACGGTTTAGGGTCCACGTGAGGGTACGACAACGCTTTAGGGGGAGCGTACGTGTGAGGGCGCGGGTTAGTGTTAGCGTACGGGTTAGGATTAGGGGACGGGTGAGGGTCAGGCTTCGGGGAAGGGTTAGGGTTAGGGTTCGGGCTAGGGTTAGGGTTAGGGGACGGGGACGGTTTAGGGTCCAGGTGAGGGTACGACAACGCTTTAGGGGGAGCGTACGTGTGAGAGCGCAGGTTAGTGTTAGCGTACGGGTTAGGATTAGGGGAAGGCTGAGGGTCAGGCTTCGGGGAAGGGTTAGGGTTAGGTATCGGGCTAGGGTTAGGATTAGGGGACGGGGACGGTTTAGGGTCCAGGTGAGGGTACGACAACGCTTTAGGGGGAGCGTACGTGTGAGGGCGTGGGTTAGTGTTAGCGTACGGGTTAGGATTAGGGGACGGGTGAGGGTCAGGCTTCGGGGAAGGGTTAGGGTTAGGGTTCGGGCTAGGGTTAGGGTTAGGGGACGGGGAAGGTTTAGTGTCCAGGTGAGGGTACGACAACGCTTTAGGGGGAGCGTACGTGTGAGGGCGCGGGTTAGTGTTAGCGTTCGGGTTAGGATTAGGGGACGGGTGAGGGTCAGGCTTCGGGGAAGGGTTAGGGTTAGGGTTCGGGCTAGGGTTAGGGTTAGGGGACGGGGACGGTTTAGGGTCCAGGTGAGGGTACGACAACGCTTTAGGGGGAGCGTACGTGTGAGGGCGCGGGTTAGTGTTAGCGTACGGGTTAGGATTAGGGGACGGCTGAGGGTCAGCCTTCGGGGAAGGGTTAGGGTTAGGGTTCGGGCTAGGGTTAGGGTTAGGGGACGGGGACGGTTTAGGGTCCAGGTGAGGGTACGACAACGCTTTAGGGGGAGCGTACGTGTGAGGGCGCAGTTTAGTGTTAGCGTACGGGTTAGGATTAGGGGACGGGTGAGGGTCAGGCTTCGGGGAAGGGTTAGGGTTAGGGTTCGGGCTATTGTTAGGGTTGGGGACGGGGACGGTTTAGGGTCCAGGTGAGGGTACGACAACGCTTTAGGGGGAGCGTACGTGTGAGGGCGCGGGTTAGTGTTAGCGTACGGGTTAGGATTAGGGGACGGGTGAGGGTCAGGCTTCGGGGAAGGGTTATGGTTAGGGTTCGGTCTAGGGTTACGGTTAGGGGACGGGGACGGTTTAGGGTCCAGGTGAGGGTATGACAACGCTTTAGGGGGAGCGTATGTGTGAGGGTGCTGGTTAGTGTTAGCGTACGGGTTAGGATTAGGGGACGGGTGAGGGTCAGGCTTCGGGGAAGGGTTAGGGTTAGGGTTCGGGCTAGGGTTAGGGTTAGGGGACGGGGACGGTTTAGGGTCCACGTGAGGGTACGACAACGCTTTAGGGGGAGCGTACGTGTGAGGGCGTGGGTTAGTGTTAGCGTACGGGTTAGGATTAGGGGACGGGTGAGGGTCAGGCTTCGGGGAAGGTTTAGGGTTAGGGTTCGGGCTAGGGTTAGGGTTAGGGGACGGGGACGGTTTAGGGTCCAGGTGAGGGTTCGACAACGCTTTAGGGGGAGCCTACGTGTGAGGGCGCGTGTTAGCATTAGCATACGGGTTAGGATTAGGGGACGGGTGAGGGTCAGGTTTCGGGGAAGGTTTAGGGTTAGGGTTCGGGCTAGGGTTAGGGTTAGGGGACGGGGACGGTTTAGGGTCCAGGTGAGGGTACGACAACGCGTTAGGGGGAGCGTACGTGTGAGGGCGCGGGTTAGTGTTAGCGTACGGGTTAGGATTAGGGGACGGGTGAGGGTCAGGCTTCGGGGAAGGGTTAGGTTTAGGGTTCGGGCTAGGGTTAGGGTTAGGGGACGGGGACGGTTTAGGGTCCAGGTGAGGGTAAGACAACGCTTTAGGGCAGCCTACGTGTGAGGGCGCGGGTTAGTGTTAGCGTACGGGTTAGGATTAGGGGACGGGTGAGGGTCAGGCTTCGGGGAAGGGTTAGGGTTAGGGTTCGGGCTAGGGTTAGGGTTAGGGGATGGGGAAGGTTTAGTGTCCAGGTGAGGGTACGACAACGCTTTAGGGGGAGCGTACGTGTGAGGGCGCGGGTTAGTGTTAGCGTACGGGTTAGGATTAGGGGACGGGTGAGGGTCAGGCTTCGGGGAAGGGTTAGGGTTAGGGTTCGGGCTAGGGTTAGGGTTAGGGGATGGGGACGGTTTAGGGTCCAGGTGAGGGTACGACAATGCTTTAGGGGGAGCGTACGTGTGAGGGCGCGGTTTAGTGTTAGCGTACGGGTTAGGATTAGGGGACGGGTGAGGGTCAGGCTTCGGGGAAGAGTTAGGGTTAGGGTTCGGGCTAGGATTACGGTTGGGGACGGGGACTGTTTAGGGTCCAGGTGAGTGTACGACAACGCTTTAGGGGGAGCGTACGTGTGAGGGCGCGGGTTAGTGTTAGCGTACGGGTTAGGATTAGGGGACGGGTGAGGGTCAGGCTTCGGGGAAGGGTTAGGGTTAGGGTTCGGGCTAGGGTTAGGGTTAGGGGACGGGGACGGTTTAGGGTCCAGGTGAGGGTACGACAACGCTTTAGGGGGAGCGTACGTGTGAGGGTGCGGGTTAGTGTTAGCGTACGGGTTAGGATTAGGGGCGGGTGAGGGTCAGGCTTCGGGGCAGGGTTAGGGTTAGGGTTCGGGCTAGGGTTAGGGTTAGGGGACGGGGACGGTTTAGGGTCCAGGTGAGGGTACAACAACGCTTTAGGGGGAGCGTACGTGTGAGGGCGCGGGTTAGTGTTAGCGTACGGGTTAGGATTAGGGGATGGGTGAGGGTCAGGCTTGGGGGAAGTGTTAGGGTTAGGGTTCGGGCTAGGGTTAGGGTTAGGGGATGGGGACGGTTTAGGGTCCAGGTGAGCGTACGACAACGCTTTAGGGGGAGCGTACGTGTGAGGGCGCGGGTTAGTGTTAGCGTACGGGTTAGGATTAGGGGACGGGTGAGGGTCAGGCTTCGGGGAAGGGTTAGGGTTAGGGTTCGGGCTAGGGTTAGGGTTAGGGGACGGGGACGGTTTAGGGTCCAGGTGAGGGTACGACAACGCTTTAGGGGGAGCGTACGTGTGAGGGCGCGGGTTAGTGTTAGCGTACGGGTTAGGATTAGGGGATGGGTGAGGGTCAGGCTTGGGGGAAGTGTTAGGGTTAGGGTTCGGGCTAGGGTTAGGGTTAGGGGATGGGGACGGTTTAGGGTCCACGTGAGGGTACGACAACGCTTTGGGGGGAGCGTACGTGTGAGGGCGCGGGTTAGTGTTAGCGTACGGGTTAGGATTAGGGGACGGGCGAGGGTCAGGCTTCGGGGAAGGGTTAGGGTTAGGGTTCGGGCTAGGGTTAGGGTTAGGGGACGGGGACGGTTTAGGGTCCAGGTGAGGGTACGACAACGCTTTAGGGGGAGCGTACGTGTGAGGGCGCGGGTTAGTGTTAGCGTACGGGTTAGGATTACGGGACGGCTGAGGGTCAGGCTTCGGGGAAGGGTTAGGGTTAGGGTTCGGGCTAGGGTTAGGGTTAGGGGACGGGGACGGTTTAGGGTCCAGGTGAGGGTACGACAACGCTTTAGGGGGAGCGTACGTGTGAGGGCGCGGGTTAGTGTTAGCGTACGGGTTAGGATTAGGGGACGGCTGAGGGTCAGGCTTCGGGGAAGGGTTAAGGTTAGGGTTCGGGCTAGGGTTAGGGTTAGGGGACGGGGACGGTTTAGGGTACAGGTGAGGGTACGACAACGCTTTCGGGGGAGCGTACGTGTGAGGGCGCGGGTTAGTGTTAGCGTACGGGTTAGGATTAGGGGACAGGTGAGGGTCAGGCTTCGGGGAAGTGTTAGGGTTAGGGTTCGGGCTAGGGTTAGGGTTAGGGGACGGGGACGGTTTAGGGTCCAGGTGAGGGTACGACAACGCTTTAGGGAGAGCGTACGTGTGAGGGCGCGGGTTAGTGTTAGCGTACGGGTTAGGATTAGGGGACGGGTGAGGGTCAGGCTTGGGGGAAGTGTTAGGGTTAGGGTTCGGGCTAGGGTTAGGGTTAGGGGATGGGGACGGTTTAGGGTCCACGTGAGGGTACGACAACGCTTTAGGGGGAGCGTACGTGTGAGGGCGCGGGTTAGTGTTAGCGTACGGGTTAGGATTAGGGGACGGGTGAGGGTCAGGCTTCGGGGAAGAGTTAGGGTTAGGGTTCGGGCTAGGGTTAGGGTTAGGGGACGGGGACGGTTTAGGGTCCAGGTGAGGGTACGACAACGCTTTAGGGGGAGCGTACGTGTGAGGGCGCAGGTTAGTGTTAGCGTACGGGTTAGGATTAGGGGAAGGCTGAGGGTCAGGCTTCGGGGAAGGGTTAGGGTTAGGTATCGGGCTAGGGTTAGGATTAGGGGACGGGGACGGTTTAGGGTCCAGGTGAGGGTACGACAACGCTTTAGGGGGAGCGTACGTGTGAGGGCGTGGGTTAGTGTTAGCGTACGGGTTAGGATTAGGGGACGGGTGAGGGTCAGGCTTCGGGGAAGGGTTAGGGTTAGGGTTCGGGCTAGGGTTAGGGTTAGGGGACGGGGAAGGTTTAGTGTCCAGGTGAGGGTACGACAACGCTTTAGGGTGAGCGTACGTGTGAGGGCGCGGGTTAGTGTTAGCGTACGGGTTAGGATTAGGGGACGGGTGAGGGTCAGGCTTCGGGGAAGGGTTAGGGTTAGGGTTCGGGCTAGGGTTAGGGTTAGGGGACGGGGACGGTTTAGGGTCCAGGTGAGGGTACGACAACGCTTTAGGGGGAGCGTACGTGTGAGGGCGCGGGTTAGTGTTAGCGTACGGGTTAGGATTAGGGGACGGCTGAGGGTCAGCCTTCGGGGAAGGGTTAGGGTTAGGGTTCGGGCTAGGGTTAGGGTTAGGGGACGGGGACGGTTTAGGGTCCAGGTGAGGGTACGATAACGCTTTAGGGGGAGCGTACGTGTGAGGGCGTGGGTTAGTGTTAGCGTACGGGTTAGGATTAGGGGACGGCTGAGGGTCAGGCTTCGGGGAAGGGTTAGGGTTAGGGTTCGGGCTAGGGTTAGGGTTAGGGGACGGGGACGGTTTAGGGTCCAGGTGAGGGTACGACAACGCTTTAGGGGGAGCGTACGTGTGAGGGCGCGGGTTAGTGTTAGCGTACGGGTTAGGATTAGGGGACGGCTGAGGGTCAGCCTTCGGGGAAGGGTTAGGGTTAGGGTTCGGGCTAGGGTTAGGGTTAGGGGACGGGGACGGTTTAGGGTCCAGGTGAGGGTACGATAACGCTTTAGGGGGAGCGTACGTGTGAGGGCGCGGGTTAGTGTTAGCGTACGGGTTAGGATTAGGGGACGGCTGAGGGTCAGGCTTCGGGGAAGCGTTAGGGTTAGGGTTCGGGCTAGGGTTAGGGTTAGGGGATGGGGACGGTTTAGGGTCCAGGTGAGGGTACGACAACGCTTTAGGGGGAGCGTACGAGTGAGGGCACGGGTTATTGTTAGCGTACGGAGTAGGATTAGGGGACGGCTGAGGGTCAGGCTTCGGGGAAGGGTTAGGGTTAGGGTTCGGGCTAGGGTTAGGGTTGGGGACGGGGACGGTTTAGGGTCCAGGTGAGGGTACGACAACGCTTTAGGGGGAGCGTACGTGTGAGGGCGCGGGTTAGTGTTAGCGTACGGGTTAGGATTAGGGGACGGCTGAGGGTCAGCCTTCGGGGAAGGGTTAGGGTTAGGGTTCGGGCTAGGGTTAGGGTTAGGGGACGGGGACGGTTTAGGGTCCAGGTGAGGGTACGATAACGCTTTAGGGGGAGCGTACGTGTGAGGGCGCGGGTTAGTGTTAGCGTACGGGTTAGGATTAGGGGACGGGTGAGGGTCAGGCTTCGGGGAAGGGTTAGGGTTAGGGTTCGGGCTAGGGTTAGGGTTAGGGGACGGGGACGGTTTAGGGTCCAGGTGAGGGTACGACAACGCTTTAGGGGGAGCGTACGTGTGAGGGCGCGGGTTAGTGTTAGCGTACGGGTTAGGATTAGGGGACGGCTGAGGGTCAGCCTTCGGGGAAGGGTTAGGGTTAGGGTTCGGGCTAGGGTTAGGGTTAGGGGACGGGGACGGTTTAGGGTCCAGGTGAGGGTACGATAACGCTTTAGGGGGAGCGTACGTGTGAGGGCGCGGGTTAGTGTTAGCGTACGGGTTAGGATTAGGGGACGGCTGAGGGTCAGGCTTCGGGGAAGCGTTAGGGTTAGGGTTCGGGCTAGGGTTAGGGTTAGGGGATGGGGACGGTTTAGGGTCCAGGTGAGGGTACGACAACGCTTTAGGGGGAGCGTACGAGTGAGGGCACGGGTTATTGTTAGCGTACGGAGTAGGATTAGGGGACGGCTGAGGGTCAGGCTTCGGGGAAGGGTTAGGGTTAGGGTTCGGGCTAGGGTTAGGGTTGGGGACGGGGACGGTTTAGGGTCCAGGTGAGGGTACGACAACGATTTAGGGGGAGCGTACGTGTGAGGGCGCGGGTTAGTGTTAGCGTACGGGTTAGGATTAGGGGAAGGCTGAGGGTCAGGCTTCGGGGAAGGGTTAGGGTTAGGTATTGGGCTAGGGTTAGGATTAGGGGACGGGGACGGTTTAGGGTCCAGGTGAGGGTACGACAACGCTTTAGGGGGAGCGTACGTGTGAGGGCGCGGGTTAGTGTTAACGTACGGGTTAGGATTAGGGGACGGGTGAGGGTCAGGCTTCGGGGAAGGGTTAGGGTTAGGGTTCGGGCTAGGGTTAGGGTTAGGGGACGGGGACGGTTTAGGGTCCAGGTGAGGGTACGACAACGCTGTAGGGGGAGCCTACGTGTGAGGGCGCGGGTTAGTGTTAGCGTACGGGTTAGGATTAGGGGACGGGTGAGGGTCAGGCTTCGGGGAAGCGTTAGGTTTAGGGTTCGGGCTAGGGTTAGGATTAGGGGACGGGGACGGTTTAGGGTCCAGGTGAGGGTACGACAACGCTTTAGGGGGAGCGTACGTGTGAGGGCGTGGGTTAGTGTTAGCGTACGGGTTAGGATTAGGGGACGGCTGAGGGTCAGGCTTCGGGGAAGGGTTAGGGTTAGGGTTCGGGCTAGGGTTAGGGTTAGGGGACGGGGACGGTTTAGGGTCCAGGTGAGGGTACGACAACGCTTTAGGGGGAGCGTACGTGTGAGGGCGCGGGTTAGTGTTAGCGTACGGGTTAGGATTAGGGGACGGGTGAGGGTCAGGCTTCGGGGAAGGGTTAGGGTTAGGGTTCGGGCTAGGGTTAGGGTTAGGGGACGGGGACGGTTTAGGGTCCAGGTGAGGGTACGACAACGCTTTAGGGGGAGCGTACGTGTGAGGGCGCGGGTTAGTGTTAGCGTACGGGTTAGGATTAGGGGCCGGGTGAGGGTCAGGCTTCGGGGAAGGGTTAGGGTTAGGGTTCGGGCTAGGGTTAGGGTTAGGGGACGGGGACGGTTTAGGGTCCAGGTGAGGGTACAACAACGCTTTAGGGGGAGCCTACGTGTGAGGGCGCGGGTTAGTGTTAGCGTACGGGTTAGGATTAGGGGACGGGTGAGGGTCAGGCTTCGGGGAAGAGTTAGGGTTACGGTTCGGGCTAGGATTACGGTTGGGGACGGGGACGGTTTAGGGTCCAGGTGAGGGTACGACAACGCTTTAGGGGGAGCGTACGTGTGAGGGCGCGGGTTAGTGTTAGCGTACGGGTTAGGATTAGGGGACGGCTGAGGGTCAGGCTTCGGGGAAGGGTTAGGGTTAGGGTTCGGGCTAGGGTTAGGGTTAGGGGACGGGGACGGTTTAGGGTCCAGGTGAGGGTACGACAACGCTTTAGGGGGAGCGTACGTGTGAGGGTGCGGGTTAGTGTTAGCGTACGGGTTAGGATTAGGGGACGGGTGAGGGTCAGGCTTCGGGGCAGGGTTAGGGTTAGGGTTCGGGCTAGGGTTAGGGTTAGGGGACGGGGACGGTTTAGGGTCCAGGTGAGGGTACGACAACGCTTTAGGGGGAGCGTACGTGTGAGGGCGCGGGTTAGTGTTAGCGTACGGGTTAGGATTAGGGGATGGGTGAGGGTCAGGCTTGGGGGAAGTGTTAGGGTTAGGGTTCGGGCTAGGGTTAGGGTTAGGGGATGGGGACGGTTTAGGGTCCACGTGAGGGTACGACAACGCTTTAGGGGGAGCGTACGTGTGAGGGCGCGGGTTAGTGTTAGCATACGGGTTAGGATTAGGGGACGGCTGAGGGTCAGGCTTCGGGGAAGGGTTAGGGTTAGGGTTCGGGCTAGGGTTAGGGTTAGGGGACGGGGACGGTTTAGGGTCCAGGTGAGGGTACGACAACGCTTTAGGGGGAGCGTACGTGTGAGGGCGCGGGTTAGTGTTAGCGTACGGGTTAGGATTACGGGACGGCTGAGGGTCAGGCTTCGGGGAAGGGTTAGGGTTAGGGTTCGGGCTAGGGTTAGGGTTAGGGGACGGGGACGGTTTAGGGTCCAGGTGAGGGTACGACAACGCTTTAGGGGGAGCGTACGTGTGAGGGCGCGGGTTAGTGTTAGCGTACGGGTTAGGATTAGGGGACGGGTGAGGGTCAGGCTTCGGGGAAGGGTTAGGGTTAGGGTTCGGGCTAGGGTTAGGGTTAGGGGACGGGGACGGTTTAGGGTCCAGGTGAGGGTACGACAACGCTTTAGGGGGAGCGTACGTGTGAGGGCGCGGGTTAGTGTTAGCGTACGGGTTAGGATTAGGGGACGGCTGAGGGTCAGGCTTCGGGGAAGGGTTAAGGTTAGGGTTCGGGCTAGGGTTAGGGTTAGGGGACGGGGACGGTTTAGGGTACAGGTGAGGGTACGACAACGCTTTAGGGGGAGCGTACGTGTGAGGGCGCGGGTTAGTGTTAGCGTACGGGTTAGGATTAGGGGACGGGTGAGGGTCAGGCTTCGGGGAAGTGTTAGGGTTAGGGTTCGGGCTAGGGTTAGGGTTAGGGGACGGGGACGGTTTAGGGTCCAGCTGAGGGTACG
Source organism: Stenella coeruleoalba (assembly GCF_951394435.1). NCBI lineage: Eukaryota > Metazoa > Chordata > Mammalia > Artiodactyla > Delphinidae > Stenella > Stenella coeruleoalba. The sequence continues at coordinate 99,487 of NW_027646088.1, read as the reverse complement.
ACAACGCTTTAGGGGGAGCGTACGTGTGAGGGCGCGGGTTAGTGTTAGCGTACGGGTTAGGATTAGGGGACGGGTGAGGGTCAGGCTTGGGGGAAGTGTTAGGGTTAGGGTTCGGGCTAGGGTTAGGGTTAGGGGATGGGGACGGTTTAGGGTCCACGTGAGGGTACGACAACGCTTTAGGGGGAGCGTACGTGTGAGGGCGCGGGTTAGTGTTAGCGTACGGGTTAGGATTAGGGGACGGGTGAGGGTCAGGCTTCGGGGAAGGGTTAGGGTTAGGGTTCGGGCTAGGGTTAGGGTTAGGGGACGGGGACGGTTTAGGGTCCAGGTGAGGGTACGACAACGCTTTAGGGGGAGCGTACGTGTGAGAGCGCAGGTTAGTGTTAGCGTACGGGTTAGGATTAGGGGAAGGCTGAGGGTCAGGCTTCGGGGAAGGGTTAGGGTTAGGTATCGGGCTAGGGTTAGGATTAGGGGACGGGGACGGTTTAGGGTCCAGGTGAGGGTACGACAATGCTTTAGGGGGAGCGTACGTGTGAGGGCGTGGGTTAGTGTTAGCGTACGGGTTAGGATTAGGGGACGGGTGAGGGTCAGGCTTCGGGGAAGGGTTAGGGTTAGGGTTCGGGCTAGGGTTAGGGTTAGGGGACGGGGAAGGTTTAGTGTCCAGGTGAGGGTACGACAACGCTTTAGGGGGAGCGTACGTGTGAGGGCGCGGGTTAGTGTTAGCGTACGTGTTAGGATTAGGGGACGGGTGAGGGTCAGGCTTCGGGGAAGGGTTAGGGTTAGGGTTCGGGCTAGGGTTAGGGTTAGGGGACGGGGACGGTTTAGGGTCCAGGTGAGGGTACGACAACGCTTTAGGGGGAGCGTACGTGTGAGGGCGCGGGTTAGTGTTAGCGTACGGGTTAGGATTAGGGGACGGCTGAGGGTCAGCCTTCGGGGAAGGGTTAGGGTTAGGGTTCGGGCTAGGGTTAGGGTTAGGGGACGGGGACGGTTTAGGGTCCAGGTGAGGGTACGACAACGCTTTAGGGGGAGCGTACGTGTGAGGGCGCGGTTTAGTGTTAGCGTACGGGTTAGGATTAGGGGACGGGTGAGGGTCAGGCTTCGGGGAAGGGTTAGGGTTAGGGTTCGGGCTATTGTTAGGGTTGGGGACGGGGACGGTTTAGGGTCCAGGTGAGGGTACGACAACGCTTTAGGGGGAGCGTACGTGTGAGGGCGCGGGTTAGTGTTAGCGTACGGGTTAGGATTAGGGGACGGGTGAGGGTCAGGCTTCGGGGAAGGGTTATGGTTAGGGTTCGGTCTAGGGTTACGGTTAGGGGACGGGGACGGTTTAGGGTCCAGGTGAGGGTATGACAACGCTTTAGGGGGAGCGTATGTGTGAGGGTGCTGGTTAGTGTTAGCGTACGGGTTAGGATTAGGGGACGGGTGAGGGTCAGGCTTCGGGGAAGGGTTAGGGTTAGGGTTCGGGCTAGGGTTAGGGTTAGGGGACGGGGACGGTTTAGGGTCCAGGTGAGGGTACGACAACGCTTTAGGGGGAGCGTACGTGTGAGGGCGTGGGTTAGTGTTAGCGTACGGGTTAGGATTAGGGGACGGGTGAGGGTCAGGCTTCGGGGAAGGTTTAGGGCTAGGGTTCGGGCTAGGGTTAGGGTTAGGGGACGGGGACGGTTTAGGGTCCAGGTGAGGGTTCGACAACGCTTTAGGGGGAGCCTACGTGTGAGGGCGCGTGTTAGCATTAGCGTACGGGTTAGGATTAGGGGACGGGTGAGGGTCAGGTTTCGGGGAAGGTTTAGGGTTAGGGTTCGGGCTAGGGTTAGGGTTAGGGGACGGGGACGGTTTAGGGTCCAGGTGAGGGTACGACAACGCGTTAGGGGGAGCGTACGTGTGAGGGCGCGGGTTAGTGTTAGCGTACGGGTTAGGATTAGGGGACGGGTGAGGGTCAGGCTTCGGGGAAGGGTTAGGTTTAGGGTTCGGGCTAGGGTTAGGGTTAGGGGACGGGGACGGTTTAGGGTCCAGGTGAGGGTAAGACAACGCTTTAGGGCAGCCTACGTGTGAGGGCGCGGGTTAGTGTTAGCGTACGGGTTAGGATTAGGGGACGGGTGAGGGTCAGGCTTCGGGGAAGGGTTAGGGTTAGGGTTCGGGCTAGGGTTAGGGTTAGGGGACGGGGACGGTTTAGGGTCCAGGTGAGGGTACGACAACGCTTTAGGGGGAGCGTACGTGTGAGGGTGCGGGTTAGTGTTAGCGTACGGGTTAGGATTAGGGGACGGGTGAGGGTCAGGCTTCGGGGCAGGGTTAGGGTTAGGGTTCGGGCTAGGGTTAGGGTTAGGGGACGGGGACGGTTTAGGGTCCAGGTGAGGGTACAACAACGCTTTAGGGGGAGCGTACGTGTGAGGGCGCGGGTTAGTGTTAGCGTACGGGTTAGGATTAGGGGATGGGTGAGGGTCAGGCTTGGGGGAAGTGTTAGGGTTAGGGTTCGGGCTAGGGTTAGGGTTAGGGGATGGGGACGGTTTAGGGTCCAGGTGAGCGTACGACAACGCTTTAGGGGGAGCGTATGTGTGAGGGCGCGGGTTAGTGTTAGCGTACGGGTTAGGATTAGGGGACGGGTGAGGGTCAGGCTTCGGGGAAGGGTTAGGGTTAGGGTTCGGGCTAGGGTTAGGGTTAGGGGACGGGGACGGTTTAGGGTCCAGCTGAGGGTACGACAACGCTTTAGGGGGAGCGTACGTGTGAGGGCGCGGGTTAGTGTTAGCGTACGGGTTAGGATTAGGGGATGGGTGAGTGTCAGGCTTGGGGGAAGTGTTAGGGTTAGGGTTCGGGCTAGGGTTAGGGTTAGGGGATGGGGACGGTTTAGGGTCCACGTGAGGGTACGACAACGCTTTAGGGGGAGCGTACGTGTGAGGGCGCGGGTTAGTGTTAGCGTACGGGTTAGGATTAGGGGACGGGTGAGGGTCAGGCTTCGGGGAAGGGTTAGGGTTAGGGTTCGGGCTAGGGTTAGGGTTAGGGGACGGGGACGGTTTAGGGTCCAGGTGAGGGTACGACAACGCTTTAGGGGGAGCGTACGTGTGAGGGCGCGGGTTAGTGTTAGCGTACGGGTTAGGATTACGGGACGGCTGAGGGTCAGGCTTCGGGGAAGGGTTAGGGTTAGGGTTCGGGCTAGGGTTAGGGTTAGGGGACGGGGACGGTTTAGGGTCCAGGTGAGGGTACGACAACGCTTTAGGGGGAGCGTACGTGTGAGGGCGCGGGTTAGTGTTAGCGTACGGGTTAGGATTAGGGGACGGCTGAGGGTCAGGCTTCGGGGAAGGGTTAAGGTTAGGGTTCGGGCTAGGGTTAGGGTTAGGGGACGGGGACGGTTTAGGGTACAGGTGAGGGTACGACAACGCTTTCGGGGGAGCGTACGTGTGAGGGCGCGGGTTAGTGTTAGTGTACGGGTTAGGATTAGGGGACAGGTGAGGGTCAGGCTTCGGGGAAGTGTTAGGGTTAGGGTTCGGGCTAGGGTTAGGGTTAGGGGACGGGGACGGTTTAGGGTCCAGGTGAGGGTACGACAACGCTTTAGGGAGAGCGTACGTGTGAGGGCGCGGGTTAGTGTTAGCGTACGGGTTAGGATTAGGGGACGGGTGAGGGTCAGGCTTGGGGGAAGTGTTAGGGTTATGGTTCGGGCTAGGGTTAGGTTTAGGGGATGGGGACGGTTTAGGGTCCACGTGAGGGTACGACAACGCTTTAGGGGGAGCGTACGTGTGAGGGCGCGGGTTAGTGTTAGCGTACGTGTTAGGATTAGGGGACGGGTGAGGGTCAGGCTTCGGGGAAGAGTTAGGGTTAGGGTTCGGGCTAGGGTTAGGGTTAGGGGACGGGGACGGTTTAGGGTCCAGGTGAGGGTACGACAACGCTTTAGGGGGAGCGTACGTGTGAGAGCGCAGGTTAGTGTTAGCGTACGGGTTAGGATTAGGGGAAGGCTGAGGGTCAGGCTTCGGGGAAGGGTTAGGGTTAGGTATCGGGCTAGGGTTAGGATTAGGGGACGGGGACGGTTTAGGGTCCAGGTGAGGGTACGACAACGCTTTAGGGGGAGCGTACGTGTGAGGGCGTGGGTTAGTGTTAGCGTACGGGTTAGGATTAGGGGACGGGTGAGGGTCAGGCTTCGGGGAAGGGTTAGGGTTAGGGTTCGGGCTAGGGTTAGGGTTAGGGGACGGGGAAGGTTTAGTGTCCAGGTGAGGGTACGACAACGCTTTAGGGGGAGCGTACGTGTGAGGGCGCGGGTTAGTGTTAGCGTACGGGTTAGGATTAGGGGACGGGTGAGGGTCAGGCTTCGGGGAAGGGTTAGGGTTAGGGTTCGGGCTAGGGTTAGGGTTAGGGGACGGGGACGGTTTAGGGTCCAGGTGAGGGTACGACAACGCTTTAGGGGGAGCGTACGTGTGAGGGCGCGGGTTAGTGTTAGCGTACGGGTTAGGATTAGGGGATGGCTGAGGGTCAGCCTTCGGGGAAGGGTTAGGGTTAGGGTTCGGGCTAGGGTTAGGGTTAGGGGACGGGGACGGTTTAGGGTCCAGGTGAGGGTACGATAACGCTTTAGTGGGAGCGTACGTGTGAGGGCGCGGGTTAGTGTTAGCGTACGGGTTAGGATTAGGGGACGGGTGAGGGTCAGGCTTCGGGGAAGGGTTAGGGTTAGGGTTCGGGCTAGGGTTAGGGTTAGGGGACGGGGACGGTTTAGGGTCCAGGTGAGGGTACGACAACGCTTTAGGGGGAGCGTACGTGTGAGGGCGCGGGTTAGTGTTAGCGTACGGGTTAGGATTAGGGGACGGCTGAGGGTCAGCCTTCGGGGAAGGGTTAGGGTTAGGGTTCGGGCTAGGGTTAGGGTTAGGGGACGGGGACGGTTTAGGGTCCAGGTGAGGGTACGATAACGCTTTAGGGGGAGCGTACGTGTGAGGGCGCGGGTTAGTGTTAGCGTACGGGTTAGGATTAGGGGACGGCTGAGGGTCAGGCTTCGGGGAAGCGTTAGGGTTAGGGTTCGGGCTAGGGTTAGGGTTAGGGGATGGGGACGGTTTAGGGTCCAGGTGAGGGTACGACAACGCTTTAGGGGGAGCGTACGAGTGAGGGCACGGGTTATTGTTAGCGTACGGAGTAGGATTAGGGGACGGCTGAGGGTCAGGCTTCGGGGAAGGGTTAAGGTTAGGGTTCGGGCTAGGGTTAGGGTTGGGGACGGGGACGGTTTAGGGTCCAGGTGAGGGTACGACAACGATTTAGGGGGAGCGTACGTGTGAGGGCGCGGGTTAGTGTTAGCGTACGGGTTAGGATTAGGGGAAGGCTGAGGGTCAGGCTTCGGGGAAGGGTTAGGGTTAGGTATTGGGCTAGGGTTAGGATTAGGGGACGGGGACGGTTTAGGGTCCAGGTGAGGGTACGACAACGCTTTAGGGGGAGCGTACGTGTGAGGGCGTGGGTTATTGTTAGCGTACGGGTTAGGATTAGGGGACGGGTGAGGGTCAGGCTTCGGGGAAGGGTTAGGGTTTGGGTTCAGGCTAGGGTTAGGGTTAGGGGACGGGGAAGGTTTAGTGTCCAGGGGAGGGTACGACAACGCTTTAGGGGGAGCGTACGTGTGAGGGCGCGGGATAGTGTTAGCATACGGGTTAGGATTAGGGGACGGGTGAGGGTCAGGCTTCGGGGAAGGGTTAGGGTTAGGGTTCGGGCTAGGGTTAGGGTTAGGGGACGGGGACGGTTTAGGGTCCAGGTGAGGGTACGACAACGCTTTAGGGGGAGCGTACGTGTGAGGGCGCGGTTTAGTGTTAGCGTACGGGTTAGGATTAGGGGACGGGTGAGGGTCAGGCTTCGGGGAAGGGTTAGGGTTAGGGTTCGGGCTATTGTTAGGGTTGGGGACGGGGACGGTTTAGGGTCCAGGTGAGGGTACGACAACGCTTTAGGGGGAGCGTACGTGTGAGGGCGCGGGTTAGTGTTAGCGTACGGGTTAGGATTAGGGGACGGGTGAGGGTCAGGCTTCGGGGAAGGGTTATGGTTAGGGTTCGGTCTAGGGTTACGGTTAGGGGACGGGGACGGTTTAGGGTCCAGGTGAGGGTATGACAACGCTTTAGGGGGAGCGTATGTGTGAGGGTGCTGGTTAGTGTTAGCGTACGGGTTAGGATTAGGGGACGGGTGAGGGTCAGGCTTCGGGGAAGGGTTAGGGTTAGGGTTCGGGCTAGGGTTAGGGTTAGGGGACGAGGACGGTTTAGGGTCCACGTGAGGGTACGACAACGCTTTAGGGGGCGCGTACGTGTGAGGGCGTGGGTTAGTGTTAGCGTACGGGTTAGGATTAGGGGACGGGTGAGGGTCAGGCTTCGGGGAAGGTTTAGGGTTAGGGTTCGGGCTAGGGTTAGGGTTAGGGGACGGGGACGGTTTAGGGTCCAGGTGAGGGTTCGACAACGCTTTAGGGGGAGCCTACGTGTGAGGGCGCGTGTTAGCATTAGCGTACGGGTTAGGATTAGGGGACAGGTGAGGGTCAGGTTTCGGGGAAGGTTTAGGGTTAGGGTTCGGGCTAGGGTTAGGGTTAGGGGACGGGGACGGTTTAGGGTCCAGGTGAGGGTACGACAACGCGTTAGGGGGAGCGTACGTGTGAGGGCGCGGGTTAGTGTTAGCGTACGGGTTAGGATTAGGGGACGGGTGAGGGTCAGGCTTCGGGGAAGGGTTAGGTTTAGGGTTCGGGCTAGGGTTAGGGTTAGGGGACGGGGACGGTTTAGGGTCCAGGTGAGGGTAAGACAACGCTTTAGGGCAGCCTACGTGTGAGGGCGCGGGTTAGTGTTAGCGTACGGGTTAGGATTAGGGGACGGGTGAGGGTCAGGCTTCTGGGAAGGGTTAGGTTTAGGGTTCGGGCTAGGGTTAGGGTTAGGGGACGGGGACGGTTTAGGGTCCAGGTGAGGGTACGACAACGCTTTAGGGGGAGCGTACGTGTGAGGGCGCAGGTTAGTGTTAGCGTACGGGTTAGGATTAGGGGACGGCTGAGGGTCAGGCTTCGGGGAAGGGTTAGGGTTAGGGCTCGGGCTAGGGTTAGGGTTATGGGACGGGGACGGTTTAGGGTCCAGGTGAGGGTACGACAACGCTTTAGTGGGAGCGTACGTGTGAGGGCGCGGGTTAGTGTTAGCGTACGGGTTAGGATTAGGGGACGGCTGAGGGTCAGGCTTCGGGGAAGGGTTAGGGTTAGGGTTCGGGCTAGGGTTAGGGTTAGGGGACGGGGACGGTTTAGGGTCCAGGTGAGGGTACGACAACGCTTTAGGGGGAGCGTACGTGTGAGGGCGCGGGTTAGTGTTAGCGTACGGGTTAGGATTAGGGGACGGGTGAGGGTCAGGCTTCGGGGAAGGGTTAGGGTTAGGGTTCGGGCTAGGGTTAGGGTTAGGGGACGGGGACGGTTTAGGGTCCAGGTGAGGGTACGACAACGCTTTAGTGGGAGCGTACGTGTGAGGGCGCAGGTTAGTGTTAGCGTACGGGTTAGGATTAGGGGACGGGTGAGGGTCAGGCTTCGGGGAAGGGTTAGGGTTAGGGTTCGGGCTAGGGTTAGGGTTAGGGGACGGGGACGGTTTAGGGTCCAGGTGAGGGTACGACAACGCTTTAGGGGGAGCGTACGTGTGAGGGCGCGGGTTAGTGTTAGCTTACGGGTTAGGATTAGGGGACGGCTGAGGGTCAGGCTTCGGGGAAGGGTGAAGGTTAGGGTTCGGGCTAGGGTTAGGGTTAGGGGACGGGGACGGTTTAGGGTCCAGGTAAGGGTTCGACAACGCTTTAGGGGGAGCGTACGTGTGAGGGCGCGGGTTAGTGTTAGCGTACGGGTTCGGATTAGGGGACGGGTGAGGGTCAGGGTTCGGGGAAGTGTTAGGGTTAGGGTTCGGGCTAGGGTTAGGGTTAGGGGACGGGGACGGTTTAGGGTCCAGGTGAGGGTACGACAACGCTTTAGGGGGAGCGTACGTGTGAGGGCGCGGGTTAGCGTTAGCGTACGGGTTAGGATTAGGGGACGGGTGGTTGTCAGGCTTCGGGGAAGGGTTAGGGTTAGGGTTCGGGCTAGGGTTAGGGTTAGGGGACGGGGACGGTTTAGGGTCCAGGTGAGGGTACGACAACGCTTTAGGGGGAGCGTACGTGTGAGGGCGCGGGTTAGTGTTAGCGTACGGGTTAGGATTAGGGGACGGCTGAGGGTCAGGCTTCGGGGAAGTGTTAGGGTTAGGGTTCGGGCTAGGGTTAGGGTTAGGGGACGGGGACGGTTTAGGGTCCAGGTGAGGGTACGACAACGCTTTAGGGGGAGCGTACGTGTGAGGGCGCGGGTTAGCGTTAGCGTACGGGTTAGGATTAGGGGACGGGTGGTTGTCAGTCTTCGGGGAAGGGTTAGGGTTAGGGTTCGGGCTAGGGTTAGGGTTAGGGGACGGGGACGGTTTAGGGTCCAGGTGAGGGTACGACAACGCTTTAGGGGGAGCGTACGTGTGAGGGCGCGGGTTAGTGTTAACGTACGGGTTAGGATTAGGGGACGGGTGAGGGTCAGGCTTCGGGGAAGGGTTAGGGTTAGGGTTCGGGCTAGGGTTAGGGTTAGGGGACGGGGACGGTTTAGGGTCCAGGTGAGTGTACGACAACGCTTTAGGGGGAGCCTACGTGTGAGGGCGCGGGTTAGTGTTAGCGTACGGGTTAGGATTAGGGGACGGGTGAGGGTCAGGCTTCGGGGAAGCGTTAGGTTTAGGGTTCGGGCTAGGGTTAGGGTTAGGGGACGGGGACGGTTTAGGGTCCAGGTGAGGGTACGACAACGCTTTAGGGGGAGCGTACGTGTGAGGGCGTGGGTTAGTGTTAGCGTACGGGTTAGGATTAGGGGACGGCTGAGGGTCAGGCTTCGGGGAAGGGTTAGGGTTAGGGTTCGGGCTAGGGTTAGGGTTAGGGGACGGGGACGGTTTAGGGTCCAGGTGAGGGTACGACAACGCTTTAGGGGGAGCGTACGTGGGAGGGCGCGGGTTAGTGTTAACGTACGGGTTAGGATTAGGGGACGGGTGAGGGTCAGGCTTCGGGGAAGGGTTAGGGTTAGGGTTCGGGCTAGGGTTAGGGTTAGGGGACGGGGACGGTTTAGGGTCCAGGTGAGGGTACGACAACGCTTTAGGGGGAGCCTACGTGTGAGGGCGCGGGTTAGTGTTAGCGTACGGGTTAGGATTAGGGGATGGGTGAGGGTCAGGCTTCGGGGAAGCGTTAGGTTTAGGGTTCGGGCTAGGGTTAGGGTTAGGGGACGGGGACGGTTTAGGGTCCAGGTGAGGGTACGACAACGCTTTAGGGGGAGCGTACGTGTGAGGGCGTGGGTTAGTGTTAGCGTACGGGTTAGGATTAGGGGACGGCTGAGGGTCAGGCTTCGGGGAAGGGTTAGGGTTAGGGTTCGGGCTAGGGTTAGGGTTAGGGGACGGGGACGGTTTAGGGTCCAGGTGAGGGTACGACAACGCTTTAGGGGGAGCGTACGTGTGAGGGCGTGGGTTAGTGTTAGCGTACGGGTTAGGATTAGGGGACGGGTGAGGGTCAGGCTTCGGGGAAGGGTTAGGGTTAGGGTTCGGGCTAGGGTTAGGGTTAGGGGACGGGGACGGTTTAGGGTCCAGGTGAGGGTACGACAACGCTTTAGGGGGAGCGTACGTGTGAGGGCGCGGGTTAGTGTTAGCGTACGGGTTAGGATTAGGGGCCGGGTGAGGGTCAGGCTTCGGGGAAGGGTTAGGGTTAGGGTTCGGGCTAGGGTTAGGGTTAGGGGACGGGGACGGTTTAGGGTCCAGGTGAGGGTACGACAACGCTTTAGGGGGAGCCTACGTGTGAGGGTGCGGGTTAGTGTTAGCGTACGGGTTAGGATTAGGGGACGGGTGAGGGTCAGGCTTCGGGGCAGGGTTAGGGTTAGGGTTCGGGCTAGGGTTAGGGTTAGGGGACGGGGACGGTTTAGGGTCCAGGTGAGGGTACGACAACGCTTTAGGGGGAGCGTACGTGTGAGGGCGCGGGTTAGTGTTAGCGTACGGGTTAGGATTAGGGGATGGGTGAGGGTCAGGCTTGGGGGAAGTGTTAGGGTTAGGGTTCGGGCTAGGGTTAGGGTTAGGGGATGGGGACGGTTTAGGGTCCAGGTGAGGGTACGACAACGCTTTAGGGGGAGCGTACGTGTGAGGGCGCGGGTTAGTGTTAGCGTACGGGTTAGGATTAGGGGACGGGTGAGGGTCAGGCTTCGGGGAAGGGTTAGGGTTAGGGTTCGGGCTAGGGTTAGGGTTAGGGGACGGGGACGGTTTAGGGTCCAGGTGAGGGTACGACAACGCTTTAGGGGGAGCGTACGTGTGAGGGCGCGGGTTAGTGTTAGCGTACGGGTTAGGATTAGGGGATGGGTGAGGGTCAGGCTTGGGGGAAGTGTTAGGGTTAGGGTTCGGGCTAGGGTTAGGGTTAGGGGATGGGGACGGTTTAGGGTCCACGTGAGGGTACGACAACGCTTTAGGGGGAGCGTACGTGTGAGGGCGCGGGTTAGTGTTAGCGTACGGGTTAGGATTAGGGGACGGTTGAGGGTCAGGCTTCGGGGAAGGGTTAGGGTTAGGGTTCGGGCTAGGGTTAGGGTTAGGGGACGGGGACGGTTTAGGGTCCAGGTGAGGGTACGACAACGCTTTAGGGGGAGCGTACGTGTGAGGGCGCAGGTTAGTGTTAGCGTACGGGTTAGGATTACGGGACGGCTGAGGGTCAGGCTTCGGGGAAGGGTTAGGGTTAGGGTTCGGGCTAGGGTTAGGGTTAGGGGACGGGGACGGTTTAGGGTCCAGGTGAGGGTACGACAACGCTTTAGGGGGAGCGTACGTGTGAGGGCGCGGGTTAGTGTTAGCGTACGGGTTAGGATTAGGGGACGGGTGAGGGTCAGGCTTCGGGGAAGGGTTAGGGTTAGGGTTCGGGCTAGGGTTAGGGTTAGGGGACGGGGACGGTTTAGGGTCCAGGTGAGGGTACGACAACGCTTTAGGGGGAGCGTACGTGTGAGGGCGCGGGTTAGTGTTAGCGTACGGGTTAGGATTAGGGGACGGCTGAGGGTCAGGCTTCGGGGAAGGGTTAAGGTTAGGGTTCGGGCTAGGGTTAGGGTTAGGGGACGGGGACGGTTTAGGGTACAGGTGAGGGTACGACAACGCTTTAGGGGGAGCGTACGTGTGAGGGCGCGGGTTAGTGTTAGCGTACGGGTTAGGATTAGGGGACGGGTGAGGGTCAGGCTTCGGGGAAGTGTTAGGGTTAGGGTTCGGGCTAGGGTTAGGGTTAGGGGACGGGGACGGTTTAGGGTCCAGGTGAGGGTACGACAACGTTTTAGGGGGAGCGTACGTGTGAGGGCGCGGGTTAGTGTTAGCGTACGGGTTAGGATTAGGGGACGGGTGAGGGTCAGGCTTGGGGGAAGTGTTAGGGTTAGGGTTCGGTCTAGGGTTAGGGGTAGGGGATGGGGACGGTTTAGGGTCCACGTGAGGGTACGACAACGCTTTAGGGGGAGCGTACGTGTGAGGGCGCGGGTTAGTGTTAGCGTACGGGTTAGGATTAGGGGACGGGTGAGGGTCAGGCTTCGGGGAAGGGTTAGGGTTAGGGTTCGCGCTAGGGTTAGGGTTAGGGGACGGGGACGGTTTAGGGTCCAGGTGAGGGTACGACAACGCTTTAGGGGGAGCGTACGTGTGAGAGCGCAGGTTAGTGTTAGCGTACGGGTTAGGATTAGGGGAATGCTGAGGGTCAGGCTTCGGGGAAGGGTTAGGGTTAGGTATCGGGCTAGGGTTAGGATTAGGGGACGGGGACGGTTTAGGGTCCAGGTGAGGGTACGACAACGCTTTAGGGGGAGCGTACGTGTGAGGGCGCGGGTTAGTGTTAGCGTACGGGTTAGGATTAGGGGACGGGTGAGGGTCAGGCTTCGGGGAAGGGTTAGGGTTAGGGTTCGGGCTAGGGTTAGGGTTAGGGGACGGGGAAGGTTTAGTGTCCAGGTGAGGGTACGACAACGCTTTAGGGGGAGCGTACGTGTGAGGGCGCGGGTTAGTGTTAGCGTACGGGTTAGGATTAGGGGACGGGTGAGGGTCAGGCTTCGGGGAAGGGTTAGGGTTAGGGTTCGGGCTAGGGTTAGGGTTAGGGGACGGGGACGGTTTAGGGTCCAGGTGAGGGTACGACAATGCTTTAGGGGGAGCGTACGTGTGAGGGCACGGGTTAGTGTTAGCGTACGGGTTAGGATTAGGGGACGGCTGAGGGTCAGGCTTCGGGGAAGTGTTAAGGTTAGGGTTCGGGCTAGGGTTAGGGTTAGGGGACGGGGACGGTTTAGGGTCCAGGTGAGGGTACGACAATGCTTTAGGGGGAGCGTACGTGTGAGGGCGCGGGTTAGTGTTAGCGTACGGGTTAGGATTAGGGGACTGCTGAGGGTCAGGCTTCGGGGAAGATTTAGGGTTAGGGTTCGGGCTGGGGTTAGGGTTAGGGGATGGGGACGGTTTAGGGTCCAGGTGAGGGTACGACAACGCTTTAGGGGGAGCGTACGAGTGAGGGCACGGGCTAGTGTTAGCGTACGGGTTAGGATTAGGGGTCGGCTGAGGGTCAGGCTTCGGGGAAGGGTTAGGGTTAGGGTTCGGGCTAGGGTTAGGTTTGGGGACGGGGACGGTTTAGGGTCCAGGTGAGGGTACGACAACGATTTAGGGGGAGCGTACGTGTGAGGGCGCAGGTTAGTGTTAGCGTACGGGTTAGGATTAGGGGACGGGTGAGGGTCAGGCTTCGGGGAAGGGTTAGGGTTAGGGTTCGGGCTAGGGTTAGGGTTAGGGGACGGGGACGGTTTAGGGTCCAGGTGAGGGTACGACAACGCTTTAGGGGGAGCGTACGTGTGAGGGCGCGGGTTAGTGTTAGCGTACGGCTTAGGATTAGGGGACGGGTGAGGGTCAGGCTTCGGGGAAGGGTTAGGGTTAGGGTTCGGTATAGGGTTAGGGTTAGGGGACGGGGACGGTTTAGGGTCCAGGTGAGGGTACGACAACGCTTTAGGGGGAGCCTACGTGTGAGGGCGCGGGTTAGTGTTAGCGTACGGGTTAGGATTAGGGGACGGGTGAGGGTCACTCTTCTGGGAAGGGTTAGGTTTAGGGTTCGGGCTAGGGTTAGGATTAGGGGACGGGGACGGTTTAGGGTCCAGGTGAGGGTACGACAACGCTTTAGGGGGAGCGTACGTGTGAGGGCGCGGGTTAGTGTTAGCGTACGGGTTAGGATTAGGAGACGGCTCAGGGTCAGGCTTCGGGGAAGGGTTAAGGTTAGGGTTCGGGCTAGGGTTAGGGTTAGGGGACGGGGACGGTTTAGGGTCCAGGTGAGGGTACGACAACGCTTTAGGGGGAGCGTACGTGTGAGGGCGCGGGTTAGTGTTAGCGTACGGGTTAGGATTAGGGGACGGGTGAGGGTCAGGCTTCGGGGAAGGGTTAGGGTTAGGGTTCGGGCTAGGGTTAGGGTTAGGGGACGGGGACGGTTTAGGGTCCATATGAGGGTACGACAACGCTTTAGGGGGAGCGTACGTGTGAGGGCGCGGGTTAGTGTTAGCGTACGGTTTAGGATTAGGGGACGGTGAGGGTCACGCTTCGGGGAAGGGTTAGGGTTAGGGTTCGGGCTAGGGTTAGGGTTAGGGGACGGGGACGGTTTAGGGTCCAGGTGAGGGTACGACAACGCTTTAGGGGGAGCGTACGTGTGAGGGCGCGGGTTAGTGTTAGCGTACGGGTTAGGATTAGGGGACGGGTGGTTGTCAGGCTTCGGGGAAGTGTTAGGGTTAGGGTTCGGGCTAGGGTTAGGGTTAGGGGACGGGGACGGTTTAGGGTCCAGGTGAGGGTACGACAACGCTTTAGGGGGAGCGTACGTGTGAGGGCGCGGGTTAGTGTTACCGTACGGGTTAGGATTAGGGGACGGGTGAGGGTCAGGCTTCGGGGACGGGTTAGGGTTAGGGCTCGGGCTAGGGTTAGGGTTAGGGGACGGGGACGGTTTAGGGTCCAGGTGAGGGTACGACAACGCTTTAGTGGGAGCGTACGTGTGAGGGCGCGGGTTAGTGTTAGCGTACGGGTTAGGATTAGGGGACGGGTGAGGGTCCGGCTTCGGGGAAGGGTTAGGGTTAGGGTTCGGGCTAGGGTTAGGGTTAGGGGACGGGGACGGTTTAGGGTCCAGGTGAGGGTACGACAACGCTTTAGGGGGAGCGTACGTGTGAGGGCGTGGGTTAGTGTTAGCGTACGGGTTAGGATTAGGGGACGGGTGAGGGTCAGGCTTCGGGGAAGGGTTAGGGTTAGGGTTCGGGCTAGGGTTAGGGTTAGGGGACGGGGACGGTTTAGGGTCCAGGTGAGGGTACGACAACGCTTTAGTGGGAGCGTACGTGTGAGGGCGCGGGTTAGTGTTAGCGTACGGGTTAGGATTAGGGGACGGGTGAGGGTCAGGCTTCGGGGAAGGGTTAGGGTTAGGGTTCGGGCTAGGGTTAGGGTTAGGGGACGGGGACGGTTTAGGGTCCAGGTGAGGGTACGACAACGCTTTAGGGGGAGCGTACGTGTGAGGGCGCGGGTTAGTGTTAGCGTACGGGTTAGGATTAGGGGACGGCTGAGGGTCAGGCTTCGGGGAAGGGTGAAGGTTAGGGTTCGGGCTAGGGTTAGGGTTAGGGGACGGGGACGGTTTAGGGTCCAGGTGAGGGTTCGACAACGCTTTAGGGGGAGCGTACGTGTGAGGGCGCGGGTTAGTGTTAGCGTACGGGTTAGGATTAGGGGACGGGTGAGGGTCAGGCTTCGGGGAAGTGTTAGGGTTAGGGTTCGGGCTAGGGTTAGGGTTAGGGGACGGGGACGGTTTAGGGTCCAGGTGAGGGTACGACAACGCTTTAGGGGGAGCGTACGTGTGAGGGCGCGGGTTAGCGTTAGCGTACGGGTTAGGATTAGGGGACGGGTGGTTGTCAGGCTTCGGGGAAGGGTTAGGGTTAGGGTTCGGGCTAGGGTTAGGGTTAGGGGACGGGGACGGTTTAGGGTCCAGGTGAGGGTACGACAACGCTTTAGGGGGAGCGTACGTGTGAGGGCGCGAGTTAGTGTTAGCGTACGGGTTAGGATTAGGGGACGGCTGAGGGTCAGGCTTCGGGGAAGTGTTAGGGTTAGGGTTCGGGCTAGGGTTAGGGTTAGGGGACGGGGACGGTTTAGGGTCCAGGTGAGGGTACGACAACGCTTTAGGGGGAGCGTACGTGTGAGGGCGCGGGTTAGCGTTAGCGTACGGGTTAGGATTAGGGGACGGGTGGTTGTCAGGCTTCGGGGAAGGGTTAGGGTTAGGGTTCGGGCTAGGGTTAGGGTTAGGGGACGGGGACGGTTTAGGGTCCAGGTGAGGGTACGACAACGCTTTAGGGGGAGCGTACGTGTGAGTGCGCGGGTTAGTGTTAGCGTACGGGTTAGGATTAGGGGACGGCTGAGGGTCAGGCTTCGGGGAAGGGTTAGGGTTAGGGTTCGGGCTAGGGTTAGGGTTAGGGGACGGGGACGGTTTAGGGTCCAGGTGAGGGTACGACAACGCTTTAGGGGGAGCGTACGTGTGAGGGCGTGGGTTAGTGTTAGCGTACGGGTTAGGATTAGGGGACGGCTGAGGGTCAGGCTTCGGGGAAGGGTTAGGGTTAGGGTTCGGGCTAGGGTTAGGGTTAGGGGACGGGGACGGTTTAGGGTCCAGGTGAGGGTACGACAACGCTTTAGGGGGAGCGTACGTGTGAGGGCGTGGGTTAGTGTTAGCGTACGGGTTAGGATTAGGGGACGGGTGAGGGTCAGGCTTCGGGGAAGGGTTAGGGTTAGGGTTCGGGCTAGGGTTAGGGTTAGGGGACGGGGACGGTTTAGGGTCCAGGTGAGGGTACGACAACGCTTTAGGGGGAGCGTACGTGTGAGAGCGCAGGTTAGTGTTAGCGTACGGGTTAGGATTAGGGGAATGCTGAGGGTCAGGCTTCGGGGAAGGGTTAGGGTTAGGTATCGGGCTAGGGTTAGGATTAGGGGACGGGGACGGTTTAGGGTCCAGGTGAGGGTACGACAACGCTTTAGGGGGAGCGTACGTGTGAGGGCGCGGGTTAGTGTTAGCGTACGGGTTAGGATTAGGGGACGGCTGAGGGTCAGGCTTCGGGGAAGGGTTAGGGTTAGGGTTCGGGCTAGGGTTAGGGTTAGGGGACGGGCACGGTTTAGTGTCCAGGTGAGGGTACGACAACGCTTTAGGGGGAGCGTACGTGTGAGGGCGCGGGTTAGTGTTAGCGTACGGGTTAGGATTAGGGGACGGGTGAGGGTCAGGCTTCGGGGAAGGGTTAGGGTTAGGGTTCGGGCTAGGGTTAGGGTTAGGGGACGGGGACGGTTTAGGGTCCAGGTGAGGGTACGACAATGCTTTAGGGGGAGCGTACGTGTGAGGGCACGGGTTAGTGTTAGCGTACGGGTTAGGATTAGGGGACGGCTGAGGGTCAGGCTTCGGGGAAGGGTTAAGGTTAGGGTTCGGGCTAGGGTTAGGGTTAGGGGACGGGGACGGTTTAGGGTCCAGGTGAGGGTACGACAATGCTTTAGGGGGAGCGTACGTGTGAGGGCGCGGGTTAGTGTTAGCGTACGGGTTAGGATTAGGGGACTGCTGAGGGTCAGGCTTCGGGGAAGATTTAGGGTTAGGGTTCGGGCTGGGGTTAGGGTTAGGGGATGGGGACGGTTTAGGGTCCAGGTGAGGGTACGACAACGCTTTAGGGGGAGCGTACGAGTGAGGGCACGGGCTAGTGTTAGCGTACGGGTTAGGATTAGGGGTCGGCTGAGGGTCAGGCTTCGGGGAAGGGTTAGGGTTAGGGTTCGGGCTAGGGTTAGGGTTGGGGACGGGGACGGTTTAGGGTCCAGGTGAGGGTACGACAACGATTTAGGGGGAGCGTACGTGTGAGGGCGCAGGTTAGTGTTAGCGTACGGGTTAGGATTAGGGGACGGGTGAGGGTCAGGCTTCGGGGAAGGGTTAGGGTTAGGGTTCGGGCTAGGGTTAGGGTTAGGGGACGGGGACGGTTTAGGGTCCAGGTGAGGGTACGACAACGCTTTAGGGGGAGCGTACGTGTGAGGGCGTTGGTTAGTGTTAGCGTACGGGTTAGGATTAGGGGACGGCTGAGGGTCAGGCTTCGGGGAAGGGTTAGGGTTAGGGTTCGGGCTAGGCTTAGGGTTAGGGGACGGGGACGGTTTAGGGTCCAGGTGAGGGTACGACAACGCTTTAGGGGGAGCGTACGTGTGAGGGCGCGGGTTAGTGTTAGCGTACGGGTTAGGATTAGGGGACGGGTGAGGGTCAGGCTTCGGGGAAGGGTTAGGGTTAGGGTTCGGGCTAGGGTTAGGGTTAGGGGACGGGGACGGTTTAGGGTCCAGGTGAGGGTACGACAACGCTTTAGTGGGAGCGTACGTGTGAGGGCGCGGGTTAGTGTTAGCGTACGGGTTAGGATTAGGGAACGGGTGAGGGTCACGCTTCGGGGAAGGGTTAGGGTTAGGGTTCGAGCTAGGGTTAGTGTTAGGGGACGGGGACGGTTTAGGGTCCACGTGAGGGTACGACAACGCTTTAGGGGGAGCGTACGTGTGAGGGCGCGGGTTAGTGTTAGCGTACGGGTTAGGATTAGGAGACGGCTCAGGGTCAGGCTTCGGGGAAGGGTTAAGGTTAGGGTTCGGGCTAGGGTTAGGGTTAGGGGACGGGGACGGTTTAGGGTCCAGGTGAGGGTACGACAACGCTTTAGGGGGAGCGTACGTGTGAGGGCGCGGGTTAGTGTTAGCGTACGGGTTAGGATTAGGGGACGGGTGAGGGTCAGGCTTCGGGGAAGGGTTAGGGTTAGGGTTCGGGCTAGGGTTAGGGTTAGGGGACGGGGACGGTTTAGGGTCCATATGAGGGTACGACAACGCTTTAGGGGGAGCGTACGTGTGAGGGCGCGGGTTAGTGTTAGCGTACGGTTTAGGATTAGGGGACGGTGAGGGTCACGCTTCGGGGAAGGGTTAGGGTTAGGGTTCGGGCTAGGGTTAGGGTTAGGGGACGGGGACGGTTTAGGGTCCAGGTGAGGGTACGACAACGCTTTAGGGGGAGCGTACGTGTGAGGGCGCGGGTTAGTGTTAGCGTACGGGTTAGGATTAGGGGACGGGTGGTTGTCAGGCTTCGGGGAAGTGTTAGGGTTAGGGTTCAGGCTAGGGTTAGGGTTAGGGGACGGGGACGGTTTAGGGTCCAGGTGAGGGTACGACAACGCTTTAGGGGGAGCGTACGTGTGAGGGCGCGGGTTAGTGTTACCGTACGGGTTAGGATTAGGGGACGGGTGAGGGTCAGGCTTCGGGGACGGGTTAGGGTTAGGGCTCGGGCTAGGGTTAGGGTTAGGGGACGGGGACGGTTTAGGGTCCAGGTGAGGGTACGACAACGCTTTAGTGGGAGCGTACGTGTGAGGGCGCGGGTTAGTGTTAGCGTACGGGTTAGGATTAGGGGACGGGTGAGGGTCCGGCTTCGGGGAAGGGTTAGGGTTAGGGTTCGGGCTAGGGTTAGGGTTAGGGGACGGGGACGGTTTAGGGTCCAGGTGAGGGTACGACAACGCTTTAGGGGGAGCGTACGTGTGAGGGCGTGGGTTAGTGTTAGCGTACGGGTTAGGATTAGGGGACGGGTGAGGGTCAGGCTTCGGGGAAGGGTTAGGGTTAGGGTTCGGGCTAGGGTTAGGGTTAGGGGACGGGGACGGTTTACGGTCCAGGTGAGGGTACGACAACGCTTTAGTGGGAGCGTACGTGTGCGGGCGCGGGTTAGTGTTAGCGTACGGGTTAGGATTAGGGGACGGGTGAGGGTCAGGCTTCGGGGAAGGGTTAGGGTTAGGGTTCGGGCTAGGGTTAGGGTTAGGGGACGGGGACGGTTTAGGGTCCAGGTGAGGGTACGACAACGCTTTAGGGGGAGCGTATGTGTGAGGGCGCGGGTTAGTGTTAGCATACGGGTTAGGATTAGGGGACGGCTGAGGGTCAGGCTTCGGGGAAGGGTGAAGGTTAGGGTTCGGGCTAGGGTTAGGGTTAGGGGACGGGGACGGTTTAGGGTCCAGGTGAGGGTTCGACAACGCTTTAGGGGGAGCGTACGTGTGAGGGCGCGGGTTAGTGTTAGCGTACGGGTTAGGATTAGGGGACGGGTGAGGGTCAGGCTTCGGGGAAGGGTTAGGGTTAGGGTTCGGGCTAGGGTTAGGGTTAGGGGACGGGGACGGTTTAGGGTCCAGGTGAGGGTACGACAACGCTTTAGGGGGAGCGTACGTGTGAGGGCGCGGGTTAGCGTTAGCGTACGGGTTAGGATTAGGGGACGGGTGGTTGTCAGGCTTCGGGGAAGGGTTAGGGTTAGGGTTCGGGCTAGGGTTAGGGTTAGGGGACGGGGACGGTTTAGGGTCCAGGTGAGGGTACGACAACGCTTTAGGGGGAGCGTACGTGTGAGTGCGCGGGTTAGTGTTAGCGTACGGGTTAGGATTAGGGGACGGCTGAGGGTCAGGCTTCGGGGAAGGGTTAGGGTTAGGGTTCGGGCTAGGGTTAGGGTTAGGGGACGGGGACGGTTTAGGGTCCAGGTGAGGGTACGACAACGCTTTAGGGGGAGCGTACGTGTGAGGGCGCGGGTTAGTGTTAACGTACGGGTTAGGATTAGGGGACGGGTGAGGGTCAGGCTTCGGGGAAGGGTTAGGGTTAGGGTTCGGGCTAGGGTTAGGGTTAGGGGACGGGGACGGTTTAGAGTCCAGGTGAGGGTACGACAACGCTTTAGGGGGAGCCTACGTGTGAGGGCGCGGGTTAGTGTTAGCGTACGGGTTAGGATTAGGGGACGGGTGAGGTTCAGGCTTCGGGGAAGGGTTAGGTTTAGGGTTCGGGCTAGGGTTAGGGTTAGGGGACGGGGACGGTTTAGGGTCCAGGTGAGGGTACGACAACGCTTTAGGGGGAGCGTACGTGTGAGGGCGTGGGTTAGTGTTAGCGTACGGGTTAGGATTAGGGGACGGCTGAGGGTCAGGCTTCGGGGAAGGGTTAGGGTTAGGGTTCGGGCTAGGGTTAGGGTTAGGGGACGGGGACGGTTTAGGGTCCAGGTGAGGGTACGACAACGCTTTAGGGGGAGCGTACGTGTGAGGGCGTGGGTTAGTGTTAGCGTACGGGTTAGGATTAGGGGACGGGTGAGGGTCAGGCTTCGGGGAAGGGTTAGGGTTAGGGTTCGGGCTAGGGTTAGGGTTAGGGGACGGGGACGGTTTAGGGTCCAGGTGAGGGTACGACAACGCTTTAGGGGGAGCGTACGTGTGAGGGCGCGGGTTAGTGTTAGCGTACGGGTTAGGATTAGGGGCCGGGTGAGGGTCAGGCTTCGGGGAAGGGTTAGGGTTAGGGTTCGGGCTAGGGTTAGGGTTAGGGGACGGGGACGGTTTAGGGTCCAGGTGAGGGTACGACAACGCTTTAGGGGGAGCCTACGTGTGAGGGCGCGGGTTAGTGTTAGCGTACGGGTTAGGATTAGGGGACGGGTGAGGGTCAGGCTTCTGGGAAGGGTTAGGTTTAGGGTTCGGGCTAGGGTTAGGATTAGGGGACGGGGACGGTTTAGGGTCCAGGTGAGGGTACGACAACGCTTTAGGGGGAGCGTACGTGTGAGGGCGCAGGTTAGTGTTAGCGTACGGGTTAGGATTAGGGGATGGCTGAGGGTCAGGCTTCGGGGAAGGGTTAGGGTTAGGGTTCGGGCTAGGGTTAGGGTTAGGGGACGGGGACGGTTTAGGATCCAGGTGAGGGTACGACAACGTTTTAGGGGGAGCGTACGTGTGAGGGCGTTGGTTAGTGTTAGCGTACGGGTTAGGATTAGGGGACGGTTGAGGGTCAGGCTTCGGGGAAGGGTTAGGGTTAGGGTTCGGGCTAGGGTTAGGGTTGGGGACGGGGACGGTTTAGGGTCCAGGTGAGGGTACGACAACGATTTAGGGGGAGCGTACGTGTGAGGGCGCAGGTTAGTGTTAGCGTAAGGGTTAGGATTAGGGGAAGGCTGAGGGTCAGGCTTCGGGGAAGGGTTAGGGTTAGGTATCGGGCTAGGGTTAGGATTAGGGGACGGGGACGGTTTAGGGTCCAGGTGAGGGTACGACAACGCTTTAGGGGGAGCGTACGTGTGAGGGCGTGGGTTAGTGTTAGCGTACGGGTTAGGATTAGGGGACGGGTGAGGGTCAGGCTTCGGGGAAGGGTTAGGGTTAGGGTTCGGGGTAGGGTTAGAGTTAGGGGACGGGGAAGGTTTAGTGTCCAGGTGAGGGTACGACAACGCTTTAGGGGGAGCGTACGTGTGAGGGCGCGGGTTAGTGTTAGCGTACGGGTTAGGATTAGGGGACGGGTGAGGGTCAGGCTTCGGGGAAGGGTTAGGGTTAGGGTTCGGGCTAGGGTTAGGGTTAGGGGATGGGGACGGTTTAGGGTCCAGGTGAGGGTACGACAATGCTTTAGGGGGAGCGTACGTGTGAGGGCGCGGTTTAGTGTTAGCGTACGGGTTAGGATTAGGGGACGGGTGAGGGTCAGGCTTCGGGGAAGAGTTAGGGTTAGGGTTCGGGCTAGGATTACGGTTGGGGACGGGGACGGTTTAGGGTCCAGGTGAGGGTACGACAACGCTTTAGGGGGAGCGTACGTGTGAGGGCGCGGGTTAGTGTTAGCATACGGGTTAGGATTAGGGGACGGGTGAGGGTCAGGCTTCGGGGAAGGGTTAGGGTTAGGGTTCGGGCTAGGGTTAGGGTTAGGGGATGGGGACGGTTTAGGGTCCAGGTGAGGGTACGACAACGCTTTAGGGGGAGCGTACGTGTGAGGGCGCGGGTTAGTGTTAGCGTACGGGTTAGGATTAGGGGACGGGTGAGTGTCAGGCTTCGGGGCAGGGTTAGGGTTAGGGTTCGGGCTAGGGTTAGGGTTAGGGGACGGGGACGGTTTAGGGTCCAGGTGAGGGTACGACAACGCTTTAGGGGGAGCGTACGTGTGAGGGCGCGGGTTAGTGTTAGCGTACGGGTTAGGATTAGGGGATGGGTGAGGGTCAGGCTTGGGGGAAGTGTTAGGGTTAGGGTTCGGGCTAGGGTTAGGGTTAGGGGATGGGGACGGTTTAGGGTCCAGGTGAGGGTACGACAACGCTTTAGGGGGAGCGTACGTGTGAGGGCGCGGGTTAGTGTTAGCGTACGGGTTAGGATTAGGGGACGGGTGAGGGTCAGGCTTCGGGGAAGGGTTAGGGTTAGGGTTCGGGCTAGGGTTAGGGTTAGGGGACGGGGACGGTTTAGGGTCCAGGTGAGGGTACGACAACGCTTTAGGGGGAGCGTACGTGTGAGGGCGCGGGTTAGTGTTAGCGTACGGGTTAGGATTAGGGGACGGGTGAGGGTCAGGCTTCGGGGAAGGGTTAGGGTTAGGGTTCGGGCTAGGGTTAGGTTTAGGGGACGGGAACGGTTTAGGGTCCAGGTGAGGGTACGACAACGCTTTAGGGAGAGCGTACGTGTGAGGGCGCGGGTTAGTGTTAGCGTACGGGTTAGGATTAGGGGACGGGTGAGGGTCAGGCTTCGGGGAAGGGTTAGGGTTAGGGTTCGGGCTAGGGTTAGGGTTAGGGGACGGGGACGGTTTAGGGTCCAGGTGAGGGTACGACAACGCTTTAGGGGGAGCGTACGTGTGAGGGCGCGGGTTAGTGTTAGCGTACGGGTTAGGATTAGGGGACGGCTGAGGGTCAGGCTTCGGGGAAGGGTTAGGGTTAGGGTTCGGGCTAGGGTTAGGGTTAGGGGACGGGGAAGGTTTAGTGTCCAGGTGAGGGTACGACAACGCTTTAGGGGGAGCGTACGTGTGAGGGCGCGGGTTAGTGTTAGCGTACGGGTTAGGATTAGGGGACGGGTGAGGGTCAGGCTTCGGGGAAGGGTTAGGGTTAGGGTTCGGGCTAGGGTTATGGTTAGGGGATGGGGACGGTTTAGGGTCCAGGTGAGGGTACGACAACGCTTTAGGGGGAGCGTACGTGTGAGGGCGCGGTTAAGTGTTAGCGTACGGGTTAGGATTAGGGGACGGGTGAGGGTCAGGCTTCGGGGAAGGGTTAGGGTTCGGGTTCGGGCTAGGGTTACGGTTGGGGACGGGGACGGTTTAGGGTCCAGGTGAGGGTACGACAACGCTTTAGGGGGAGCGTACGTGTGAGGGCGCGGGTTAGTGTTAGCGTACGGGTTAGGATTAGGGGACGGGTGAGGGTCAGGCTTCAGGGAAGGGTTAGGGTTAGGGTTCGGGCTAGGTTTAGGATTAGGGGACGGGGACGGTTTAGGGTCCAGGTGAGGGTACGACAACGCTTTAGGGGGAGCGTACGTGTGAGGGCGCGGGTTAGTGTTAGCGTACGGCTTAGGATTAGGGGACGGGTGAGGGTCAGGCTTCGGGGAAGTGTTAGGGTTAGGGTTCGGTCTAGGGTTAGGGTTAGGGGACGGGGACGGTTTAGGGTCCAGGTGAGGGTACGACAATGCTTTAGGGGGAGCGTACGTGTGAGAGCGCAGGTTAGTGTTAGCGTACGGGTTAGGATTAGGGGACGGCTGAGGGTCAGGCTTCGGGGAAGGGTTAGGGTTAGGGTTCGGGCTAGGGTTAGGGTTAGGGGACGGGGACGGTTTAGGATCCAGGTGAGGGTACGACAACGCTTTAGGGGGAGCGTACGTGTGAGGGCGTTGGTTAGTGTTAGCGTACGGGTTAGGATTAGGGGACGGCTGAGGGTCAGGCTTCGGGGAAGGGTTAGGGTTAGGGTTCGGGCTAGGCTTAGGGTTAGGGGACGGGGACGGTTTAGGGTCCAGGTGAGGGTACGACAACGCTTTAGGGGGAGCGTACGTGTGAGGGCGCGGGTTAGTGTTAGCGTACGGGTTAGGATTAGGGGACGGGTGAGGGTCAGGCTTCGGGGAAGGGTTAGGGTTAGGGTTCGGGCTCGGGTTAGGTTTAGGGGACGGGGACGGTTTAGGGTCCAAGTGAGGGTACGACAACGCTTTAGGGGGAGAGTACGTGTGAGGGCGCGGGTTAGTGTTAGCGTACGGGTTAGGATTAGGGGACGACTGAGGGTCAGGCTTCGGGGAAGGGTTAGGGTTAGGGTTCGGGCTAGGGTTAGGGTTAGGGGACGGGGACGGTTTAGGGTCCAGGTGAGGGTACGACAACGCTTTAGTGGGAGCGTACGTGTGAGGGCGCGGGTTAGTGTTAGCGTACGGGTTAGGATTAGGGAACGGGTGAGGGTCAGGCTTCGGGGAAGGGTTAGGGTTAGGGTTCGGGCTAGGGTTAGTGTTAGGGGACGGGGACGGTTTAGGGTCCACGTGAGGGTACGACAACGCTTTAGGGGGAGCGTACGTGTGAGGGCGCGGGTTAGTGTTAGCGTACGGGTTAGGATTAGGAGACGGCTCAGGGTCAGGCTTCGGGGAAGGGTTAAGGTTAGGGTTCGGGCTAGGGTTAGGGTTAGGGGACGGGGACGGTTTAGGGTCCAGGTGAGGGTACGACAACGCTTTAGGGGCAGCGTACGTGTGAGAGCAAGGGTTAGTGTTAGCGTACGGGTTAGGATTAGGGGACGGGTGAGGGTCAGGCTTCGGGGAAGGGTTAGGGTTAGGGTTCGGGCTAGGGTTAGGATTAGGGGACGGGGACGGTTTAGGGTCCAGGTGAGGGTACGACAACGCTTTAGGGGGAGCGTACGTGTGAGGGCGCAGGTTAGTGTTAGCGTACGGGTTAGGATTAGGGGATGGCTGAGGGTCAGGCTTCGGGGAAGGGTTAGGGTTAGGGTTCGGGCTAGGGTTAGGGTTAGGGGACGGGGACGGTTTAGGATCCAGGTGAGGGTACGACAACGCTTTAGGGGGAGCGTACGTGTGAGGGCGTTGGTTAGTGTTAGCGTACGGGTTAGGATTAGGGGACGGTTGAGGGTCAGGCTTCGGGGAAGGGTTAGGGTTAGGGTTCGGGCTAGGGTTAGGGTTGGGGACGGGGACGGTTTAGGGTCCAGGTGAGGGTACGACAACGATTTAGGGGGAGCGTACGTGTGAGGGCGCAGGTTAGTGTTAGCGTAAGGGTTAGGATTAGGGGAAGGCTGAGGGTCAGGCTTCGGGGAAGGGTTAGGGTTAGGTATCGGGCTAGGGTTAGGATTAGGGGACGGGGACGGTTTAGGGTCCAGGTGAGGGTACGACAACGCTTTAGGGGGAGCGTACGTGTGAGGGCGTGGGTTAGTGTTAGCGTACGTGTTAGGATTAGGGGACGGGTGAGGGTCAGGCTTCGGGGAAGGGTTAGGGTTAGGGTTCGGGGTAGGGTTAGGGTTAGGGGACGGGGAAGGTTTAGTGTCCAGGTGAGGGTACGACAACGCTTTAGGGGGAGCGTACGTGTGAGGGCGCGGGTTAGTGTTAGCGTACGGGTTAGGATTAGGGGACGGGTGAGGGTCAGGCTTCGGGGAAGGGTTAGGGTTAGGGTTCGGGCTAGGGTTAGGGTTAGGGGATGGGGACGGTTTAGGGTCCAGGTGAGGGTACGACAATGCTTTAGGGGGAGCGTACGTGTGAGGGCGCGGTTTAGTGTTAGCGTACGGGTTAGGATTAGGGGACGGGTGAGGGTCAGGCTTCGGGGAAGAGTTAGGGTTAGGGTTCGGGCTAGGATTACGGTTGGGGACGGGGACGGTTTAGGGTCCAGGTGAGGGTACGACAACGCTTTAGGGGGAGCGTACGTGTGAGGGCGCGGGTTAGTGTTAGCGTACGGGTTAGGATTAGGGGACGGGTGAGGGTCAGGCTTCGGGGAAGGGTTAGGGTTAGGGTTCGGGCTAGGGTTAGGGTTAGGGGATGGGGACGGTTTAGGGTCCAGGTGAGGGTACGACAACGCTTTAGGGGGAGCGTACGTGTGAGGGCGCGGGTTAGTGTTAGCGTACGGGTTAGGATTAGGGGACGGGTGAGTGTCAGGCTTCGGGGCAGGGTTAGGGTTAGGGTTCGGGCTAGGGTTAGGGTTAGGGGACGGGGACGGTTTAGGGTCCAGGTGAGGGTACGACAACGCTTTAGGGGGAGCGTACGTGTGAGGGCGCGGGTTAGTGTTAGCGTACGGGTTAGGATTAGGGGATGGGTGAGGGTCAGGCTTGGGGGAAGTGTTAGGGTTAGGGTTCGGGCTAGGGTTAGGGTTAGGGGATGGGGACGGTTTAGGGTCCAGGTGAGGGTACGACAACGCTTTAGGGGGAGCGTACGTGTGAGGGCGCGGGTTAGTGTTAGCGTACGGGTTAGGATTAGGGGACGGGTGAGGGTCAGGCTTCGGGGAAGGGTTAGGGTTAGGGTTCGGGCTAGGGTTAGGGTTAGGGGACGGGGACGGTTTAGGGTCCAGGTGAGGGTACGACAACGCTTTAGGGGGAGCGTACGTGTGAGGGCGCGGGTTAGTGTTAGCGTACGGGTTAGGATTAGGGGACGGGTGAGGGTCAGGCTTCGGGGAAGGGTTAGGGTTAGGGTTCGGGCTAGGGTTAGGGTTAGGGGACGGGAACGGTTTAGGGTCCAGGTGAGGGTACGACAACGCTTTAGGGAGAGCGTACGTGTGAGGGCGCGGGTTAGTGTTAGCGTACGGGTTAGGATTAGGGGACGGGTGAGGGTCAGGCTTCGGGGAAGGGTTAGGGTTAGGGTTCGGGCTAGGGTTAGGGTTAGGGGACGGGGACGGTTTAGGGTCCAGGTGAGGGTACGACAACGCTTTAGGGGGAGCGTACGTGTGAGGGCGCGGGTTAGTGTTAGCGTACGGGTTAGGATTAGGGGACGGCTGAGGGTCAGGCTTCGGGGAAGGGTTAGGGTTAGGGTTCGGGCTAGGGTTAGGGTTAGGGGACGGGGAAGGTTTAGTGTCCAGGTGAGGGTACGACAACGCTTTAGGGGGAGCGTACGTGTGAGGGCGCGGGTTAGTGTTAGCGTACGGGTTAGGATTAGGGGACGGGTGAGGGTCAGGCTTCGGGGAAGGGTTAGGGTTAGGGTTCGGGCTAGGGTTATGGTTAGGGGATGGGGACGGTTTAGGGTCCAGGTGAGGGTACGACAACGCTTTAGGGGGAGCGTACGTGTGAGGGCGCGGTTAAGTGTTAGCGTACGGGTTAGGATTAGGGGACGGGTGAGGGTCAGGCTTCGGGGAAGGGTTAGGGTTCGGGTTCGGGCTAGGGTTACGGTTGGGGACGGGGACGGTTTAGGGTCCAGGTGAGGGTACGACAACGCTTTAGGGGGAGCGTACGTGTGAGGGCGCGGGTTAGTGTTAGCGTACGGGTTAGGATTAGGGGACGGGTGAGGGTCAGGCTTCAGGGAAGGGTTAGGGTTAGGGTTCGGGCTAGGTTTAGGATTAGGGGACGGGGACGGTTTAGGGTCCAGGTGAGGGTACGACAACGCTTTAGGGGGAGTGTACGTGTGAGGGCGCGGGTTAGTGTTAGCGTACGGCTTAGGATTAGGGGACGGGTGAGGGTCAGGCTTCGGGGAAGTGTTAGGGTTAGGGTTCGGTCTAGGGTTAGGGTTAGGGGACGGGGACGGTTTAGGGTCCAGGTGAGGGTACGACAACGCTTTAGGGGGAGCGTACGTGTGAGAGCGCAGGTTAGTGTTAGCGTACGGGTTAGGATTAGGGGACGGCTGAGGGTCAGGCTTCGGGGAAGGGTTAGGGTTAGGGTTCGGGCTAGGGTTAGGGTTAGGGGACGGGGACGGTTTAGGATCCAGGTGAGGGTACGACAACGCTTTAGGGGGAGCGTACGTGTGAGGGCGTTGGTTAGTGTTAGCGTACGGGTTAGGATTAGGGGACGGCTGAGGGTCAGGCTTCGGGGAAGGGTTAGGGTTAGGGTTCGGGCTAGGCTTAGGGTTAGGGGACGGGGACGGTTTAGGGTCCAGGTGAGGGTACGACAACGCTTTAGGGGGAGCGTACGTGTGAGGGCGCGGGTTAGTGTTAGCGTACGGGTTAGGATTAGGGGACGGGTGAGGGTCAGGCTTCGGGGAAGGGTTAGGGTTAGGGTTCGGGCTCGGGTTAGGTTTAGGGGACGGGGACGGTTTAGGGTCCAAGTGAGGGTACGACAACGCTTTAGGGGGAGAGTACGTGTGAGGGCGCGGGTTAGTGTTAGCGTACGGGTTAGGATTAGGGGACGACTGAGGGTCAGGCTTCGGGGAAGGGTTAGGGTTAGGGTTCGGGCTAGGGTTAGGGTTAGGGGACGGGGACGGTTTAGGGTCCAGGTGAGGGTACGACAACGCTTTAGTGGGAGCGTACGTGTGAGGGCGCGGGTTAGTGTTAGCGTACGGGTTAGGATTAGGGAACGGGTGAGGGTCAGGCTTCGGGGAAGGGTTAGGGTTAGGGTTCGGGCTAGGGTTAGTGTTAGGGGACGGGGACGGTTTAGGGTCCACGTGAGGGTACGACAACGCTTTAGGGGGAGCGTACGTGTGAGGGCGCGGGTTAGTGTTAGCGTACGGGTTAGGATTAGGAGACGGCTCAGGGTCAGGCTTCGGGGAAGGGTTAAGGTTAGGGTTCGGGCTAGGGTTAGGGTTAGGGGACGGGGACGGTTTAGGGTCCAGGTGAGGGTACGACAACGCTTTAGGGGCAGCGTACGTGTGAGAGCAAGGGTTAGTGTTAGCGTACGGGTTAGGATTAGGGGACGGGTGAGGGTCAGGCTTCGGGGAAGGGTTAGGGTTAGGGTTCGGGCTAGGGTTAGGGTTAGGGGACGGGGACGGTTTAGGGTCCATATGAGGGTACGACAACGCTTTAGGGGGAGCGTACGTGTGAGGGCGCGGGTTAGTGTTAGCGTACGGTTTAGGATTAGGGGACGGTGAGGGTCACGCTTCGGGGAAGGGTTAGGGTTAGGGTTCGGGCTAGGGTTAGGGTTAGGGGACGGGGACGGTTTAGGGTCCAGGTGAGGGTACGACAACGCTTTAGGGGGAGCGTACGTGTGAGGGCGCGGGTTAGTGTTAGCGTACGGGTTAGGATTAGGGGACGGGTGGTTGTCAGGCTTCGGGGAAGGGTTAGGGTTAGGGTTCGGGCTAGGGTTAGGGTTAGGGGACGGGGACGGTTTAGGGTCCAGGTGAGGGTACGACAACGCTTTAGGGGGAGCGTACGTGTGAGGGCGCGGGTTAGTGTTAGCGTACGGGTTAGGATTACGGGACGGCTGAGGGTCAGGCTTCGGGGAAGGGTTAGGGTTAGGGTTCGGGCTAGGGTTAGGGTTAGGGGACGGGGACGGTTTAGGGTCCAGGTGAGGGTACGACAACGCTTTAGGGGGAGCGTACGTGTGAGGGCGCGGGTTAGTGTTAGCGTACGGGTTAGGATTAGGGGACGGCTGAGGGTCAGGCTTCGGGGAAGGGTTAAGGTTAGGGTTCGGGCTAGGGTTAGGGTTAGGGGACGGGGACGGTTTAGGGTACAGGTGAGGGTACGACAACGCTTTAGGGGGAGCGTACGTGTGAGGGCGCGGGTTAGTGTTAGCGTACGGGTTAGGATTAGGGGACGGGTGAGGGTCAGGCTTCGGGGAAGGGTTAGGGTTAGGGTTCGGGCTAGGGTTAGGGTTAGGGGACGGGGACGGTTTAGGGTCCAGGTGAGGGTACGACAACGCTTTAGGGGGAGCGTACGTGTGAGGGCGCGGGTTAGTGTTAGCGTACGGGTTAGGATTAGGGGACGGGTGAGGGTCAGGCTTGGGGGAAGTGTTAGGGTTAGGGTTCGGGCTAGGGTTAGGGTTAGGGGATGGGGACGGTTTAGGGTCCACGTGAGGGTACGACAACGCTTTAGGGGGAGCGTACGTGTGAGGGCGCGGGTTAGTGTTAGCGTACGGGTTAGGATTAGGGGACGGGTGAGGGTCAGGCTTCGGGGAAGGGTTAGGGTTAGGGTTCGGGCTAGGGTTAGGGTTAGGGGACGGGGACGGTTTAGGGTCCAGGTGAGGGTACGACAACGCTTTAGGGGGAGCGTACGTGTGAGGGCGCAGGTTAGTGTTAGCGTACGGGTTAGGATTAGGGGAAGGCTGAGGGTCAGGCTTCGGGGAAGTGTTAGGGTTAGGTATCGGGCTAGTGTTAGGATTAGGGGACGGGGACAGTTTAGGGTCCAGGTGAGGGTACGACAACGCTTTAGGGGGAGCGTACGTGTGAGGGCGTGGGTTAGTGTTAGCGTACGGGTTAGGATTAGGGGACGGGTGAGGGTCAGGCTTCGGGGAAGGGTTAGGGTTAGGGTTCGGGCTAGGGTTAGGGTTAGGGGACGGGGAAGGTTTAGTGTCCAGGTGAGGGTACGACAACGCTTTAGTGGGAGCGTACGTGTGAGGGCGCGGGTTAGTGTTAGCGTACGGGTTAGGATTAGGGGACGGGTGAGGGTCAGGCTTCGGGGAAGGGTTAGGGTTAGGGTTCGGGCTAGGGTTAGGGTTAGGGGACGGGGACGGTTTAGGGTCCAGGTGAGGGTACGACAACGCTTTAGGGGGAGCGTACGTGTGAGGGCGCGGTTAAGTGTTAGCGTACGGGTTAGGATTAGGGGACGGGTGAGGGTCAGGCTTCGGGGAAGGGTTAGGGTTCGGATTCGGGCTAGGGTTACGGTTGGGGACGGGGACGGTTTAGGGTCCAGGTGAGGGTACGACAACGCTTTAGGGGGAGCGTACGTGTGAGGGCGCGGGTTAGTGTTAGCGTACGGGTTAGGATTAGGGGACGGGTGAGGGTCAGGCTTCGGGGAAGGGTTAGGGTTAGGGTTCGGGCTAGGGTTAGGGTTAGGGGACGGGGACGGTTTAGGGTCCAGGTGAGGGTACGACAACGCTTTAGGGGGAGCGTACGTGTGAGGGCGCGGGTTAGTGTTAGCGTACGGCTTAGGATTAGGGGACGGGTGAGGGTCAGGCTTCGGGGAAGTGTTAGGGTTAGGGTTCAGTCTAGGGTTAGGGTTAGGGGACGGGGACGGTTTAGGGTCCAGGTGAGGGTACGACAACGCTTTAGGGGGAGCCTACGTGTGAGGGCGCGGGTTAGTGTTAGCGTACGGGTTAGGATTAGGGGACGGGTGAGGGTCACTCTTCTGGGAAGGGTTAGGTTTAGGGTTCGGGCTAGGGTTAGGATTAGGGGACGGGGACGGTTTAGGGTCCAGGTGAGGGTACGACAACGCTTTAGGGGGAGCGTACGTGTGAGGGCTCAGGTTAGTGTTAGCGTACGGGTTAGGATTAGGGGACGGCTGAGGGTCAGGCTTCGGGGAAGGGTTAGGGTTAGGGTTCGGGCTAGGGTTAGGGTTAGGGGACGGGGACGGTTTAGGATCCAGGTGAGGGTACGACAACGCTTTAGGGGGAGCGTACGTGTGAGGGCGTTGGTTAGTGTTAGCGTACGGGTTAGGATTAGGGGACGGCTGAGGGTCAGGCTTCGGGGAAGGGTTAGGGTTAGGGTTCGGGCTAGGCTTAGGGTTAGGGGACGGGGACGGTTTAGGGTCCAGTTGAGGGTACGACAACGCTTTAGGGGGAGCGTACGTGTGAGGGCGCGGGTTAGTGTTAGCGTACGGGTTAGGATTAGGGGACGGGTGAGGGTCAGGCTTCGGGGAAGGGTTAGGGTTAGGGTTCGGGCTAGGGTTAGGTTTAGGGGACGGGGACGGTTTAGGGTCCACGTGAGGGTACGACAACGCTTTAGGGGGAGCGTACGTGTGAGGGCGCGGGTTAGTGTTAGCGTACGGGTTAGGATCAGGAGACGGCTCAGGGTCAGGCTTCGGGGAAGGGTTAAGGTTAGGGTTCGGGCTAGGGTTAGGGTTAGGGGACGGGGACGGTTTAGGGTCCAGGTGAGGGTACGACAACGCTTTAGGGGGAGCGTACGTGTGAGGGCGCGGGTTAGTGTTAGCGTACGGGTTAGGATTAGGGGACGGGTGAGGGTCAGGCTTCGGGGAAGGGTTAGGGTTAGGGTTCGGGCTAGGGTTAGGGTTAGGGGACGGGGACGGTTTAGGGTCCATATGAGGGTACGACAACGCTTTAGGGGGAGCGTACGTGTGAGGGCGCGGGTTAGTGTTAGCGTACGGTTTAGGATTAGGGGACGGTGAGGGTCACGCTTCGGGGAAGGGTTAGGGTTAGGGTTCGGGCTAGGGTTAGGGTTAGGGGACGGGGACGGTTTAGGGTCCAGGTGAGGGTACGACAACGCTTTAGGGGGAGCGTACGTGTGAGGGCGCGGGTTAGTGTTAGCGTACGGGTTAGGATTAGGGGACGGGTGGTTGTCAGGCTTCGGGGAAGGGTTAGGGTTAGGGTTCGGGCTACGGTTAGGGTTAGGGGACGGGGACGGTTTAGGGTCCAGGTGAGGGTACGACAACGCTTTAGGGGGAGCGTACGTGTGAGGGCGCGGGTTAGTGTTACCGTACGGGTTAGGATTAGGGGACGGGTGAGGGTCAGGCTTCGGGGACGGGTTAGGGTTAGGGTTCGGGCTAGGGTTAGGGTTAGGGGACGGGGACGGTTTAGGGTCCAGGTGAGGGTACGACAACGCTTTAGGGGGAGCATACGTGTGAGGGCGCGGGTTAGTGTTAACGTACGGGTTAGGATT
This sequence comes from Stenella coeruleoalba, assembly GCF_951394435.1. Taxonomy (NCBI): domain Eukaryota; kingdom Metazoa; phylum Chordata; class Mammalia; order Artiodactyla; family Delphinidae; genus Stenella; species Stenella coeruleoalba. Next base: position 67,185 of record NW_027646088.1, on the reverse strand, counting down.
AGGGGACGGGTGAGGGTCAGGCTTCGGGGAAGGGTTAGGGTTAGGGTTCGGGCTAGGGTTAGGGTTAGGGGACGGGGACGGTTTAGGGTCCAGGTGAGGGTACGACAACGCTTTAGTGGGAGCGTACGTGTGAGGGCGCGGGTTAGTGTTAGCGTACGGGTTAGGATTACGGGACGGCTGAGGGTCAGGCTTCGGGGAAGGGTTAGGGTTAGGGTTCGGGCTAGGGTTAGGGTTAGGGGACGGGGACGGTTTAGGGTCCAGGTGAGGGTACGACAACGCTTTAGGGGGAGCGTACGTGTGAGGGCGCGGGTTAGTGTTAGCGTACGGGTTAGGATTAGGGGACGGGTGAGGGTCAGGCTTCGGGGAATGGTTAGGGTTAGGGTTCGGGCTAGGGTTAGGGTTAGGGGACGGGGACGGTTTAGGGTCCAGGTGAGGGTACGACAACGCTTTAGGGGGAGCGTACGTGTGAGGGCGCGGGTTAGTGTTAGCGTACGGGTTAGGATTAGGGGACGGCTGAGGGTCAGGCTTCGGGGAAGGGTTAAGGTTAGGGTTCGGGCTAGGGTTAGGGTTAGGGGACGGGGACGGTTTAGGGTACAGGTGAGGGTACGACAACGCTTTAGGGGGAGCGTATGTGTGAGGGCGCGGGTTAGTGTTAGCGTACGGGTTAGGATTAGGGGACGGGTGAGGGTCAGGCTTCGGGGAAGGGTTAGGGTTAGGGTTCGGGCTAGGGTTAGGGTTAGGGGACGGGGACGGTTTAGGGTCCAGGTGAGGGTACGACAACGCTTTAGGGGGAGCGTACGTGTGAGGGCGCGGGTTAGTGTTAGCGTACGGGTTAGGATTAGGGGACGGGTGAGGGTCAGGCTTGGGGGAAGTGTTAGGGTTAGGGTTCGGGCTAGGGTTAGGGTTAGGGGATGGGGACGGTTTAGGGTCCACGTGAGGGTACGACAACGCTTTAGGGGGAGCGTACGTGTGAGGGCGCGGGTTAGTGTTAGCGTACGGGTTAGGATTAGGGGACGGGTGAGGGTCAGGCTTCGGGGAAGGGTTAGGGTTAGGGTTCGGGCTAGGGTTAGGGTTAGGGGACGGGGACGGTTTAGGGTCCAGGTGAGGGTACGACAACGCTTTAGGGGGAGCGTACGTGTGAGGGCGCAGGTTAGTGTTAGCGTACGGGTTAGGATTAGGGGAAGGCTGAGGGTCAGGCTTCGGGGAAGGGTTAGGGTTAGGTATCGGGCTAGGGTTAGGATTAGGGGACGGGGACGGTTTAGGGTCCAGGTGAGGGTACGACAACGCTTTAGGGGGAGCGTACGTGTGAGGGCGTGGGTTAGTGTTAGCGTACGGGTTAGGATTAGGGGACGGGTGAGGGTCAGGCTTCGGGGAAGGGTTAGGGTTAGGGTTCGGGCTAGGGTTAGGGTTAGGGGACGGGGAAGGTTTAGTGTCCAGGTGAGGGTACGACAACGCTTTAGGGGGAGCGTACGTGTGAGGGCGCGGGTTAGTGTTAGCGTACGGGTTAGGATTAGGGGACGGGTGAGGGTCAGGCTTCGGGGAAGGGTTAGGGTTAGGGTTCGGGCTAGGGTTATGGTTAGGGGATGGGGACGGTTTAGGGTCCAGGTGAGGGTACGACAACGCTTTAGGGGGAGCGTACGTGTGAGGGCGCGGTTAAGTGTTAGCGTACGGGTTAGGATTAGGGGACGGGTGAGGGTCAGGCTTCGGGGAAGGGTTAGGGTTCGGGTTCGGGCTAGGGTTACGGTTGGGGACGGGGACGGTTTAGGGTCCAGGTGAGGGTACGACAACGCTTTAGGGGGAGCGTACGTGTGAGGGCACGGGTTAGTGTTAGCGTACGGGTTAGGATTAGGGGACGGGTGAGGGTCAGGCTTCGGGGAAGGGTTAGGGTTAGGGTTCGGGCTAGGGTTAGGATTAGGGGATGGGGACGGTTTAGGGTCCAGGTGAGGGTACGACAACGCTTTAGGGGGAGCCTACGTGTGAGGGCGCGGGTTAGTGTTAGCGTACGGGTTAGGATTAGGGGACGGGTGAGGGTCACTCTTCTGGGAAGGGTTAGGTTTAGGGTTCGGGCTAGGGTTAGGATTAGGGGACGGGGACGGTTTAGGGTCCAGGTGAGGGTACGACAACGCTTTAGGGGGAGCGTACGTGTAAGGGCGCAGGTTAGTGTTAGCGTACGGGTTAGGATTAGGGGACGGCTCAGGGTCAGGCTTCGGGGAAGGGTTAAGGTTAGGGTTCTGGCTAGGGTTAGGGTTAGGGGACGGGGACGGTTTAGGGTCCAGGTGAGGGTACGACAACGCTTTAGGGGGAGCGTACGTGTGAGGGCGCGGGTTAGTGTTAGCGTACGGGTTAGGATTAGGGGACGGGTGAGGGTCAGGCTTCGGGGAAGGGTTAGGGTTAGGGTTCGGGCTAGGGTTAGGGTTAGGGGACGGGGACGGTTTAGGGTCCATATGAGGGTACGACAACGCTTTAGGGGGAGCGTACGTGTGAGGGCGCAGGTTAGTGTTAGCGTACGGGTTAGGATTAGGGGACGGTTGAGGGTCAGGCTTCGGGGAAGGGTTAGGGTTAGGGTTCGGGCTAGGGTTAGGGTTAGGGGACGGGGACGGTTTAGGATCCAGGTGAGGGTACGACAACGCTTTAGGGGGAGCGTACGTGTGAGGGCGCGGGTTAGTGTTAGCGTACGGGTTAGGATTAGGGGACGGGTGAGGGTCAGGCTTCGGGGAAGGGTTAGGGTTAGGGTTCGGGCTCGGGTTAGGTTTAGGGGACGGGGACGGTTTAGGGTCCACGTGAGGGTACGACAACGCTTTAGGGGGAGAGTACGTGTGAGGGCGCGGGTTAGTGTTAGCGTACGGGTTAGGATTAGGGGACGACTGAGGGTCAGGCTTCGGGGAAGGGTTAGGGTTAGGGTTCGGGCTAGGGTTAGGGTTAGGGGACGGGGACGGTTTAGGGTCCAGGTGAGGGTACGACAACGCTTTAGTGGGAGCGTACGTGTGAGGGCGCGGGTTAGTGTTAGCGTACGGGTTAGGATTAGGGAACGGGTGAGGGTCAGGCTTCGGGGAAGGGTTAGGGTTAGGGTTCGGGCTAGGGTTAGTGTTAGGGGACGGGGACGGTTTAGGGTCCACGTGAGGGTACGACAACGCTTTAGGGGGAGCGTACGTGTGAGGGCGCGGGTTAGTGTTAGCGTACGGGTTAGGATTAGGAGACGGCTCAGGGTCAGGCTTCGGGGAAGGGTTAAGGTTAGGGTTCGGGCTAGGGTTAGGGTTAGGGGACGGGGACAGTTTAGGGTCCAGATGAGGGTACGACAACGCTTTAGGGGGAGCGTACGTGTGAGGGCGCGGGTTAGTGTTAGCGTACGGGTTAGGATTAGGGGACGGGTGAGGGTCAGGCTTCGGGGAAGGGTTAGGGTTAGGGTTCGGGCTAGGGTTAGGGTTAGGGGACGGGGACGGTTTAGGGTCCATATGAGGGTACGACAACGCTTTAGGGGGAGCGTACGTGTGAGGGCGCGGGTTAGTGTTAGCGTACGGTTTAGGATTAGGGGACGGTGAGGGTCACGCTTCGGGGAAGGGTTAGGGTTAGGGTTCGGGCTAGGGTTAGGGTTAGGGGACGGGGACGGTTTAGGGTCCAGGTGAGGGTACGACAACGCTTTAGGGGGAGCGTACGTGTGAGGGCGCGGGTTAGTGTTAGCGTACGGGTTAGGATTAGGGGACGGGTGGTTGTCAGGCTTCGGGGAAGGGTTAGGGTTAGGGTTCGGGCTAGGGTTAGGGTTAGGGGACGGGGACGGTTTAGGGTCCAGGTGAGGGTACGACAACGCTTTAGGGGGAGCGTACGTGTGAGGGCGCGGGTTAGTGTTAGCGTACGGGTTAGGATTACGGGACGGCTGAGGGTCAGGCTTCGGGGAAGGGTTAGGGTTAGGGTTCGGGCTAGGGTTAGGGTTAGGGGATGGGGACGGTTTAGGGTCCAGGTGAGGGTACGACAACGCTTTAGGGGGAGCGTACGTGTGAGGGCGCGGGTTAGTGTTAGCGTACGGGTTAGGATTAGGGGACGGGTGAGGGTCAGGCTTCGGGGAAGGGTTAGGGTTAGGGTTCGGGCTAGGGTTAGGGTTAGGGGATGGGGACGGTTTAGGGTCCAGGTGAGGGTACGACAACGCTTTAGGGGGAGCGTACGTGTGAGGGCGCGGGTTAGTGTTAGCGTACGGGTTAGGATTAGGGGACGGCTGAGGGTCAGGCTTCGGGGAAGGGTTAAGGTTAGGGTTCGGGCTAGGGTTAGGGTTAGGGGACGGGGACGGTTTAGGGTACAGGTGAGGGTACGACAACGCTTTAGGGGGAGCGTACGTGTGAGGGCGCGGGTTAGTGTTAGCGTACGGGTTAGGATTAGGGGACGGGTGAGGGTCAGGCTTCGGGGAAGGGTTAGGGTTAGGGTTCGGGCTAGGGTTAGGGTTAGGGGACGGGGACGGTTTAGGGTCCAGGTGAGGGTACGACAACGCTTTAGGGGGAGCGTACGTGTGAGGGCGCGGGTTAGTGTTAGCGTACGGGTTAGGATTAGGGGACGGGTGAGGGTCAGGCTTGGGGGAAGTGTTAGGGTTAGGGTTCGGGCTAGGGTTAGGGTTAGGGGATGGGGATGGTTTAGGGTCCACGTGAGGGTACGACAACGCTTTAGGGGGAGCGTACGTGTGAGGGCGCGGGTTAGTGTTAGCGTACGGGTTAGGATTAGGGGACGGGTGAGGGTCAGGCTTCGGGGAAGGGTTAGGGTTAGGGTTCGGGCTAGGGTTAGGGTTAGGGGACGGGGACGGTTTAGGGTCCAGGTGAGGGTACGACAACGCTTTAGGGGGAGCGTACGTGTGAGGGCGCAGGTTAGTGTTAGCGTACGTGTTAGGATTAGGGGAAGGCTGAGGGTCAGGCTTCGGGGAAGGGTTAGGGTTAGGTATCGGGCTAGGGTTAGGATTAGGGGACGGGGACGGTTTAGGGTCCAGGTGAGGGTACGACAACGCTTTAGGGGGAACGTACGTGTGAGGGCGTGGGTTAGTGTTAGCGTACGGGTTAGGATTAGGGGACGGGTGAGGGTCAGGCTTCGGGGAAGGGTTAGGGTTAGGGTTCGGGCTAGGGTTAGGGTTAGGGGACGGGGAAGGTTTAGTGTCCAGGTGAGGGTACGACAACGCTTTAGGGGGAGCGTACGTGTGAGGGCGCGGGTTAGTGTTAGCGTACGGGTTAGGATTAGGGGACGGGTGAGGGTCAGGCTTCGGGGAAGGGTTAGGGTTAGGGTTCGGGCTAGGGTTATGGTTAGGGGATGGGGACGGTTTAGGGTCCAGGTGAGGGTACGACAACGCTTTAGGGGGAGCGTACGTGTGAGGGCGCGGTTAAGTGTTAGCGTACGGGTTAGGATTAGGGGACGGGTGAGGGTCAGGCTTCGGGGAAGGGTTAGGGTTCGGGTTCGGGCTAGGGTTACGGTTGGGGACGGGGACGGTTTAGGGTCCAGGTGAGGGTACGACAACGCTTTAGGGGGAGCGTACGTGTGAGGGCGCGGGTTAGTGTTAGCGTACGGGTTAGGATTAGGGGACGGGTGAGGGTCAGGCTTCGGGGAAGGGTTAGGGTTAGGGTTCGGGCTAGGGTTAGGGTTAGGGGACGGGGACGGTTTAGGGTCCAGGTGAGGGTACGACAACGCTTTAGGGGGAGCGTACGTGTGAGGGCGCGGGTTAGTGTTAGCGTACGGCTTAGGATTAGGGGACGGGTGAGGGTCAGGCTTCGGGGAAGTGTTAGGGTTAGGGTTCGGTCTAGGGTTAGGGTTAGGGGACGGGGACGGTTTAGGGTCCAGGTGAGGGTACGACAACGCTTTAGGGGGAGCCTACGTGTGAGGGCGCGGGTTAGTGTTAGCGTACGGGTTAGGATTAGGGGACGGGTGAGGGTCACTCTTCTGGGAAGGGTTAGGTTTAGGGTTCGGGCTAGGGTTAGGATTAGGGGACGGGGACGGTTTAGGGTCCAGGTGAGGGTACGACAACGCTTTAGGGGGAGCGTACGTGTGAGGGCGCAGGTTAGTGTTAGCGTACGGGTTAGGTTTAGGGGACGGCTGAGGGTCAGGCTTCGGGGAAGGGTTAGGGTTAGGGTTCGGGCTAGGGTTAGGGTTAGGGGACGGGGACGGTTTAGGATCCAGGTGAGGGTACGACAACGCTTTAGGGGGAGCGTACGTGTGAGGGCGTTGGTTAGTGTTAGCGTACGGGTTAGGATTAGGGGACGGCTGAGGGTCAGGCTTTGGGGAAGGGTTAGGGTTAGGGTTCGGGCTAGGCTTAGGGTTAGGGGACGGGGACGGTTTAGGGTCCAGGTGAGGGTACGACAACGCTTTAGGGGGAGCGTACGTGTGAGGGCGCGGGTTAGTGTTAGCGTACGGGTTAGGATTAGGGGACGGGTGAGGGTCAGGCTTCGGGGAAGGGTTAGGGTTAGGGTTCGGGCTCGGGTTAGGTTTAGGGGACGGGGACGGTTTAGGGTCCACGTGAGGGTACGACAACGCTTTAGGGGGAGAGTACGTGTGAGGGCGCGGGTTAGTGTTAGCGTACGGGTTAGGATTAGGGGACGACTGAGGGTCAGGCTTCGGGGAAGGGTTAGGGTTAGGGTTCGGGCTAGGGTTAGGGTTAGGGGACGGGGACGGTTTAGGGTCCAGGTGAGGGTACGACAACGCTTTAGTGGGAGCGTACGTGTGAGGGCGCAGGTTAGTGTTAGCGTACGGGTTAGGATTAGGGAACGGGTGAGGGTCAGGCTTCGGGGAAGGGTTAGGGTTAGGGTTCGGGCTAGGGTTAGGGTTAGGGGATGGGGACGGTTTAGGGTCCAGGTGAGGGTACGACAACGCTTTAGGGGGAGCGTACGTGTGAGGGCGCGGGTTAGTGTTAGCGTACGGGTTAGGATTAGGGGACGGCTGAGGGTCAGGCTTCGGGGAAGGGTTAAGGTTAGGGTTCGGGCTAGGGTTAGGGTTAGGGGACGGGGACGGTTTAGGGTACAGGTGAGGGTACGACAACGCTTTAGGGGGAGCGTACGTGTGAGGGCGCGGGTTAGTGTTAGCGTACGGGTTAGGATTAGGGGACGGGTGAGGGTCAGGCTTCGGGGAAGGGTTAGGGTTAGGGTTCGGGCTAGGGTTAGGGTTAGGGGACGGGGACGGTTTAGGGTCCAGGTGAGGGTACGACAACGCTTTAGGGGGAGCGTACGTGTGAGGGCGCGGGTTAGTGTTAGCGTACGGGTTAGGATTAGGGGACGGGTGAGGGTCAGGCTTGGGGGAAGTGTTAGGGTTAGGGTTCGGGCTAGGGTTAGGGTTAGGGGATGGGGATGGTTTAGGGTCCACGTGAGGGTACGACAACGCTTTAGGGGGAGCGTACGTGTGAGGGCGCGGGTTAGTGTTAGCGTACGGGTTAGGATTAGGGGACGGGTGAGGGTCAGGCTTCGGGGAAGGGTTAGGGTTAGGGTTCGGGCTAGGGTTAGGGTTAGGGGACGGGGACGGTTTAGGGTCCAGGTGAGGGTACGACAACGCTTTAGGGGGAGCGTACGTGTGAGGGCGCAGGTTAGTGTTAGCGTACGTGTTAGGATTAGGGGAAGGCTGAGGGTCAGGCTTCGGGGAAGGGTTAGGGTTAGGTATCGGGCTAGGGTTAGGATTAGGGGACGGGGACGGTTTAGGGTCCAGGTGAGGGTACGACAACGCTTTAGGGGGAACGTACGTGTGAGGGCGCGGGTTAGTGTTAGCGTACGGGTTAGGATTAGGGGACGGGTGAGGGTCAGGCTTCGGGGAAGGGTTAGGGTTAGGGTTCGGGCTCGGGTTAGGTTTAGGGGACGGGGACGGTTTAGGGTCCACGTGAGGGTACGACAACGCTTTAGGGGGAGAGTACGTGTGAGGGCGCGGGTTAGTGTTAGCGTACGGGTTAGGATTAGGGGACGACTGAGGGTCAGGCTTCGGGGAAGGGTTAGGGTTAGGGTTCGGGCTAGGGTTAGGGTTAGGGGACGGGGACGGTTTAGGGTCCAGGTGAGGGTACGACAACGCTTTAGTGGGAGCGTACGTGTGAGGGCGCGGGTTAGTGTTAGCGTACGGGTTAGGATTAGGGAACGGGTGAGGGTCAGGCTTCGGGGAAGGGTTAGGGTTAGGGTTCGGGCTAGGGTTAGTGTTAGGGGACGGGGACGGTTTAGGGTCCACGTGAGGGTACGACAACGCTTTAGGGGGAGCGTACGTGTGAGGGCGCGGGTTAGTGTTAGCGTACGGGTTAGGATTAGGAGACGGCTCAGGGTCAGGCTTCGGGGAAGGGTTAAGGTTAGGGTTCGGGCTAGGGTTAGGGTTAGGGGACGGGGACAGTTTAGGGTCCAGATGAGGGTACGACAACGCTTTAGGGGGAGCGTACGTGTGAGGGCGCGGGTTAGTGTTAGCGTACGGGTTAGGATTAGGGGACGGGTGAGGGTCAGGCTTCGGGGAAGGGTTAGGGTTAGGGTTCGGGCTAGGGTTAGGGTTAGGGGACGGGGACGGTTTAGGGTCCATATGAGGGTACGACAACGCTTTAGGGGGAGCGTACGTGTGAGGGCGCGGGTTAGTGTTAGCGTACGGTTTAGGATTAGGGGACGGTGAGGGTCACGCTTCGGGGAAGGGTTAGGGTTAGGGTTCGGGCTAGGGTTAGGGTTAGGGGACGGGGACGGTTTAGGGTCCAGGTGAGGGTACGACAACGCTTTAGGGGGAGCGTACGTGTGAGGGCGCGGGTTAGTGTTAGCGTACGGGTTAGGATTAGGGGACGGGTGGTTGTCAGGCTTCGGGGAAGGGTTAGGGTTAGGGTTCGGGCTAGGGTTAGGGTTAGGGGACGGGGACGGTTTAGGGTCCAGGTGAGGGTACGACAACGCTTTAGGGGGAGCGTACGTGTGAGGGCGCGGGTTAGTGTTAGCGTACGGGTTAGGATTACGGGACGGCTGAGGGTCAGGCTTCGGGGAAGGGTTAGGGTTAGGGTTCGGGCTAGGGTTAGGGTTAGGGGATGGGGACGGTTTAGGGTCCAGGTGAGGGTACGACAACGCTTTAGGGGGAGCGTACGTGTGAGGGCGCGGGTTAGTGTTAGCGTACGGGTTAGGATTAGGGGACGGGTGAGGGTCAGGCTTCGGGGAAGGGTTAGGGTTAGGGTTCGGGCTAGGGTTAGGGTTAGGGGATGGGGACGGTTTAGGGTCCAGGTGAGGGTACGACAACGCTTTAGGGGGAGCGTACGTGTGAGGGCGCGGGTTAGTGTTAGCGTACGGGTTAGGATTAGGGGACGGCTGAGGGTCAGGCTTCGGGGAAGGGTTAAGGTTAGGGTTCGGGCTAGGGTTAGGGTTAGGGGACGGGGACGGTTTAGGGTACAGGTGAGGGTACGACAACGCTTTAGGGGGAGCGTACGTGTGAGGGCGCGGGTTAGTGTTAGCGTACGGGTTAGGATTAGGGGACGGGTGAGGGTCAGGCTTCGGGGAAGGGTTAGGGTTAGGGTTCGGGCTAGGGTTAGGGTTAGGGGACGGGGACGGTTTAGGGTCCAGGTGAGGGTACGACAACGCTTTAGGGGGAGCGTACGTGTGAGGGCGCGGGTTAGTGTTAGCGTACGGGTTAGGATTAGGGGACGGGTGAGGGTCAGGCTTGGGGGAAGTGTTAGGGTTAGGGTTCGGGCTAGGGTTAGGGTTAGGGGATGGGGATGGTTTAGGGTCCACGTGAGGGTACGACAACGCTTTAGGGGGAGCGTACGTGTGAGGGCGCGGGTTAGTGTTAGCGTACGGGTTAGGATTAGGGGACGGGTGAGGGTCAGGCTTCGGGGAAGGGTTAGGGTTAGGGTTCGGGCTAGGGTTAGGGTTAGGGGACGGGGACGGTTTAGGGTCCAGGTGAGGGTACGACAACGCTTTAGGGGGAGCGTACGTGTGAGGGCGCAGGTTAGTGTTAGCGTACGTGTTAGGATTAGGGGAAGGCTGAGGGTCAGGCTTCGGGGAAGGGTTAGGGTTAGGTATCGGGCTAGGGTTAGGATTAGGGGACGGGGACGGTTTAGGGTCCAGGTGAGGGTACGACAACGCTTTAGGGGGAACGTACGTGTGAGGGCGTGGGTTAGTGTTAGCGTACGGGTTAGGATTAGGGGACGGGTGAGGGTCAGGCTTCGGGGAAGGGTTAGGGTTAGGGTTCGGGCTAGGGTTAGGGTTAGGGGACGGGGAAGGTTTAGTGTCCAGGTGAGGGTACGACAACGCTTTAGGGGGAGCGTACGTGTGAGGGCGCGGGTTAGTGTTAGCGTACGGGTTAGGATTAGGGGACGGGTGAGGGTCAGGCTTCGGGGAAGGGTTAGGGTTAGGGTTCGGGCTAGGGTTATGGTTAGGGGATGGGGACGGTTTAGGGTCCAGGTGAGGGTACGACAACGCTTTAGGGGGAGCGTACGTGTGAGGGCGCGGTTAAGTGTTAGCGTACGGGTTAGGATTAGGGGACGGGTGAGGGTCAGGCTTCGGGGAAGGGTTAGGGTTCGGGTTCGGGCTAGGGTTACGGTTGGGGACGGGGACGGTTTAGGGTCCAGGTGAGGGTACGACAACGCTTTAGGGGGAGCGTACGTGTGAGGGCGCGGGTTAGTGTTAGCGTACGGGTTAGGATTAGGGGACGGGTGAGGGTCAGGCTTCGGGGAAGGGTTAGGGTTAGGGTTCGGGCTAGGGTTAGGGTTAGGGGACGGGGACGGTTTAGGGTCCAGGTGAGGGTACGACAACGCTTTAGGGGGAGCGTACGTGTGAGGGCGCGGGTTAGTGTTAGCGTACGGCTTAGGATTAGGGGACGGGTGAGGGTCAGGCTTCGGGGAAGTGTTAGGGTTAGGGTTCGGTCTAGGGTTAGGGTTAGGGGACGGGGACGGTTTAGGGTCCAGGTGAGGGTACGACAACGCTTTAGGGGGAGCCTACGTGTGAGGGCGCGGGTTAGTGTTAGCGTACGGGTTAGGATTAGGGGACGGGTGAGGGTCACTCTTCTGGGAAGGGTTAGGTTTAGGGTTCGGGCTAGGGTTAGGATTAGGGGACGGGGACGGTTTAGGGTCCAGGTGAGGGTACGACAACGCTTTAGGGGGAGCGTACGTGTGAGGGCGCAGGTTAGTGTTAGCGTACGGGTTAGGTTTAGGGGACGGCTGAGGGTCAGGCTTCGGGGAAGGGTTAGGGTTAGGGTTCGGGCTAGGGTTAGGGTTAGGGGACGGGGACGGTTTAGGATCCAGGTGAGGGTACGACAACGCTTTAGGGGGAGCGTACGTGTGAGGGCGTTGGTTAGTGTTAGCGTACGGGTTAGGATTAGGGGACGGCTGAGGGTCAGGCTTTGGGGAAGGGTTAGGGTTAGGGTTCGGGCTAGGCTTAGGGTTAGGGGACGGGGACGGTTTAGGGTCCAGGTGAGGGTACGACAACGCTTTAGGGGGAGCGTACGTGTGAGGGCGCGGGTTAGTGTTAGCGTACGGGTTAGGATTAGGGGACGGGTGAGGGTCAGGCTTCGGGGAAGGGTTAGGGTTAGGGTTCGGGCTCGGGTTAGGTTTAGGGGACGGGGACGGTTTAGGGTCCACGTGAGGGTACGACAACGCTTTAGGGGGAGAGTACGTGTGAGGGCGCGGGTTAGTGTTAGCGTACGGGTTAGGATTAGGGGACGACTGAGGGTCAGGCTTCGGGGAAGGGTTAGGGTTAGGGTTCGGGCTAGGGTTAGGGTTAGGGGACGGGGACGGTTTAGGGTCCAGGTGAGGGTACGACAACGCTTTAGTGGGAGCGTACGTGTGAGGGCGCAGGTTAGTGTTAGCGTACGGGTTAGGATTAGGGAACGGGTGAGGGTCAGGCTTCGGGGAAGGGTTAGGGTTAGGGTTCGGGCTAGGGTTAGGGTTAGGGGATGGGGACGGTTTAGGGTCCAGGTGAGGGTACGACAACGCTTTAGGGGGAGCGTACGTGTGAGGGCGCGGGTTAGTGTTAGCGTACGGGTTAGGATTAGGGGACGGCTGAGGGTCAGGCTTCGGGGAAGGGTTAAGGTTAGGGTTCGGGCTAGGGTTAGGGTTAGGGGACGGGGACGGTTTAGGGTACAGGTGAGGGTACGACAACGCTTTAGGGGGAGCGTACGTGTGAGGGCGCGGGTTAGTGTTAGCGTACGGGTTAGGATTAGGGGACGGGTGAGGGTCAGGCTTCGGGGAAGGGTTAGGGTTAGGGTTCGGGCTAGGGTTAGGGTTAGGGGACGGGGACGGTTTAGGGTCCAGGTGAGGGTACGACAACGCTTTAGGGGGAGCGTACGTGTGAGGGCGCGGGTTAGTGTTAGCGTACGGGTTAGGATTAGGGGACGGGTGAGGGTCAGGCTTGGGGGAAGTGTTAGGGTTAGGGTTCGGGCTAGGGTTAGGGTTAGGGGATGGGGATGGTTTAGGGTCCACGTGAGGGTACGACAACGCTTTAGGGGGAGCGTACGTGTGAGGGCGCGGGTTAGTGTTAGCGTACGGGTTAGGATTAGGGGACGGGTGAGGGTCAGGCTTCGGGGAAGGGTTAGGGTTAGGGTTCGGGCTAGGGTTAGGGTTAGGGGACGGGGACGGTTTAGGGTCCAGGTGAGGGTACGACAACGCTTTAGGGGGAGCGTACGTGTGAGGGCGCAGGTTAGTGTTAGCGTACGTGTTAGGATTAGGGGAAGGCTGAGGGTCAGGCTTCGGGGAAGGGTTAGGGTTAGGTATCGGGCTAGGGTTAGGATTAGGGGACGGGGACGGTTTAGGGTCCAGGTGAGGGTACGACAACGCTTTAGGGGGAACGTACGTGTGAGGGCGCGGGTTAGTGTTAGCGTACGGGTTAGGATTAGGGGACGGGTGAGGGTCAGGCTTCGGGGAAGGGTTAGGGTTAGGGTTCGGGCTAGGGTTATGGTTAGGGGATGGGGACGGTTTAGGGTCCAGGTGAGGGTACGACAACGCTTTAGGGGGAGCGTACGTGTGAGGGCGCGGTTAAGTGTTAGCGTACGGGTTAGGATTAGGGGACGGGTGAGGGTCAGGCTTCGGGGAAGGGTTAGGGTTCGGGTTCGGGCTAGGGTTACGGTTGGGGACGGGGACGGTTTAGGGTCCAGGTGAGGGTACGACAACGCTTTAGGGGGAGCGTACGTGTGAGGGCGCGGGTTAGTGTTAGCGTACGGGTTAGGATTAGGGGACGGGTGAGGGTCAGGCTTCGGGGAAGGGTTAGGGTTAGGGTTCGGGCTAGGGTTAGGGTTAGGGGACGGGGACGGTTTAGGGTCCAGGTGAGGGTACGACAACGCTTTAGGGGGAGCGTACGTGTGAGGGCGCGGGTTAGTGTTAGCGTACGGCTTAGGATTAGGGGACGGGTGAGGGTCAGGCTTCGGGGAAGTGTTAGGGTTAGGGTTCGGTCTAGGGTTAGGGTTAGGGGACGGGGACGGTTTAGGGTCCAGGTGAGGGTACGACAACGCTTTAGGGGGAGCCTACGTGTGAGGGCGCGGGTTAGTGTTAGCGTACGGGTTAGGATTAGGGGACGGGTGAGGGTCACTCTTCTGGGAAGGGTTAGGTTTAGGGTTCGGGCTAGGGTTAGGATTAGGGGACGGGGACGGTTTAGGGTCCAGGTGAGGGTACGACAACGCTTTAGGGGGAGCGTACGTGTGAGGGCGCAGGTTAGTGTTAGCGTACGGGTTAGGTTTAGGGGACGGCTGAGGGTCAGGCTTCGGGGAAGGGTTAGGGTTAGGGTTCGGGCTAGGGTTAGGGTTAGGGGACGGGGACGGTTTAGGATCCAGGTGAGGGTACGACAACGCTTTAGGGGGAGCGTACGTGTGAGGGCGTTGGTTAGTGTTAGCGTACGGGTTAGGATTAGGGGACGGCTGAGGGTCAGGCTTTGGGGAAGGGTTAGGGTTAGGGTTCGGGCTAGGCTTAGGGTTAGGGGACGGGGACGGTTTAGGGTCCAGGTGAGGGTACGACAACGCTTTAGGGGGAGCGTACGTGTGAGGGCGCGGGTTAGTGTTAGCGTACGGGTTAGGATTAGGGGACGGGTGAGGGTCAGGCTTCGGGGAAGGGTTAGGGTTAGGGTTCGGGCTCGGGTTAGGTTTAGGGGACGGGGACGGTTTAGGGTCCACGTGAGGGTACGACAACGCTTTAGGGGGAGAGTACGTGTGAGGGCGCGGGTTAGTGTTAGCGTACGGGTTAGGATTAGGGGACGACTGAGTGTCAGGCTTCGGGGAAGGGTTAGGGTTAGGGTTCGGGCTAGGGTTAGGGTTAGGGGACGGGGACGGTTTAGGGTCCAGGTGAGGGTACGACAACGCTTTAGTGGGAGCGTACGTGTGAGGGCGCAGGTTAGTGTTAGCGTACGGGTTAGGATTAGGGAACGGGTGAGGGTCAGGCTTCGGGGAAGGGTTAGGGTTAGGGTTCGGGCTAGGGTTAGTGTTAGGGGACGGGGACGGTTTAGGGTCCACGTGAGGGTACGACAACGCTTTAGGGGGAGCGTACGTGTGAGGGCGCGGGTTAGTGTTAGCGTACGGGTTAGGATTAGGGGACGGGTGAGGGTCAGGCTTCGGGGAAGGGTTAGGGTTAGGGTTCGGGCTAGGGTTAGGGTTAGGGGACGGGGACGGTTTAGGGTCCATATGAGGGTACGACAACGCTTTAGGGGGAGCGTACGTGTGAGGGCGCGGGTTAGTGTTAGCGTACGGTTTAGGATTAGGGGACGGTGAGGGTCACGCTTCGGGGAAGGGTTAGGGTTAGGGTTCGGGCTAGGGTTAGGGTTAGGGGACGGGGACGGTTTAGGGTCCAGGTGAGGGTACGACAACGCTTTAGGGGGAGCGTACGTGTGAGGGCGCGGGTTAGTGTTAGCGTACGGGTTAGGATTAGGGGACGGGTGCTTGTCAGGCTTCGGGGAAGGGTTAGGGTTAGGGTTCGGGCTAGGGTTAGGGTTAGGGGACGGGGACGGTTTAGGATCCAGGTGAGGGTACGACAACGCTTTAGGGGGAGCGTACGTGTGAGGGCGCGGGTTAGTGTTACCGTACGGGTTAGGATTAGGGGACGGGTGAGGGTCAGGCTTCGGGGACAGGTTAGGGTTAGGGTTCGGGCTAGGGTTAGGGTTAGGGGACTGGGACGGTTTAGGGTCCAGGTGAGGGTACGACAACGCTTTAGGGGGAGCATTCGTGTGAGGGCGCGGGTTAGTGTTAACGTACGGGTTAGGATTAGGGGACGGGTGAGGGTCAGGCTTCGGGGAAGGGTTAGGGTTAGGGTTCGGGCTAGGGTTAGGGTTAGGGGACGGGGACGGTTTAGGGTCCAGGTGAGGGTACGACAACGCTTTAGGGGGAGCCTACGTGTGAGGGCGCGGGTTAGTGTTAGCGTACGGGTTAGGATTAGGGGATGGGTGAGGGTCAGGCTTCGGGGAAGGGTTAGGTTTAGGGTTCGGGCTAGGGTTAGGGTTAGGGGACGGGGACGGTTTAGGCTCCAGGTGAGGGTACGACAACGCTTTAGGGGGAGCGTACGTGTGAGGGTGCGGGTTAGTGTTAGCGTACGTGTTAGGATTAGGGGACGGGTGAGGGTCAGGCTTCGGGGAAGGGTTAGGGTTAGGGTTCGGGCTAGGGTTAGAGTTAGGGGACGGGGACGGTTTAGGGTCCAGGTGAGGGTACGACAACGCTTTAGGGGGAGAGTACGTGTGACGGCGTGGGTTAGTGTTAGCGTACGGGTTAGGATTAGGGGACAGCTGAGGGTCAGGCTTCGGGGAAGGGTTAGGGTTAGGGTTCGGGCTAGGGTTAGGGTTAGGGGACGGGGACGGTTTAGGGTCCAGGTGAGGGTACGACAACGCTTTAGGGGGAGCGTACGTGTGAGGGCGCGGGTTAGTGTTAGCGTACGGGTTAGGATTAGGGGCCGGGTGAGGGTCAGGCTTCGGGGAAGGGTTAGGGTTAGGGTTCGGGCTAGGGTTAGGGTTAGGGGACGGGGACCGTTTAGGGTCCAGGTGAGGGTACGACAACGCTTTAGGGGGAGCCTACGTGTGAGGGCGCGGGTTAGTGTTAGCGTACGGGTTAGGATTAGGGGACGGCTGACGGTCAGGCTTCTGGGAAGGGTTAGGTTTAGGGTTCGGGCTAGGGTTAGGATTAGGGGACGGGGACGGTTTAGGGTCCAGGTGAGGGTACGACAACGCTTTAGGGGGAGCGTACGTGTGAGGGCTCAGGTTAGTGTTAGCGTACGGGTTAGGATTAGGGGACGGCTGAGGGTCAGGCTTCGGGGAAGGGTTAGGGTTAGGGTTCGGGCTAGGGTTAGGGTTAGGGGACGGGGACGGTTTAGGATCCAGGTGAGGGTACGACAACGCTTTAGGGGGAGCGTACGTGTGAGGGCGTTGGTTAGTGTTAGCGTACGGGTTAGGATTAGGGGACGGCTGAGGGTCAGGCTTCGGGGAAGGGTTAGGGTTAGGGTTCGGGCTAGGGTTAGGGTTAGGGGATGGGGACGGTTTAGGGTCCAGGTGAGGGTACGACAACGCTTTAGGGGGAGCGTACGTGTGAGGGCGCGGGTTAGTGTTAGCGTACGGGTTAGGATTAGGGGACGGGTGAGGGTCAGGCTTCGGGGAAGGGTTAGGGTAAGGGTTCGGGCTAGGGTTAGGTTTAGGGGACGGGGACGGTTTAGGGTCCAGGTGAGGGTACGACAACGCTTTAGGGTGAGAGTACGTGTGAGGGCGCGGGTTAGTGTTAGCATACGGGTTAGGATTAGGGGACGACTGAGGGTCAGGCTTCGGGGAAGTGTTAGGGTTAGGGTTCGGGCTGGGGTTAGGGTTAGGGGACGGGGACGGTTTAGGGTCCAGGTGAGGGTACGACAACGCTTTAATGGGAGCGTACGTTTGAGGGCGCGGGTTAGTGTTAGCGTACGGGTTAGGATTAGGGGACGGGTGAGGGTCAGGCTTCGGGGAAGGGTTAGGGTTAGGGTTCGGGCTAGGGTTAGGGTTAGGGGACGAGGACGGTTTAGGGTCCAGGTGAGGGTACGACAACGCTTTAGGGGGAGCGTACGTGTGAGGGCACGGGTTAGTGTTAGCGTACGGGTTAGGATTACGGGACGGCTGAGGGTCAGGCTTCCGGGAAGTGTTAGGTTTAGGGTTCGGGCTAGGTTTAGGGTTAGGGGACGGGGATGGTTTAGGGTCCAGGTGAGGGTACGACAACGCTTTAGGGGGAGCGTACGTGTGAGGGCGCGGGTTAGTGTTAGCGTACGGGTTAGGATTAGGGGACGGCTGAGGGTCAGGCTTCGGGGAAGGGTTAGGGTTAGGGTTCGGGCTAGGGTTAGGGTTAGGGGACGGGGACGGTTTAGGGTCCAGGTGAGGGTACGACAACGCTTTAGGGGGAGCGTACGTGTGAGGGCGCGGGTTAGTGTTAGCGTACGGGTTAGGATTAGGGGACGGCTGAGGGTCAGGCTTCGGGGATGTGTTAGGGTTAGGGTTCGGGCTAGGGTTAGGGTTAGGGGACGGGGACGGTTTAGGGTCCAGGTGAGGGTACGACAACGCTTTAGGGGGAGCGTACGTGTGAGGGCGTGGGTTAGTGTTAGCGTACGGTTTAGGATTAGGGGACGGCTGAGGGTCAGGCTTCGGGGAAGGGTTAGGGTTAGGGTTCGGGCTAGGGTTAGGGTTAGGGGACGGGGACGGTTTAGGGTCCAGGTGAGGGTACGACAACGCTTTAGGGGGAGCGTACGTGTGAGGGCGCGGGTTAGTGTTAGCGTACGGGTTAGGATTAGGGGCCGGGTGAGGGTCAGGCTTCGGGGAAGGGTTAGGGTTAGGGTTCGGGCTAGGGTTAGGGTTAGGGGACGGGGACGGTTTAGGGTCCACGTGAGGGTACGACAACGCTTTAGGGGGAGCGTACGTGTGAGGGCGCGGGTTAGTGTTAGCGTACGGGTTAGGATTAGGGGACGGCTGAGAGTCAGGCTTCGGGGAAGTGTTAGGGTTAGGTTTCGGGCTAGGGTTAGGGTTAGGGGACGGGGACGGTTTAGGGTCCAGGTGAGGGTACGACAACGCTTTAGGGGGAGCGTACGTGTGAGGGCGCGGGTTAGTGGTAGCGTACGGCTTAGGATTAGGGGACGGGTGAGGGTCAGGCTTCGGGGAAGGGTTAGGGTTAGGGTTCGGGCTAGGGTTAGGGTTAGGGAACGGGGACGGTTTAGGGTCCAGGTGAGGGTACGACAACGCTTTAGGGGGAGCCTACGTGTGAGGGCGCGGGTTAGTGTTAGCGTACGGGTTAGGATTAGGGGACGGGTGAGGGTCAGGCTTCGGGGAAGGGTTAGGGTTAGGGTTCCGGCTAGGGTTAGGGTTAGGGGACGGGGACGGTTTAGGGTCCAGGTGAGGGTACGACAACGCTTTAGGGGGAGCGTACGTGTGAGGGCGCGGGTTAGTGTTAGCGTACGGGTTAGGATTAGGGGACGGCTGAGAGTCAGGCTTCGGGGAAGTGTTAGGGTTAGGTTTCGGGCTAGGGTTAGGGTTAGGGGACGGGGACGGTTTAGGGTCCAGGTGAGGGTACGACAACGCTTTAGGGGGAGCGTACGTGTGAGGGCGCGGGTTAGTGGTAGCGTACGGCTTAGGATTAGGGGACGGGTGAGGGTCAGGCTTCGGGGAAGGGTTAGGGTTAGGGTTCGGGCTAGGGTTAGGGTTAGGGAACGGGGACGGTTTAGGGTCCAGGTGAGGGTACGACAACGCTTTAGGGGGAGCGTACGTGTGAGGGCGCGGGTTAGTGTTAGCGTACGGGTTAGGATTAGGGGCCGGGTGAGGGTCAGGCTTCGGGGAAGTGTTAGGTTTAGGGTTCGGGCTAGGTTTAGGGTTAGGGGACGGGGATGGTTTAGGGTCCAGGTGAGGGTACGACAACGCTTTAGGGGGAGCGTACGTGTGAGGGCGCGGGTTAGTGTTAGCGTACGGGTTAGGATTAGGGGACGGCTGAGGGTCAGGCTTCGGGGAAGGGTTAGGGTTAGGGTTCGGGCTAGGGTTAGGGTTAGGGGACGGGGACGGTTTAGGGTCCAGGTGAGGGTACGACAACGCTTTAGGGGGAGCGTACGTGTGAGGGCGCGGGTTAGTGTTAGCGTACGGGTTAGGATTAGGGGACGGCTGAGGGTCAGGCTTCGGGGAAGTGTTAGGGTTAGGGTTCGGGCTAGGGTTAGGGTTAGGGGACGGGGACGGTTTAGGGTCCAGGTGAGGGTACGACAACGCTTTAGGGGGAGCATACGTGTGAGGGCGTGGGTTAGTGTTAGCGTACGGTTTAGGATTAGGGGACGGCTGAGGGTCAGGCTTCGGGGAAGGGTTAGGGTTAGGGTTCGGGCTAGGGTTAGGGTTAGGGGACGGGGACGGTTTAGGGTCCAGGTGAGGGTACGACAACGCTTTAGGGGGAGCGTACGTGTGAGGGCGCGGGTTAGTGGTAGCGTACGGCTTAGGATTAGGGGACGGGTGAGGGTCAGGCTTCGGGGAAGGGTTAGGGTTAGGGTTCGGGCTAGGGTTAGGGTTAGGGAACGGGGACGGTTTAGGGTCCAGGTGAGGGTACGACAACGCTTTAGGGGGAGCCTACGTGTGAGGGTGCGGGTTAGTGTTAGCGTACGGGTTAGGATTAGGGGACGGGTGAGGGTCAGGCTTCGGGGAAGGGTTAGGGTTAGGGTTCGGGCTAGGGTTAGGGTTAGGGGACGGGGACGGTTTAGGGTCCACGTGAGGGTACGACAACGCTTTAGGGGGAGCGTACGTGTGAGGGCGCGGGTTAGTGTTAGCGTACGGGTTAGGATTAGGGGACGGCTGAGAGTCAGGCTTCGGGGAAGTGTTAGGGTTAGGTTTCGGGCTAGGGTTAGGGTTAGGGGACGGGGACGGTTTAGGGTCCAGGTGAGGGTACGACAACGCTTTAGGGGGAGCGTACGTGTGAGGGCGCGGGTTAGTGGTAGCGTACGGCTTAGGATTAGGGGACGGGTGAGGGTCAGGCTTCGGGGAAGGGTTAGGGTTAGGGTTCGGGCTAGGGTTAGGGTTAGGGAACGGGGACGGTTTAGGGTCCAGGTGAGGGTACGACAACGCTTTAGGGGGAGCCTACGTGTGAGGGCGCGGGTTAGTGTTAGCGTACGGGTTAGGATTAGGGGACGGGTGAGGGTCAGGCTTCGGGGACGTGTTAGGTTTAGGGTTCGGGCTAGGGTTAGGGTTAGGGGACGGGGATGGTTTAGGGTCCAGGTGAGGGTACGACAACGCTTTAGGGGGAGCGTACGTGTGAGGGCGCGGGTTAGTGTTAGCGTACGGGTTAGGATTAGGGGACGGCTGAGGGTCAGGCTTCGGGGAAGGGTTAGGGTTAGGGTTCGGGCTACGGTTAGGGTTAGGGGACGGGGACGGTTTAGGGTCCAGGTGAGGGTACGACAACGCTTTAGGGGGAGCGTACGTGTGAGGGCGCGGGTTAGTGTTAGCGTACGGGTTAGGATTAGGGGACGGCTGAGGGTCAGGCTTCGGGGAAGTGTTAGGGTTAGGGTTCGGGCTAGGGTTAGGGTTAGGGGACGGGGACGGTTTAGGGTCCAGGTGAGGGTACGACAACGCTTTAGGGGGAGCGTACGTGTGAGGGCGTGGGTTAGTGTTAGCGTACGGTTTAGGATTAGGGGACGGCTGAGGGTCAGGCTTCGGGGAAGGGTTAGGGTTAGGGTTCGGGCTAGGGTTAGGGTTAGGGGACGGGGATGGTTTAGGGTCCAGGTGAGGGTACGACAACGCTTTAGGGCAGCCTACGTGTGAGGGCGCGGGTTAGTGTTAGCGTACGGGTTAGGATTAGGGGACGGCTGAGAGTCAGGCTTCGGGGAAGGGTTAGGGTTAGGGTTCGGGCTAGGGTTAGGGTTAGGGGACGGGGACGGTTTAGGGTCCAGGTGAGGGTACGACAACGCTTTAGGGGGAGCGTACGTGTGAGGGCGCGGTTTAGTGGTAGCGTACGGCTTAGGTTTAGGGGACGGCTGAGGGTCAGGCTTCGGGGAAGGGTTAGGGTTAGGGTTCGGGCTAGGGTTAGGGTTAGGGTTAGGGGACGGGGACGGTTTAGGGTCCAGGTGAGGGTACGACAACGCTTTAGGGGGAGCGTACGTGTGAGGGCGCGGGTTAGTGTTAGCGTACGGGTTAGGATTAGGGGACGGGTGAGGGTCAGGCTTCGGGGAAGGGTTAGGGTTAGGGTTCGGTCTAGGGTTAGGGTTAGGGGACGGGGACGGTTTAGGGTCCAGGTGAGGGTATGACAACGCTTTAGGGGGAGCGTATGTGTGAGGGTGCTGGTTAGTGTTAGCGTACGGGTTAGGATTAGGGGACGGGTGAGGGTCAGGCTTCGGGGAAGGGTTAGGGTTAGGGTTCGGGCTAGGGTTAGGGTTAGGGGACGGGGACGGTTTAGGGTCCACGTGAGGGTACGACAACGCTTTAGGGGGAGCGTACGTGTGAGGGCGCGGGTTAGTGTTAGCGTACGGGTTAGGATTAGGGGACGTGTGAGGGTCAGGCTTCGGGGAAGGTTTAGGGTTAGGGTTCGGGCTAGGGTTAGGGTTAGGGGACGGGGACGGTTTAGGGTCCAGGTGAGGGTTCGACAACGCTTTAGGGGGAGCCTACGTGTGAGGGCGCGGGTTAGCATTAGCGTACGGGTTAGGATTAGGGGACAGGTGAGGGTCAGGTTTCGGGGAAGGTTTAGGATTAGGGTTCGGGCTAGGGTTAGGGTTAGGCGACGGGGACGGTTTAGGGTCCAGGTGAGGGTACGACAACGCGTTAGGGGGAGCGTACGTGTGAGGGCGCGGGTTAGTGTTAGCGTACGGGTTAGGATTAGGGGACGGGTGAGGGTCAGGCTTCGGGGAAGGGTTAGGGTTAGGGTTCGGGCTAGGGTTAGGGTTAGGGGACGGGGACGGTTTAGGGTCCAGGTGAGGGTACGACAACGCTTTAGGGGGAGCGTACGTGTGAGGGCGCGGTTTAGTGTTAGCGTACGGGTTAGGATTAGGGGACGGGTGAGGGTCAGGCTTCGGGGAAGGGTTAGGGTTAGGGTTCGGGCTATTGTTAGGGTTGGGGACGGGGACGGTTTAGGGTCCAGGTGAGGGTACGACAACGCTTTAGGGGGAGCGTACGTGTGAGGGCGCGGGTTAGTGTTAGCGTACGGGTTAGGATTAGGGGACGGGTGAGGGTCAGGCTTCGGGGAAGGGTTAGGGTTAGGGTTCGGTCTAGGGTTAGGGTTAGGGGACGGGGACGGTTTAGGGTCCAGGTGAGGGTATGACAACGCTTTAGGGGGAGCGTATGTGTGAGGGTGCTGGTTAGTGTTAGCGTACAGGTTAGGATTAGGGGACGGGTGAGGGTCAGGCTTCGGGGAAGGGTTAGGGTTAGGGTTCGGGCTAGGGTTAGGGTTAGGGGACGGGGACGGTTTAGGGTCCACGTGAGGGTACGACAACGCTTTAGGGGGAGCGTACGTGTGAGGGCGCGGGTTAGTGTTAGCGTACGGTTTAGGATTAGGGGACGGGTGAGGGTCAGGCTTCGGGGAAGGTTTAGGGTTAGGGTTCGGGCTAGGGTTAGGGTTAGGGGACGGGGACGGTTTAGGGTCCAGGTGAGGGTTCGACAACGCTTTAGGGGGAGCCTACGTGTGAGGGCGCGGGTTAGCATTAGCGTACGGGTTAGGATTAGGGGACAGGTGAGGGTCAGGTTTCGGGGAAGGTTTAGGATTAGGGTTCGGGCTAGGGTTAGGGTTAGGGGACGGGGACGGTTTAGGGTCCAGGTGAGGGTACGACAACGCGTTAGGGGGAGCGTACGTGTGAGGGCGTGGGTTAGTGTTAGCGTACGGGTTAGGATTAGGGGACGGGTGAGGGTCAGGCTTCGGGGAAGGGTTAGGTTTAGGGTTCCGGCTAGGGTTAGGGTTAGGGGACGGGGACGGTTTAGGGTCCAGGTGAGGGTACGACAACGCTTTAGGGCGAGCGTACGTGTGAGGGCGTGGGTTAGTGTTAGCGTACTGGTTAGGATTAGGGGACGGGTGAGGGTCAGGCTTCGGGGAAGGGTTAGGGTTACGGTTCGGGCTAGGGTTAGGGTTAGGGGACGGGGACGGTTTAGGGTCCAGGTGAGGGTACGACAACGCTTTAGGGGGAGCGTACGTGTGAGGGCGCGGGTTAGTGTTAGCGTACGGGTTAGGATTAGGGGACGGGTGAGGGTCAGGCTTCGGGGAAGGGTTAGGGTTAGGGTTCGGGCTAGGGTTAGGGTTAGGGGTCGGGGACGGTTTAGGGTCCAGGTGAGGGTACGACAACGCTTTAGGGGGAGCGTACGTGTGAGGGCGCGGGTTAGTGTTAGCGTACGGGTTAGGATTTGGGGACGGCTGAGGGTCAGGCTTCGGGGAAGGGTTAGGGTTAGGGTTCGGGCTAGGGTTAGGGTTAGGGGATGGGGACGGTTTAGGGTCCAGGTGAGGGTACGACAACGCTTTAGGGGGAGCATACGAGTGAGGGCACGGGTTATTGTTAGCGTACGGAGTAGGATTAGGGGACGGCTGAGGGTCAGGCTTCGGGGAAGGGTTAGGGTTAGGGTTCGGGCTAGGGTTAGGGTTGGGGACGGGGACGGTTTAGGGTCCAGGTGAGGGTACGACAACGATTTAGGGGGAGCGTACGTGTGAGGGCGCGGGTTAGTGTTAGCGTACGGGTTAGGATTAGGGGAAGGCTGAGGGTCAGGCTTCGGGGAAGGGTTAGGGTTAGGTATTGGGCTAGGGTTAGGATTAGGGGACGGGGACGGTTTAGGGTCCTGGTGAGGGTACGACAACGCTTTAGGGAGAGCGTACGTGTGAGGGCGTTGGTTATTGTTAGCGTACGGGTTAGGATTAGGGGACGGGTGAGGGTCAGGCTTCGGGGAAGGGTTAGGGTTTGGGTTCAGGCTAGGGTTAGGGTTAGGGGACGGGGAAGGTTTAGTGTCCAGGGGAGGGTACGACAACGCTTTAGGGGGAGTGTACGTGTGAGGGCGCGGGATAGTGTTAGCGTACGGGTTAGGATTAGGGGACGGGTGAGGGTCAGGCTTCGGGGAAGGGTTAGGGTTAGGGTTCGGGCTAGGGTTAGGGTTAGGGGACGGGGACGGTTTAGGGTCCAGGTGAGGGTACGACAACGCTTTAGGGGGAGCGTACGTGTGAGGGCGCGGTTTAGTGTTAGCGTACGGGTTAGGATTAGGGGACGGGTGAGGGTCAGGCTTCGGGGAAGGGTTAGGGTTAGGGTTCGGGCTATTGTTAGGGTTGGGGACGGGGACGGTTTAGGGTCCAGGTGAGGGTACGACAACGCTTTAGGGGGAGCGTACGTGTGAGGGCGCGGGTTAGTGTTAGCGTACGGGTTAGGATTAGGGGACGGGTGAGGGTCAGGCTTCGGGGAAGGGTTAGGGTTAGGGTTCGGTCTAGGGTTAGGGTTAGGGGACGGGGACGGTTTAGGGTCCAGGTGAGGGTACGATAACGCTTTAGGGGGAGCGTACGTGTGAGGGCGCGGGTTAGTGTTAGCGTACGGGTTAGGATTAGGGGACGGCTGAGGGTCAGGTTTCGGGGAAGGGTTAGGGTTAGCGTTCGGGCTAGGGTTAGGGTTAGGGGATGGGGACGGTTTAGGGTCCAGGTGAGGGTACGACAACGCTTTAGGGGGAGCATTCGAGTGAGGGCACGGGTTATTGGTAGCGTACGGAGTAGGATTAGGGGACGGCTGAGGGTCAGGCTTCGGGGAAGGGTTAGGGTTAGGGTTCGGGCTAGGGTTAGGGTTGGGGACGGGGACGGTTTAGGGTCCATGTGAGGGTACGACAACGATTTAGGGGGAGCGTACGTGTGAGGGCGCGGGTTAGTGTTAGCGTACGGGTTAGGATTAGGGGAAGGCTGAGGGTCAGGCTTCGGGGAAGGGTTAGGGTTAGGTATTGGGCTAGGGTTAGGATTAGGGGACGGGGACGGTTTAGGGTCCAGGTGAGGGTACGACAACGCTTTAGGGGGAGCGTACGTGTGAGGGCGTTGGTTATTGTTAGCGTACGGGTTAGGATTAGGGGACGGGTGAGGGTCAGGCTTCGGGGAAGGGTTAGGGTTTGGGTTCAGGCTAGGGTTAGGGTTAGGGGACGGGGAAGGTTTAGTGTCCAGGGGAGGGTACGACAACGCTTTAGGGGGAGTGTACGTGTGAGGGCGCGGGATAGTGTTAGCGTACGGGTTAGGATTAGGGGACGGGTGAGGGTCAGGCTTCGGGGAAGGGTTAGGGTTAGGGTTCGGGCTAGGGTTAGGGTTAGGGGACGGGGACGGTTTAGGGTCCAGGTGAGGGTACGACAACGCTTTAGGGGGAGCGTACGTGTGAGGGCGCGGTTTAGTGTTAGCGTACGGGTTAGGATTAGGGGACGGGTGAGGGTCAGGCTTCGGGGAAGGGTTAGGGTTAGGGTTCGGGCTATTGTTAGGGTTGGGGACGGGGACGGTTTAGGGTCCAGGTGAGGGTACGACAACGCTTTAGGGGGAGCGTACGTGTGAGGGCGCGGGTTAGTGTTAGCGTACGGGTTAGGATTAGGGGACGGGTGAGGGTCAGGCTTCGGGGAAGGGTTAGGGTTAGGGTTCGGTCTAGGGTTAGGGTTAGGGGACGGGGACGGTTTAGGGTCCAGGTGAGGGTATGACAACGCTTTAGGGGGAGCGTATGTGTGAGGGTGCTGGTTAGTGTTAGCGTACGGGTTAGGATTAGGGGACGGGTGAGGGTCAGGCTTCGGGGAAGGGTTAGGGTTAGGGTTCGGGCTAGGGTTAGGGTTAGGGGACGGGGACGGTTTAGGGTCCACGTGAGGGTACGACAACGCTTTAGGGGGAGCGTACGTGTGAGGGCGCGGGTTAGTGTTAGCGTACGGGTTAGGATTAGGGGACGGGTGAGGGTCAGGCTTCGGGGAAGGTTTAGGGTTAGGGTTCGGGCTAGGGTTAGGGTTAGGGGACGGGGACGGTTTAGGGTCCAGGTGAGGGTTCGACAACGCTTTAGGGGGAGCCTACGTGTGAGGGCGCGGGTTAGCATTAGCGTACGGGTTAGGATTAGGGGACAGGTGAGGGTCAGGTTTCGGGGAAGGTTTAGGATTAGGGTTCGGGCTAGGGTTAGGGTTAGGGGACGGGGACGGTTTAGGGTCCAGGTGAGGGTACGACAACGCGTTAGGGGGAGCGTACGTGTGAGGGCGCGGGTTAGTGTTAGCGTACGGGTTAGGATTAGGGGACGGGTGAGGGTCAGGCTTCGGGGAAGGGTTAGGGTTAGGGTTCGGGCTAGGGTTAGGGTTAGGGGACGGGGACGGTTTAGGGTCCAGGTGAGGGTACGACAACGCTTTAGGGGGAGCGTACGTGTGAGGGCGCGGTTTAGTGTTAGCGTACGGGTTAGGATTAGGGGACGGGTGAGGGTCAGGCTTCGGGGAAGGGTTAGGGTTAGGGTTCGGGCTATTGTTAGGGTTGGGGACGGGGACGGTTTAGGGTCCAGGTGAGGGTACGACAACGCTTTAGGGGGAGCGTACGTGTGAGGGCGCGGGTTAGTGTTAGCGTACGGGTTAGGATTAGGGGACGGGTGAGGGTCAGGCTTCGGGGAAGGGTTAGGGTTAGGGTTCGGTCTAGGGTTAGGGTTAGGGGACGGGGACGGTTTAGGGTCCAGGTGAGGGTATGACAACGCTTTAGGGGGAGCGTATGTGTGAGGGTGCTGGTTAGTGTTAGCGTACGGGTTAGGATTAGGGGACGGGTGAGGGTCAGGCTTCGGGGAAGGGTTAGGGTTAGGGTTCGGGCTAGGGTTAGGGTTAGGGGACGGGGACGGTTTAGGGTCCACGTGAGGGTACGACAACGCTTTAGGGGGAGCGTACGTGTGAGGGCGCGGGTTAGTGTTAGCGTACGGGTTAGGATTAGGGGACGGGTGAGGGTCAGGCTTCGGGGAAGGTTTAGGGTTAGGGTTCGGGCTAGGGTTAGGGTTAGGGGACGGGGACGGTTTAGGGTCCAGGTGAGGGTTCGACAACGCTTTAGGGGGAGCCTACGTGTGAGGGCGCGGGTTAGCATTAGCGTACGGGTTAGGATTAGGGGACAGGTGAGGGTCAGGTTTCGGGGAAGGTTTAGGATTAGGATTCGGGCTAGGGTTAGGGTTAGGGGACGGGGACGGTTTAGGGTCCAGGTGAGGGTACGACAACGCGTTAGGGGGAGCGTACGTGTGAGGGCGCGGGTTAGTGTTAGCGTACGGGTTAGGATTAGGGGACGGGTGAGGGTCAGGCTTCGGGGAAGGGTTAGGGTTAGGGTTCCGGCTAGGGTTAGGGTTAGGGGACGGGGACGGTTTAGGGTCCAGGTGAGGGTACGACAACGCTTTAGGGCGAGCGTACGTGTGAGGGCGTGGGTTAGTGTTAGCGTACTGGTTAGGATTAGGGGACGGGTGAGGGTCAGGCTTCGGGGAAGGGTTAGGGTTACGGTTCGGGCTAGGGTTAGGGTTAGGGGACGGGGACGGTTTAGGGTCCAGGTGAGGGTACGACAACGCTTTAGGGGGAGCGTACGTGTGAGGGCGCGGGTTAGTGTTAGCGTACGGGTTAGGATTAGGGGACGGGTGAGGGTCAGGCTTCGGGGAAGGGTTAGGGTTAGGGTTCGGGCTAGGGTTAGGGTTAGGGGTCGGGGACGGTTTAGGGTCCAGGTGAGGGTACGACAACGCTTTAGGGGGAGCGTACGTGTGAGGGCGCGGGTTAGTGTTAGCGTACGGGTTAGGATTTGGGGACGGCTGAGGGTCAGGCTTCGGGGAAGGGTTAGGGTTAGGGTTCGGGTTAGGGTTAGGGTTGGGGACGGGGACAGTTTAGACTCCAGGTGAGGGTACGACAACGCTTTAAAGGGAGCCTACGTGTGAGGGCGCGGGTTAGTGTTAGCGTACGGGTTAGGATTAGGGGACGGGTGAGGGTCAGGCTTCGGGGAAGGGTTAGGGTTAGGGTTCGGGCTAGGGTTAGGGTTAGGGGACGGGGACGGTTTAGGGTCCAGGTGAGGGTACGACAACGCTTTAGGGGGAGCGTACGTGTGAGGGCGCGGGTTAGTGTTAGCGTACGGGTTAGGATTAGGGGACGGCTGAGGGTCAGGCTTCGGGGAAGGGTTAGGGTTAGGGTTCGGGCTAGGGTTAGGGTTAGGGGACGGGGACGGTTTAGGGTCCAGGTGAGGGTACGACAACGCTTTAGGGGGAGCCTACGTGTGAGGGCATGGGTTAGTGTTAGCGTACGGGTTAGGATTAGGGGACGGCTGAGGGTCAGGCTTCGGGGAAGGGTTAGGGTTAGGGTTCGGGTTAGGGTTAGGGTTGGGGACGGGGACAATTTAGGCTCCAGGTGAGGGTACGACAACGCTTTTGGGGGAGCGTACGTGTGAGGGCGTGGTTTAGTGTTAGCGTACGGTTTAGGATTAGGGGACGGGTGAGGGTCAGGCTTCAGGGAAGGGTTAGGGTTAGGGTTCGGGCTAGGGTTAGGGTTAGGGGACGGGGACGGTTTAGGGTCCAGGTGAGGGTACGACAACGCTTTAGGGGGAGCGTACGTGTGAGGGCGCGGGTTAGTGTTAGCGTACGGGTTAGGATTAGGGGACGGGTGAGGGTCAGGCTTCGGGGAAGGGTTAGGGTTGGGGTTCGGGCTAGGGTTAGGGTTAGGGGACGGGTACGGTTTAGGGTCCAGGTGAGGGTACGACAACGCTTTAGGAGGAGCGTACGTGTGAGGGCTCAGGTTAGTGTTAGCGTACGGGTTAGGATTAGGGGACGGCTGAGGGTCAGGCTTCGGGGAAGGGTTAGGGTTAGGGTTCGGGCTAGGGTTAGGGTTAGGGGACGGGGACGGTTTAGGGTCCTGGTGAGGGTACGACAACGCTTTAGGAGGAGCGTACGTGTGAGGGCGCAGGTGAGTGTTATGGTACGGGTTAGGATTAGGGGACGGCTGAGGGTCAGGCTTCGGGGAAGGGTTAGGGTTAGGGTTCGGGCTAGGGTTAGGGTTAGGGGACGGGGACGGTTTCGGGTCCAGGTGAGGGTACGACAATGCTTTAGGGGGAGCGTACGTGTGAGGGCGCGGGTTAGTGTTAGCGTACGGTTTAGGATTAGGGGACGGCTGAGGGTCAGGCTTCGGGGAAGGGTTAGGGTTAGGGTTCGGGCTAGGGTTAGGGTTAGGGGACGGGGACGGTTTAGGGTCCAGGTGAGGGTACGACAACGCTTTAGGGGGAGCGTACGTGTGAGGGCGCGGGTTAGTGTTAGTGTACAGGTTAGGATTAGGGGACGGGTGGGGGTCAGGCTTCGGGGAAGGATTAGGGTTAGGGTTCGGGCTATGGTTAGGGTTAGGGGACGGGGACGGTTTAGGGTCCAGGTGAGGGTACGACAACGCTTTAGGGGGAGCGTACGTGTGAGGGCGCGGGTTAGTGTTAGCGTACGGGTTAGGATTAGGGGACGGGTGAGGGTCAGGCTTCGGGGAAGGGTTAGGGTTAGGGTTCGGGCTAGGGTTAGGGTTAGGGGACGGGGACGGTTTAGGGTCCAGGTGAGGGTACGACAACGCTTTAGGGGGAGCGTACGTGTGAGGGCGCGGGTTAGTGTTAGCGTACGGGTTTGGATTAGGGGACGGGTGAGGGTCAGGCTTCGGAGAAGGATTAGGGTTAGGGTTCAGGCTAGGATTACGGTTAGGGGACGGGGACGGTTTAGGGTCCAGGTGAGGGTACGACAACGCTTTAGGGGGAGCGTACGTGTGAGGGCGCGGGTTAGTGTTAGCGTACGGGTTAGGATTAAGGGACGGGTGAGGGTCAGGCTTCGGGGTAGGGTTAGGGTTAGGGTTCGGGCTAGGGTTAGGGTTAGGGGACGGTTACGGTTTAGGGTTCAGGTGAGGGTACGACAACGCTTTAGGGGGAGCGTACGTGTGAGGGCGCGGGTTAGTGGTAGCGTACGGCTTAGGATTAGGGGACGGGTGAGGGTCAGGCTTCGGGGAAGGGTTAGGGTTAGGGTTCGGGCTAGGGTTAGGGTTAGGGAACGGGGACGGTTTAGGGTCCAGGTGAGGGTACGACAACGCTTTAGGGGGAGCCTACGTGTGAGGGTGCGGGTTAGTGTTAGCGTACGGGTTAGGATTAGGGGACGGGTGAGGGTCAGGCTTCGGGGAAGGGTTAGGGTTAGGGTTCGGGCTAGGGTTAGGGTTAGGGGACGGGGACGGTTTAGGGTCCACGTGAGGGTACGACAACGCTTTAGGGGGAGCGTACGTGTGAGGGCGCGGGTTAGTGTTAGCGTACGGGTTAGGATTAGGGGACGGCTGAGAGTCAGGCTTCGGGGAAGTGTTAGGGTTAGGTTTCGGGCTAGGGTTAGGGTTAGGGGACGGGGACGGTTTAGGGTCCAGGTGAGGGTACGACAACGCTTTAGGGGGAGCGTACGTGTGAGGGCGCGGGTTAGTGGTAGCGTACGGCTTAGGATTAGGGGACGGGTGAGGGTCAGGCTTCGGGGAAGGGTTAGGGTTAGGGTTCGGGCTAGGGTTAGGGTTAGGGAACGGGGACGGTTTAGGGTCCAGGTGAGGGTACGACAACGCTTTAGGGGGAGCGTACGTGTGAGGGCGCGGGTTAGTGGTAGCGTACGGCTTAGGATTAGGGGACGGCTGAGGGTCAGGCTTCGGGGAAGGGTTAGGGTTAGGGTTCGGGCTAGGGTTAGGGTTAGGGTTAGGGGACGGGGACGGTTTAGGGTCCAGGTGAGGGTACGACAACGCTTTAGGGGGAGCGTACGTGTGAGGGCGCGGGTTAGTGTTAGCGTACGGGTTAGGATTAGGGGACGGGTGAGGGTCAGGCTTCGGGGAAGGGTTAGGGTTAGGGTTCGGTCTAGGGTTAGGGTTAGGGGACGGGGACGGTTTAGGGTCCAGGTGAGGGTATGACAACGCTTTAGGGGGAGCGTATGTGTGAGGGTGCTGGTTAGTGTTAGCGTACGGGTTAGGATTAGGGGACGGGTGAGGGTCAGGCTTCGGGGAAGGGTTAGGGTTAGGGTTCGGGCTAGGGTTAGGGTTAGGGGACGGGGACGGTTTAGGGTCCACGTGAGGGTACGACAACGCTTTAGGGGGAGCGTACGTGTGAGGGCGCGGGTTAGTGTTAGCGTACGGGTTAGGATTAGGGGACGTGTGAGGGTCAGGCTTCGGGGAAGGTTTAGGGTTAGGGTTCGGGCTAGGGTTAGGGTTAGGGGATGGGGACGGTTTAGGGTCCAGGTGAGGGTTCGACAACGCTTTAGGGGGAGCCTACGTGTGAGGGCGCGGGTTAGCATTAGCGTACGGGTTAGGATTAGGGGACAGGTGAGGGTCAGGTTTCGGGGAAGGTTTAGGATTAGGGTTCGGGCTAGGGTTAGGGTTAGGGGACGGGGACGGTTTAGGGTCCAGGTGAGGGTACGACAACGCGTTAGGGGGAGCGTACGTGTGAGGGCGCGGGTTAGTGTTAGCGTACGGGTTAGGATTAGGGGACGGGTGAGGGTCAGGCTTCGGGGAAGGGTTAGGGTTAGGGTTCGGGCTAGGGTTAGGGTTAGGGGACGGGGACGGTTTAGGGTCCAGGTGAGGGTACGACAACGCTTTAGGGGGAGCGTACGTGTGAGGGCGCGGTTTAGTGTTAGCGTACGGGTTAGGATTAGGGGACGGGTGAGGGTCAGGCTTCGGGGAAGGGTTAGGGTTAGGGTTCGGGCTATTGTTAGGGTTGGGGACGGGGACGGTTTAGGGTCCAGGTGAGGGTACGACAACGCTTTAGGGGGAGCGTACGTGTGAGGGCGCGGGTTAGTGTTAGCGTACGGGTTAGGATTAGGGGACGGGTGAGGGTCAGGCTTCGGGGAAGGGTTAGGGTTAGGGTTCGGTCTAGGGTTAGGGTTAGGGGACGGGGACGGTTTAGGGTCCAGGTGAGGGTATGACAACGCTTTAGGGGGAGCGTATGTGTGAGGGTGCTGGTTAGTGTTAGCGTACGGGTTAGGATTAGGGGACGGGTGAGGGTCAGGCTTCGGGGAAGGGTTAGGGTTAGGGTTCGGGCTAGGGTTAGGGTTAGGGGACGGGGACGGTTTAGGGTCCACGTGAGGGTACGACAACGCTTTAGGGGGAGCGTACGTGTGAGGGCGCGGGTTAGTGTTAGCGTACGGGTTAGGATTAGGGGACGGGTGAGGGTCAGGCTTCGGGGAAGGTTTAGGGTTAGGGTTCGGGCTAGGGTTAGGGTTAGGGGACGGGGACGGTTTAGGGTCCAGGTGAGGGTTCGACAAAGCTTTAGGGGGAGCCTACGTGTGAGGGCGCGGGTTAGCATTAGCGTACGGGTTAGGATTAGGGGACAGGTGAGGGTCAGGTTTCGGGGAAGGTTTAGGATTAGGGTTCGGGCTAGGGTTAGGGTTAGGGGACGGGGACGGTTTAGGGTCCAGGTGAGGGTACGACAACGCGTTAGGGGGAGCGTACGGGTGAGGGCGTGGGTTAGTGTTAGCGTACGGGTTAGGATTAGGGGACGGGTGAGGGTCAGGCTTCGGGGAAGGGTTAGGGTTAGGGTTCCGGCTAGGGTTAGGGTTAGGGGACGGGGACGGTTTAGGGTCCAGGTGAGGGTACGACAACGCTTTAGGGCGAGCGTACGTGTGAGGGCGTGGGTTAGTGTTAGCGTACTGGTTAGGATTAGGGGACGGGTGAGGGTCAGGCTTCGGGGAAGGGTTAGGGTTACGGTTCGGGCTAGGGTTAGGGTTAGGGGACGGGGACGGTTTAGGGTCCAGGTGAGGGTACGACAACGCTTTAGGGGGAGCGTACGTGTGAGGGCGCGGGTTAGTGTTAGCGTACGGGTTAGGATTAGGGGACGGGTGAGGGTCAGGCTTCGGGGAAGGGTTAGGGTTAGGGTTCGGGCTAGGGTTAGGGTTAGGGGTCGGGGACGGTTTAGGGTCCAGGTGAGGGTACGACAACGCTTTAGGGGGAGCGTACGTGTGAGGGCGCGGGTTAGTGTTAGCGTACGGGTTAGGATTAGGGGACGGGTGAGGGTCAGGCTTCGGGGAAGGGTTAGGGTTTGGGTTCAGGCTAGGGTTAGGGTTAGGGGACGGGGAAGGTTTAGTGTCCAGGGGAGGGTACGACAACGCTTTAGGGGGAGTGTACGTGTGAGGGCGCGGGATAGTGTTAGCGTACGGGTTAGGATTAGGGGACGGGTGAGGGTCAGGCTTCGGGGAAGGGTTAGGGTTAGGGTTCGGGCTAGGGTTAGGGTTAGGGGACGGGGACGGTTTAGGGTCCTGGTGAGGGTACGACAACGCTTTAGGGGGAGCGTACGTGTGAGGGCGCGGTTTAGTGTTAGCGTACGGGTTAGGATTAGGGGACGGGTGAGGGTCAGGCTTCGGGGAAGGGTTAGGGTTAGGGTTCGGGCTATTGTTAGGGTTGGGGACGGGGACGGTTTAGGGTCCAGGTGAGGGTACGACAACGCTTTAGGGGGAGCGTACGTGTGAGGGCGCGGGTTAGTGTTAGCGTACGGGTTAGGATTAGGGGACGGGTGAGGGTCAGGCTTCGGGGAAGGGTTAGGGTTAGGGTTCGGTCTAGGGTTAGGGTTAGGGGACGGGGACGGTTTAGGGTCCAGGTGAGGGTACGATAACGCTTTAGGGGGAGCGTACGTGTGAGGGCGCGGGTTAGTGTTAGCGTACGGGTTAGGATTAGGGGACGGCTGAGGGTCAGGTTTCGGGGAAGGGTTAGGGTTAGCGTTCGGGCTAGGGTTAGGGTTAGGGGATGGGGACGGTTTAGGGTCCAGGTGAGGGTACGACAACGCTTTAGGGGGAGCATTCGAGTGAGGGCACGGGTTATTGGTAGCGTACGGAGTAGGATTAGGGGACGGCTGAGGGTCAGGCTTCGGGGAAGGGTTAGGGTTAGGGTTCGGGCTAGGGTTAGGGTTGGGGACGGGGACGGTTTAGGGTCCATGTGAGGGTACGACAACGATTTAGGGGGAGCGTACGTGTGAGGGCGCGGGTTAGTGTTAGCGTACGGGTTAGGATTAGGGGAAGGCTGAGGGTCAGGCTTCGGGGAAGGGTTAGGGTTAGGTATTGGGCTAGGGTTAGGATTAGGGGACGGGGACGGTTTAGGGTCCAGGTGAGGGTACGACAACGCTTTAGGGGGAGCGTACGTGTGAGGGCGTTGGTTATTGTTAGCGTACGGGTTAGGATTAGGGGACGGGTGAGGGTCAGGCTTCGGGGAAGGGTTAGGGTTTGGGTTCAGGCTAGGGTTAGGGTTAGGGGACGGGGAAGGTTTAGTGTCCAGGGGAGGGTACGACAACGCTTTAGGGGGAGTGTACGTGTGAGGGCGCGGGATAGTGTTAGCGTACGGGTTAGGATTAGGGGACGGGTGAGGGTCAGGCTTCGGGGAAGGGTTAGGGTTAGGGTTCGGGCTAGGGTTAGGGTTAGGGGACGGGGACGGTTTAGGGTCCAGGTGAGGGTACGACAACGCTTTAGGGGGAGCGTACGTGTGAGGGCGCGGTTTAGTGTTAGCGTACGGGTTAGGATTAGGGGACGGGTGAGGGTCAGGCTTCGGGGAAGGGTTAGGGTTAGGGTTCGGGCTATTGTTAGGGTTGGGGACGGGGACGGTTTAGGGTCCAGGTGAGGGTACGACAACGCTTTAGGGGGAGCGTACGTGTGAGGGCGCGGGTTAGTGTTAGCGTACGGGTTAGGATTAGGGGACGGGTGAGGGTCAGGCTTCGGGGAAGGGTTAGGGTTAGGGTTCGGTCTAGGGTTAGGGTTAGGGGACGGGGACGGTTTAGGGTCCAGGTGAGGGTATGACAACGCTTTAGGGGGAGCGTATGTGTGAGGGTGCTGGTTAGTGTTAGCGTACGGGTTAGGATTAGGGGACGGGTGAGGGTCAGGCTTCGGGGAAGGGTTAGGGTTAGGGTTCGGGCTAGGGTTAGGGTTAGGGGACGGGGACGGTTTAGGGTCCACGTGAGGGTACGACAACGCTTTAGGGGGAGCGTACGTGTGAGGGCGCGGGTTAGTGTTAGCGTACGGGTTAGGATTAGGGGACGGGTGAGGGTCAGGCTTCGGGGAAGGTTTAGGGTTAGGGTTCGGGCTAGGGTTAGGGTTAGGGGACGGGGACGGTTTAGGGTCCAGGTGAGGGTTCGACAACGCTTTAGGGGGAGCCTACGTGTGAGGGCGCGGGTTAGCATTAGCGTACGGGTTAGGATTAGGGGACAGGTGAGGGTCAGGTTTCGGGGAAGGTTTAGGATTAGGGTTCGGGCTAGGGTTAGGGTTAGGGGACGGGGACGGTTTAGGGTCCAGGTGAGGGTACGACAACGCGTTAGGGGGAGCGTACGTGTGAGGGCGCGGGTTAGTGTTAGCGTACGGGTTAGGATTAGGGGACGGGTGAGGGTCAGGCTTCGGGGAAGGGTTAGGGTTAGGGTTCGGGCTAGGGTTAGGGTTAGGGGACGGGGACGGTTTAGGGTCCAGGTGAGGGTACGACAACGCTTTAGGGGGAGCGTACGTGTGAGGGCGCGGTTTAGTGTTAGCGTACGGGTTAGGATTAGGGGACGGGTGAGGGTCAGGCTTCGGGGAAGGGTTAGGGTTAGGGTTCGGGCTATTGTTAGGGTTGGGGACGGGGACGGTTTAGGGTCCAGGTGAGGGTACGACAACGCTTTAGGGGGAGCGTACGTGTGAGGGCGCGGGTTAGTGTTAGCGTACGGGTTAGGATTAGGGGACGGGTGAGGGTCAGGCTTCGGGGAAGGGTTAGGGTTAGGGTTCGGTCTAGGGTTAGGGTTAGGGGACGGGGACGGTTTAGGGTCCAGGTGAGGGTATGACAACGCTTTAGGGGGAGCGTATGTGTGAGGGTGCTGGTTAGTGTTAGCGTACGGGTTAGGATTAGGGGACGGGTGAGGGTCAGGCTTCGGGGAAGGGTTAGGG
This sequence comes from Stenella coeruleoalba, assembly GCF_951394435.1. Lineage (NCBI taxonomy): Eukaryota > Metazoa > Chordata > Mammalia > Artiodactyla > Delphinidae > Stenella > Stenella coeruleoalba. The sequence continues at coordinate 31,538 of NW_027646088.1, read as the reverse complement.
TTAGGGTTCGGGCTAGGGTTAGGGTTAGGGGACGGGGACGGTTTAGGGTCCACGTGAGGGTACGACAACGCTTTAGGGGGAGCGTACGTGTGAGGGCGCGGGTTAGTGTTAGCGTACGGGTTAGGATTAGGGGACGGGTGAGGGTCAGGCTTCGGGGAAGGTTTAGGGTTAGGGTTCGGGCTAGGGTTAGGGTTAGGGGACGGGGACGGTTTAGGGTCCAGGTGAGGGTTCGACAACGCTTTAGGGGGAGCCTACGTGTGAGGGCGCGGGTTAGCATTAGCGTACGGGTTAGGATTAGGGGACAGGTGAGGGTCAGGTTTCGGGGAAGGTTTAGGATTAGGATTCGGGCTAGGGTTAGGGTTAGGGGACGGGGACGGTTTAGGGTCCAGGTGAGGGTACGACAACGCGTTAGGGGGAGCGTACGTGTGAGGGCGCGGGTTAGTGTTAGCGTACGGGTTAGGATTAGGGGACGGGTGAGGGTCAGGCTTCGGGGAAGGGTTAGGGTTAGGGTTCCGGCTAGGGTTAGGGTTAGGGGACGGGGACGGTTTAGGGTCCAGGTGAGGGTACGACAACGCTTTAGGGCGAGCGTACGTGTGAGGGCGTGGGTTAGTGTTAGCGTACTGGTTAGGATTAGGGGACGGGTGAGGGTCAGGCTTCGGGGAAGGGTTAGGGTTACGGTTCGGGCTAGGGTTAGGGTTAGGGGACGGGGACGGTTTAGGGTCCAGGTGAGGGTACGACAACGCTTTAGGGGGAGCGTACGTGTGAGGGCGCGGGTTAGTGTTAGCGTACGGGTTAGGATTAGGGGACGGGTGAGGGTCAGGCTTCGGGGAAGGGTTAGGGTTAGGGTTCGGGCTAGGGTTAGGGTTAGGGGTCGGGGACGGTTTAGGGTCCAGGTGAGGGTACGACAACGCTTTAGGGGGAGCGTACGTGTGAGGGCGCGGGTTAGTGTTAGCGTACGGGTTAGGATTTGGGGACGGCTGAGGGTCAGGCTTCGGGGAAGGGTTAGGGTTAGGGTTCGGGTTAGGGTTAGGGTTGGGGACGGGGACAGTTTAGACTCCAGGTGAGGGTACGACAACGCTTTAAAGGGAGCCTACGTGTGAGGGCGCGGGTTAGTGTTAGCGTACGGGTTAGGATTAGGGGACGGGTGAGGGTCAGGCTTCGGGGAAGGGTTAGGGTTAGGGTTCGGGCTAGGGTTAGGGTTAGGGGACGGGGACGGTTTAGGGTCCAGGTGAGGGTACGACAACGCTTTAGGGGGAGCGTACGTGTGAGGGCGCGGGTTAGTGTTAGCGTACGGGTTAGGATTAGGGGACGGCTGAGGGTCAGGCTTCGGGGAAGGGTTAGGGTTAGGGTTCGGGCTAGGGTTAGGGTTAGGGGACGGGGACGGTTTAGGGTCCAGGTGAGGGTACGACAACGCTTTAGGGGGAGCCTACGTGTGAGGGCATGGGTTAGTGTTAGCGTACGGGTTAGGATTAGGGGACGGCTGAGGGTCAGGCTTCGGGGAAGGGTTAGGGTTAGGGTTCGGGTTAGGGTTAGGATTGGGGACGGGGACAATTTAGGCTCCAGGTGAGGGTACGACAACGCTTTTGGGGGAGCGTACGTGTGAGGGCCTGGTTTAGTGTTAGCGTACGGTTTAGGATTAGGGGACGGGTGAGGGTCAGGCTTCAGGGAAGGGTTAGGGTTAGGGTTCGGGCTAGGGTTAGGGTTAGGGGACGGGGACGGTTTAGGGTCCAGGTGAGGGTACGACAACGCTTTAGGGGGAGCGTACGTGTGAGGGCGCGGGTTAGTGTTAGCGTACGGGTTAGGATTAGGGGACGGGTGAGGGTCAGGCTTCGGGGAAGGGTTAGGGTTGGGGTTCGGGCTAGGGTTAGGGTTAGGGGACGGGTACGGTTTAGGGTCCAGGTGAGGGTACGACAACGCTTTAGGAGGAGCGTACGTGTGAGGGCTCAGGTTAGTGTTAGCGTACGGGTTAGGATTAGGGGACGGCTGAGGGTCAGGCTTCGGGGAAGGGTTAGGGTTAGGGTTCGGGCTAGGGTTAGGGTTAGGGGACGGGGACGGTTTAGGGTCCTGGTGAGGGTACGACAACGCTTTAGGAGGAGCGTACGTGTGAGGGCGCAGGTGAGTGTTATGGTACGGGTTAGGATTAGGGGACGGCTGAGGGTCAGGCTTCGGGGAAGGGTTAGGGTTAGGGTTCGGGCTAGGGTTAGGGTTAGGGGACGGGGACGGTTTCGGGTCCAGGTGAGGGTACGACAATGCTTTAGGGGGAGCGTACGTGTGAGGGCGCGGGTTAGTGTTAGCGTACGGTTTAGGATTAGGGGACGGCTGAGGGTCAGGCTTCGGGGAAGGGTTAGGGTTAGGGTTCGGGCTAGGGTTAGGGTTAGGGGACGGGGACGGTTTAGGGTCCAGGTGAGGGTACGACAACGCTTTAGGGGGAGCGTACGTGTGAGGGCGCGGGTTAGTGTTAGTGTACAGGTTAGGATTAGGGGACGGGTGGGGGTCAGGCTTCGGGGAAGGATTAGGGTTAGGGTTCGGGCTATGGTTAGGGTTAGGGGACGGGGACGGTTTAGGGTCCAGGTGAGGGTACGACAACGCTTTAGGGGGAGCGTACGTGTGAGGGCGCGGGTTAGTGTTAGCGTACGGGTTAGGATTAGGGGACGGGTGAGGGTCAGGCTTCGGGGAAGGGTTAGGGTTAGGGTTCGGGCTAGGGTTAGGGTTAGGGGACGGGGACGGTTTAGGGTCCAGGTGAGGGTACGACAACGCTTTAGGGGGAGCGTACGTGTGAGGGCGCGGGTTAGTGTTAGCGTACGGGTTTGGATTAGGGGACGGGTGAGGGTCAGGCTTCGGAGAAGGATTAGGGTTAGGGTTCAGGCTAGGATTACGGTTAGGGGACGGGGACGGTTTAGGGTCCAGGTGAGGGTACGACAACGCTTTAGGGGGAGCGTACGTGTGAGGGCGCGGGTTAGTGTTAGCGTACGGGTTAGGATTAAGGGACGGGTGAGGGTCAGGCTTCGGGGTAGGGTTAGGGTTAGGGTTCGGGCTAGGGTTAGGGTTAGGGGACGGTTACGGTTTAGGGTTCAGGTGAGGGTACGACAACGCTTTAGGGGGAGCGTACGTGTGAGGGCGCGGGTTAGTGTTAGCGTACGGGTTAGGATTAGGGGACGGGTGAGGGTCAGGCTTCGGGGAAGGGTTAGGGTTAGGGTTCGGGCTAGGGTTAGGGTTAGGGGACGGGGACGGTTTAGGGTCCAGGTGAGGGTACGACAACGCTTTAGGGGGAGCGTACGTGTGAGGGCGCGGGTTAGTGTTAGCGTACGGGTTAGGATTAGGGGACGGGTGAGGGTCAGGCTTCAGGGAAGGGTTAGGGTTAGGGTTCGGGCTAGGGTTAGGGTTAGGGGACGGGGACGGTTTAGGGTCCACGTGAGGGTACGACAACGCTTTAGGGGGAGCGTACGTGTGAGGGCGCGGGTTAGTCTTAGCGTACGGGTTAGGATTAGGGGACGGCTGAGGGTCAGGCTTCGGGGAAGGGTTAGGGTTAGGGTTCGGACTAGGGTTATGGTTAGGGGACGGGGACGGTTTAGGGTCCAGGTGAGGGTACGACAACGCTTTAGGGGGAGCGTACGTGTGAGGGCGCGGGTTAGTGTTAGCGTACGGGTTAGGATTAGGGGACGGGTGAGGGTCAGGCTTCGGGGAAGGGTTAAGGTTAGGGTTCGGGCTAGGGTTAGGGTTAGGGGACGGGGACGGTTTAGGGTCCAGGTGAGGGTACGACAACGCTTTAAGGGGAGCGTACGTGTGAGGGCGCGGGTTAGTGTTAGCATACGGGTTAGGATTAGGGGACGGGTGAGGGTCAGGCTTCGGGGAAGGGTTAGGGTTAGGGTTCGGGCTAGGGTTAGGGTTAGGGGACGGGGACGGTTTAGGGTCCAGGTGAGGGTACGATAACGCTTTAGGGGGAGCGTACGTGTGAGGGCGCGGGTTAGTGTTAGCGTACGGGTTAGGATTAGGGGACGGCTGAGGGTCAGGCTTCGGGGAAGGGTTAGGGTTAGGGTTCGGGCTAGGGTTAGGGTTAGGGGATGGGGACGGTTTAGGGTCCAGGTGAGGGTACGACAACGCTTTAGGGGGAGCGTACGAGTGAGGGCACGGGCTAGTGTTAGCGTACGGGTTAGGATTAGGGGACGGCTGAGGGTCAGGCTTCGGGGAAGGGTTAGGGTTAGGGTTCGGGCTAGGGTTAGGGTTGGGGACGGGGACGGTTTAGGGTCCAGGTGAGGGTACGACAACGATTTAGGGGGAGCGTACGTGTGAGGGCGCAGGTTAGTGTTAGCGTACGGGTTAGGATTAGGGGAAGGCTGAGGGTCAGGCTTCGGGGAAGGGTTAGGGTTAGGTATCGGGCTAGGGTTAGGATTAGGGGACGGGGACGGTTTAGGGTACAGGTGAGGGTACGACAATGCTTTAGGGGGAGCGTACGTGTGAGGGCGTGGGTTAGTGTTAGCGTACGGGTTAGGATTAGGGGACGGGTGAGGGTCAGGCTTCGGGGAAGGGTTAGGGTTAGGGTTCGGGCTAGGGTTAGGGTTAGGGGACGGGGAAGGTTTAGTGTCCAGGTGAGGGTACGACAACGCTTTAGGGGGAGCGTACGTGTGAGGGCGCGGGTTAGTGTTAGCGTACGGGTTAGGATTAGGGGACGGGTGAGGGTCAGGCTTCGGGGAAGGGTTAGGGTTAGGGTTCGGGCTAGGGTTAGGGTTAGGGGATGGGGACGGTTTAGGGTCCAGGTGAGGGTACGACAATGCTTTAGGGGGAGCGTACGTGTGAGGGCGCGGTTTAGTGTTAGCGTACGGGTTAGGATTAGGGGACGGGTGAGGGTCAGGCTTCGGGGAAGGGTTAGGGTTAGGGTTCGGGCTAGGATTACGGTTGGGGACGGGGACGGTTTAGGGTCCAGGTGAGGGTACGACAACGCTTTAGGGGGAGCGTACGTGTGAGGGCGCGGATTAGTGTTAGCGTACGGGTTAGGATTAGGGGACGGGTGAGGGTCAGGCTTCGGGGCAGGGTTAGGGTTAGGGTTCGGGCTAGGGTTAGGGTTAGGGGACGGGGACGGTTTAGGGTCCAGGTGAGGGTACGACAACGCTTTAGGGGGAGCGTACGTGTGAGGGCGCGGGTTAGTGTTAGCGTACGGGTTAGGATTAGGGGATGGGTGAGGGTCAGGCTTGGGGGAAGTGTTAGGTTTAGGGTTCGGGCTAGGGTTAGGGTTAGGGGATGGGGACGGTTTAGGGTCCAGGTGAGGGTACGACAACGCTTTAGGGGGAGCGTACGTGTGAGGGCGCGGGTTAGTGTTAGCGTACGGTTTAGGATTAGGGGACGGGTGAGGGTCAGGCTTCGGGGAAGGGTTAGGGTTAGGGTTCGGGCTAGGGTTAGGGTTAGGGGACGGGGACGGTTTAGGGTCCAGGTGAGGGTACGACAATGCTTTAGGGGGAGCGTACGTGTGAGGGCGCGGGTTAGTGTTAGCGTACGGGTTAGGATTAGGGGATGGGTGAGGGTCAGGCTTGGGGGAAGTGTTAGGGTTAGGGTTCGGGCTAGGGTTATGGTTAGGGGATGGGGACGGTTTAGGGTCCACGTGAGGGTACGACAACGATTTAGGGGGAGCGTAGGTGTGAGGGCGCGGGTTAGTGTTAGCGTACGGGTTAGGATTAGGGGACGGGTGAGGGTCAGGCTTCGGGGAAGGGTTAGGGTTAGGGTTCGGGCTAGGGTTAGGGTTAGGGGACGGGGACGGTTTAGGGTCCAGGTGAGGGTACGACAACGCTTTAGGGGGAGCGTACGTGTGAGGGCGCGTGTTAGTGTTAGCGTACGGGTTAGGATTAGGGGACGGCTGAGGGTCAGGCTTCGGGGAAGGGTTAGGGTTAGGGTTCGGGCTAGGGTTAGGGTTAGGGGACGGGGACGGTTTAGGGTCCACGTGAGGGTACGACAACGCTTTAGGGGGAGCGTACGTGTGAGGGCGCGGGTTAGTGTTAGCGTACGGGTTAGGATTAGGGGACGGGTGAGGGTCAGGCTTGGGGGAAGGGTTAGGGTTAGGGTTCGGGCTAGGGTTAGGGTTAGGGGACGGGGACGGTTTAGGGTCCAGGTGAGGGTACGACAACGCTTTAGGGGGAGCGTACGTGTGAGGGCGCGGGTTAGTGTTAGCGTACGGGTTAGGATTAGGGGACGGCTGAGGGTCAGGCTTCGGGGAAGGGTTAAGGTTAGGGTTCGGGCTAGGGTTAGGGTTAGGGGACGGGGACGGTTTAGGGTCCAGGTGAGGGTACGACAACGCTTTAGGGGGAGCGTACGTGTGAGGGCGCGGGTTAGTGTTAGCGTACGGGTTAGGATTAGGGGACGGGTGAGGGTCAGGCTTCGGGGAAGGGTTAGGGTTAGGTATCGGGTTAGGGTTAGGGTTAGGGGACGGGGACGGTTTAGGGTCCAGGTGAGGGTACGACAACGCTTTAGGGGGAGCGTACGTGTGAGGGCGCGGGTTAGTGTTAGCGTACGGTTTAGTATTAGGGCACGGCTGAGGGTCAGGCTTCGGGGAAGGGTTAGGGTTAGGGTTCGGGCTAGGGTTAGGGTTAGGGGACGGGGACGGTTTAGGGTCCAGGTGAGGGTACGACAACGCTTTAGGGGGAGCGTACGTGTGAGGGCGCGGGTTAGTGTTAGCGTACGGGTTAGGATTAGGGGACGGCTGAGGGTCAGGCTTCGGGGAAGGGTTAGGGTTAGGGTTCGGGCTAAGGTTAGGGTTAGGGGACGGGGACGGTTTAGGGTCCAGGTGAGGGTACGACAACGCTTTAGGGGGAGCGTACGTGTGAGGGCGCGGGTTAGTGTTAGCGTACGGGTTAGGATTAGGGGACGGGTGAGGGTCAGGCTTCGGGGAAGGGTTAGGGTTAGGGTTCGGGCTAGGGTTAGGGTTAGGGGACGGGGACGGTTTAGGGTCCAGGTGAGGGTACGACAACGCTTTAGTGGGAGCGTACGTGTGAGGGCGCGGGTTAGTGTTAGCGTCCGGGTTAGGATTAGGGGACGGGTGAGGGTCAGGCTTCGGGGAAGGGTTAGGGTTAGGGTTCGGGCTAGGGTTAGGGTTAGGGCACGGGGACGGTTTAGGGTCCAGGTGAGGGTACGACAATGCTTTAGGGGGAACGTACGTGTGAGGGCACGGGTTAGTGTTAGCGTACGGGTTAGGATTAGGGGACGGCTGAGGGTCAGGCTTCGGGGAAGGGTTAAGGTTAGGGTTCGGGCTAGGGTTAGGGTTAGGGGACGGGGACGGTTTAGGGTCCAGGTGAGGGTACGACAATGCTTTAGGGGGAGCGTACGTGTGAGGGCGCGGGTTAGTGTTAGCGTACGGGTTAGGATTAGGGGACGGGTGAGGGTCAGGCTTCGGGGAAGGGTTAGGGTTAGGGTTCGGGCTAGGGTTAGGGTTAGGGGACGGGGACGGTTTAGGGTCCAGGTGAGGGTACGACAACGCTTTAGGGGGAGCGTACGTGTGAGGGCGCGGGTTAGTGTTAGCGTACGGGTTAGGATTAGGGGACGGGTGAGGGTCAGGCTTGGGGGAAGTGTTAGGGTTAGGGTTCGGGCTAGGGTTAGGGTTAGGGGATGGGGACGGTTTAGGGTCCATGTGAGGGTACGACAACGCTTTAGGGGGAGCGTACGTGTGAGGGCGCGGGTTAGTGTTAGCGTACGTGTTAGGATTAGGGGACGGGTGAGGGTCAGGCTTCGGGGAAGGGTTAGGGTTAGGGTTCGGGCTAGGGTTAGGGTTAGGGGACGGGGACGGTTCAGGGTCCAGGTGAGGGTACGACAACGCTTTAGGGGGAGCGTACGTGTGAGGGCGCGGGTTAGTGTTAGCGTACGGGTTAGGATTAGGGGACGGCTGAGGGTCAGGCTTCGGGGAAGGGTTAAGGTTAGGGTTCGGGCTAGGGTTAGGGTTAGGGGACGGGGACGGTTTAGGGTACAGGTGAGGGTACGACAACGCTTTAGGGGGAGCGTACGTGTGAGGGCGCGGGTTAGTGTTATCGTACGGGTTAGGATTAGGGGACGGGTGGGGGTCAGGCTTCGGGGAAGGGTTAGGGTTAGGGTTCGGGCTAGGGTTAGGGTTAGGGGACGGGGACGGTTTAGGGTCCAGGTGAGGGTACGACAACGCTTTCGGGGGAGCGTACGTGTGAGGGCGCGGGTTAGTGTTAGCTTTCGGGTTAGGATTAGGGGACGGGTGAGGGTCAGGCTTCGGGGAAGGGTTAGGGTTAGGGTTCGGGCTAGGGTTAGGGTTAGGGGACGGGGACGGTTTAGGGTCCAGGTGAGGGTACGACAACGCTTTAGGGGGAGCGTACGTGTGAGGGCGCGGGTTAGTGTTAGCGTACGGGTTAGGATTAGGGGACGGCTGAGGGTCAGGCTTCGGGGAAGGGTTAAGGTTAGGGTTCGGGCTAGGGTTAGGGTTAGGGGACGGGGACGGTTTAGGGTCCAGGTGAGGGTACGACAACGCTTTAGGGGGTCGTACGTGTGAGGGCGCGGGTTAGTGTTAGCGTACGGGTTAGGATTAGGGGACGGGTGAGGGTCAGGCTTCGGGGAAGGGTTAGGGTTAGGGTTCGGGCTAGGGTTAGGGTTAGGGGACGGGGACGGCTTAGGGTCCAGGTGAGGGTACGACAACGCTTTAGGGGGAGCGTACGTGTGAGGGTGCGGGTTAGTGTTAGCGTACGGTTTAGTATTAGGTCACGGCTGAGGGTCAGGTTTCAGGGAAGGGTTAGGGTTAGGGTTCGGGCTAGGGTTAGGTTTAGGGGACGGGGACGGTTTAGGGTCCAGGTGAGGGTACGACAACGCTTTAGGGGGAGCGTACGTGTGAGGGCGCGGGTTAGTGTTAGCGTACGGGTTAGGATTAGGGGACGGGTGAGGGTCAGGCTTCGGGGAAGGGTTAGGGTTAGGGTTCGGGCTAGGGTTAGGGTTAGGGGACGGGGACGGTTTAGGGTCCAGGTGAGGGTACGACAACGCTTTAGGGGGAGCGTACGTTTGAGGGCGCGGGTTCGTGTTAGCATACGGGTTAGGATTAGGGGACGGGTGAGGGTCAGGCTTCGGGGAAGGGTTAGGGTTAGGGTTCGGTCTAGGGTTAGGGTTAGGGGACGGGGACGGTTTAGGGTCCAGGTGAGGGTACGACAACGCTTTAGGGGGAGCCTAAGTGTGAGGGCGCGGGTTAGTGTTAGCGTACGGGTTAGGATTAGGGGACGGGTGAGGGTCAGGCTTCGGGGAAGGGTTAGGGTTAGGGTTCGGGCTAGGGTTAGGGTTGGGGACGGGGACGGTTTAGGGTCCACGTGAGGGTACGACAACGCTTTAGGGGGAGCGTACGTGTGAGGGTGCGGGTTAGTGTTAGCGTACAGGTTAGGATTAGGGGACGGGTGAGGGTCAGGCTTCGGGAAGGGTTAGGGTTAGGGTTCGGGCTAGGGTTAGGGTTAGGGGACGGGGACGGTTTAGGGTCCAGGTGAGGGTACGACAACGCTTTAGGGGGAGCGTACGTGTGAGGGCGCGGGTTAGTGTTAGCGTACGGGTTAGGATTAGGGGACGGGTGAGGGTCAGGCTTTAGGTAAGTGTTGGGGTTAGGGTTAGGTCTGGGGTTAGGGTTAGGTCTATGGTTAGGGTTAGGGGACGGGGATGGTTTAGGGTACAATTTAGGGTACGACAGCGGTTTAGGGTGAGCGCATGTGTTAGGGTATGGGTTAGTGTTAGCGTACGGTTTATGATTAGGGGACGGATTAGGGTAAGGTTTCAGGTAAGGGTTAGTGTTAGAGTTAGGGCTCGTGTGAGGTTTAAGGAACGGGGACGGTTTACGGTACAGCTTACGGTACGACAACGGTTTAGGGTGAGCATACCTGTTAGGGTACGGGTTATTGTTCGCGTACGGGTTAGGATTAGGGGACGGTTTAGGGTAAGGCTTCTGGTAAGGGTTAGGGTTAGGGTTCGGGCTAGGGTTAGGGTTAGAGGACGGGGACGGTTTAGGGTCCAGGTGAGGGTACGACAACGCTTTAGGGGGAGCGTACGTGTGAGGGCGTGGGTTAGTGTTAGCGTACGGGTTAGGATTAGGGGACGGGTGAGGGTCAGGCTTCGGGGAAGGGTTAGGGTGAGGGTTCGGGCTAGGGTTAGGGTTAGGGGACGGGGACGGTTTAGGGTCCAGGTGAGGGTACGACAACGCGTTAGGGGGAGCGTACGTGAGAGGGCGTGGGTTAGTGTTAGCGTACGGGTTAGGATTAGGGGACGGCTGAGGGTCAGGCTTCGGGGAAGGGTTAGGGTTAGGGTTCGGGCTAGGGTTAGGGTTAGGGGACGGGGACGGTTTAGGGTCCAGGTGAGGGTACGACAACGCTTTAGGGGGAGCGTACGTGTGAGGGCGCGGTTTAGTGTTAGCGTACGGGTTAGGATTAGGGGACGGCTGAGGGTCAGGCTTCGGGGAAGGGTTAGGGTTAGGGTTCGGGCTAGGGTTAGGGTTGGGGACGGGGACAGTTTAGGGTCCAGGTGAGGGTACGACAACGCTTTAGGGGGAGCGTACGTGTGAGGGCGCGGGTTAGTGTTAGCGTACGGGTTAGGATTAGGGGACGGGTGAGGGTCAGGCTTCAGGTAAGTGTTGGGGTTAGGGTTAGGGCTGGGGTTAGGGTTAGGTCTAGGGTTAGGGTTAGGGGACGGGGATGGTTTAGGGTACAATTTAGGGTACGACAGCGGTTTAGGGTGAGCGCATGTGTTAGGGTATGGGTTAGTGTTAGCGTACGGGTTAGGATTAGGGGACGGATTAGGGTAAGGTTTCAGGTAAGGGTTAGTGTTAGGGTTAGGGCTCGTGTGAGGGTTAAGGAACGGGGACGGTTTACGGTACAGCTTACGGTACGACAACGGTTTAGGGTGAGCATACCTGTTAGGGTACGGGTTATTGTTCGTGTACGGGTTAGGATTAGGGGACGGTTTAGGGTAAGGCTTCTGGTAAGGGTTAGGGTTAGGGTTCGGGCTAGGGTTAGGGTTAGAGGACGGGGACGGTTTAGGGTCCAGGTGAGGGTACGACAACGCTTTAGGGGGAGCGTACGTGTGAGGGCGCGGGTTAGTGTTAGCGTACGGGTTAGGATTAGGGGACGGGTGAGGGTCAGGCTTCGGGGAAGGGTTAGGGTGAGGGTTCGGGCTAGGGTTAGGGTTAGGGGACGGGGACAGTTTAGGGTCCAGGTGAGGGTACGACAACGCGTTAGGGGGAGCGTACGTGTGAGGGCGTGGGTTAGTGTTAGCGTACGGGTTAGGATTAGGGGACGGCTGAGGGTCAGGCTTCGGGGAAGGGTTAGGGTTAGGGTTCGGGCTAGGGTTAGGGTTAGGGGACGGGGACGGTTTAGGGTCCAGGTGAGGGTACGACAACGCTTTAGGGGGAGCGTACGTGTGAGGGCGCGGGTTAGTGTTAGCGTACGGGTTAGGATTAGGGGACTGCTGAGGGTCAGGCTTCGGGGAAGATTTAGGGTTAGGGTTCGGGCTAGGGTTAGGGTTAGGGGATGGGGACGGTTTAGGGTCCAGGTGAGGGTACGACAACGCTTTAGGGGGAGCGTACGAGTGAGGGCACGGGCTAGTGTTAGCGTACGGGTTAGGATTAGGGGAAGGCTGAGGGTCAGGCTTCGGGGAAGGGTTAGGGTTAGGTATCGGGCTAGGGTTAGGATTAGGGGACGGGGACGGTTTAGGGTCCAGGTGAGGGTACGACAACGCTTTAGGGGGAGCGTACGTGTGAGGGCGTGGGTTAGTGTTAGCGTACGGGTTAGGATTAGGGGACGGGTGAGGGTCAGGCTTCGGGGAAGGGTTAGGGTTAGGGTTCGGGCTAGGGTTAGGGTTAGGGGATGGGGACGGTTTAGGGTCCAGGTGAGGGTACGACAATGCTTTAGGGGGAGCGTACGTGTGAGGGCGCGGTTTAGTGTTAGCGTACGGGTTAGGATTAGGGGACGGGTGAGGGTCAGGCTTGGGGGAAGTGTTAGGGTTAGGGTTCGGGCTAGGATTACGGTTGGCGACGGGGACGGTTTAGGGTCCAGGTGAGGGTACGACAACGCTTTAGGGGGAGCGTACGTGTGAGGGCGCGGATTAGTGTTAGCGTACGGGTTAGGATTAGGGGACGGGTGAGGGTCAGGCTTCTGGGAAGGGTTAGGGTTAGGGTTCGGGCTAGGGTTAGGGTTAGGGGACGGGGACGGTTTAGGGTCCAGGTGAGGGTACGACAACGCTTTAGGGGGAGCGTACGTGTGAGGGTGCGGGTTAGTGTTAGCGTACGGGTTAGGATTAGGGGACGGGTGAGGGTCAGGCTTCGGGGCAGGGTTAGGGTTAGGGTTCGGGCTAGGGTTAGGGTTAGGGGACGGGGACGGTTTAGGGTCCAGGTGAGGGTACGACAACGCTTTAGGGGGAGCGTACGTGTGAGGGCGCGGGTTAGTGTTAGCGTACGGTTTAGGATTAGGGGACGGGTGAGGGTCAGGCTTCGGGGAAGGGTTAGGGTTAGGGTTCGGGCTAGGGTTAGGGTTAGGGGACGGGGACGGTTTAGGGTCCAGGTGAGGGTACGACAACGCTTTAGGGGGAGCGTACGTGTGAGGGCGCGGGTTAGTGTTAGCGTACGGGTTAGGATTAGGGGATGGGTGAGGGTCAGGCTTGGGGGAAGTGTTAGGGTTAGGGTTCGGGCTAGGGTTATGGTTAGGGGATGGGGACGGTTTAGGGTCCACGTGAGGGTACGACAACGCTTTAGGGGGAGCGTACGTGTGAGGGCGCGGGTTAGTGTTAGCGTACGGGTTAGGATTAGGGGACGGGTGAGGGTCAGGCTTCGGGGAAGGGTTAGGGTTAGGGTTCGGGCTAGGGTTAGGGTTAGGGGACGGGGACGGTTTAGGGTCCAGGTGAGGGTACGACAACGCTTTAGGGGGAGCCTACGTGTGAGGGCGCGTGTTAGTGTTAGCGTACGGGTTAGGATTAGGGGACGGCTGAGGGTCAGGCTTCGGGGAAGGGTTAGGGTTAGGGTTCGGGCTAGGGTTAGGGTTAGGGGACGGGGACGGTTTAGGGTCCAGGTGAGGGTACGACAACGCTTTAGGGGGAGCGTACGTGTGAGGGCGCGGGTTAGTGTTAGCGTACGGGTTAGGATTAGGGGACGGTTGAGGGTCAGGCTTCGGAGAAGGGTTAGGGTTAGGGTTCGGGCTAGGGTTAGGGTTAGGGGACGGGGACGGTTTAGGGTCCAGGTGAGGGTACGACAACGCTTTAGGGGGAGCGTACGTGTGAGGGCGCGGGTTAGTGTTAGCGTACGGGTTAGGATTAGGGGACGGCTGAGGGTCAGGCTTCGGGGAAGGGTTAAGGTTAGGGTTCGGGCTAGGGTTAGGGTTAGGGGACGGGGACGGTTTAGGGTCCAGGTGAGGGTACGACAACGCTTTAGGGGGAGCGTACGTGTGAGGGCGCGGGTTAGTGTTAGCGTACGGGTTAGGATTAGGGGACGGCTGAGGGTCAGTCTTCGGGGAAGGGTTAGGGTTAGGGTTCGGGCTAGGGTTAGGGTTAGGGGACGGGGACGGTTTAGGGTCCAGGTGAGGGTACGACAACGCTTTAGGGGGAGCGTACGTGTGAGGGCGTGGGTTAGTGTTAGCGTACGGTTTAGTATTAGGGCACGGCTGAGGGTCAGGCTTCGGGGAAGGGTTAGGGTTAGGGTTCGGGCTAGGGTTAGGGTTAGGGGACGGGGACGGTTTAGGGTCCAGGTGAGGGTACGACAACGCTTTAGTGGGAGCGTACGTGTGAGGGCGCGGGTTAGTGTTAGCGTACGGGTTAGGATTAGGGGACGGGTGAGGGTCAGGCTTCGGGGAAGGGTTAGGGTTAGGGTTCTTGCTAGGGTTAGGGTTAGGGCACGGGGACGGTTTAGGGTCCAGGTGAGGGTACGACAATGCTTTAGGGGGAGCGTACGTGTGAGAGCACGGGTTAGTGTTAGCGTACGGGTTAGGATTAGGGGACGGCTGAGGGTCAGGCTTCGGGGAAGGGTTAAGGTTAGGGTTCGGGCTAGGGTTAGGGTTAGGGGACAGGGACGGTTTAGGGTCCAGGTGAGGGTACGACAATGCTTTAGGGGGAGCGTACGTGTGAGGGCGCGGGTTAGTGTTAGCGTACGGGTTAGGATTAGGGGACGGGTGAGGGTCAGGCTTCGGGGAAGGGTTAGGGTTAGGGTTCGGGCTAGGGTTAGGGTTAGGGGACGGGGACGGTTTAGGGTCCAGGTGAGGGTACGACAACGCTTTAGGGGGAGCGTACGTGTGAGGGCGCGGGTTAGTGTTAGCGTACGGGTTAGGATTAGGGGATGGGTGAGGGTCAGGCTTGGGGGAAGTGTTAGGGTTAGTTTTCGGGCTAGGGTTAGGGTTAGGGGATGGGGACGGTTTAGGGTCCACGTGAGGGTACGACAACGCTTTAGGGGGAGCGTACGTGTGAGGGCGCGGGTTAGTGTTAGCGTACGGGTTAGGATTAGGGGACGGGTGAGGGTCAGGCTTCGGGGAAGGGTTAGGGTTAGGGTTTGGGCTAGGGTTAGGGTTAGGGGACGGGGACGGTTCAGGGTCCAGGTGAGGGTACGACAACGCTTTAGGGGGAGCGTACGTGTGAGGGCGCGGGTTAGTGTTAGCGTACGGGTTAGGATTAGGGGACGGCTGAGGGTCAGGCTTCGGGGAAGGGTTAAGGTTAGGGTTCGGGCTAGGGTTATGGTTAGGGGACGGGGACGGTTTAGGGTACAGGTGAGGGTACGACAACGCTTTAGGGGGAGCGTACGTGTGAGGGCGCGGGTTAGTGTTAGCGTACGGGTTAGGATTAGGGGACGGGTGGGGGTCAGGCTTCGGGGAAGGGTTAGGGTTAGGGTTCGGGCTAGGGTTAGGGTTAGGAGACGGGGACGGTTTAGGGTCCAGGTGAGGGTACGACAACGCTTTAGGGGGAGCGTACGTGTGAGGGCGCGGTTTAGTGTTAGCTTTCGGGTTAGGATTAGGGGACGGGTGAGGGTCAGGCTTCGGGGAAGGGTTAGGGTTAGGGTTCGGGCTAGGGTTAGGGTTAGGGGACGGGGACAGTTTAGGGTCCAGGTGAGGGTACGACAACGCGTTAGTGGGAGCGTACGGGTGAGGGCGTGGGTTAGTGTTAGCGTACGGGTTAGGATTAGGGGACGGCTGAAGGTCAGGCTTCGGGGAAGGGTTAGGGTTAGGGTTCGGGCTAGGGTTAGGGGTAGGGGACGGGGACGGTTTAGGGTCCAGGTGAGGGTACGACAACGCTTTAGGGGGAGCGTACGTGTGAGGGCGCGGGTTAGTGTTAGCGTACGGGTTAGGATTAGGGGACGGCTGAGGGTCAGGCTTCGGGGAAGGGTTAGGTTTAGGGTTCGGGCTAGGGTTAGGGTTAGGGGACGGGGACGGTTTAGGGTCCAGGTGAGGGTACGACAACGCTTTAGGGGGAGCGTACGTGTGAGGGCGCGGGTTAGTGTTAGCATACGGGTTAGGATTAGGGGACGGCTGAGGGTCAGGCTTCGGGGAAGGGTTAAGGTTAGGGTTCGGGCTAGGGTTAGGGTTAGGGGACGGGGACGGTTTAGGGTCCAGGTGAGGGTACGACAACGCTTTAGGGGGTCGTACGTGTGAGGGCGCGGGTTAGAGTTAGCGTACGGGTTAGGATTAGGGGACGGGTGAGGGTCAGGCTTCGGGGAAGGGTTAGGGTTAGGGTTCGGGCTAGGGTTAGGGTTAGGGGACGGGGACGGCTTAGGGTCCAGGTGAGGGTACGACAACGCTTAGGGGGAGCGTACGTGTGAGGGTGCGGGTTAGTGTTAGCGTACGGTTTAGTATTAGGTCACGGCTGAGGGTCAGGTTTCAGGGAAGGGTTAGGGTTAGGGTTCGGGCTAGGGTTAGGTTTAGGGGACGGGGACGGTTTAGGGTCCAGGTGAGGGTACGACAACGCTTTAGGGGGAGCGTACGTGTGAGGGCGCGGGTTAGTGTTAGCGTACGGGTTAGGATTAGGGGACGGGTGAGGGTCAGGCTTCGGGGAAGGGTTAGGGTTAGGGTTCGGGCTAGGGTTAGGGTTAGGGGACGGGGACGGTTTAGGGTCCAGGTGAGGGTACGACAACGCTTTAGGGGGAGCGTACGTGTGAGGGCGCGGGTTAGTGTTAGCGTACGGGTTAGGATTAGGGGACGGGTGAGGGTCAGGCTTCGGGGAAGGGTTAGGGTTAGGGTTCGGTCTAGGGTTAGGGTTAGGGGACGGAGACGGTTTAGGGTCCAGGTGAGGGTACGACAACGCTTTAGGGGGAGCCTACGTGTGAGGGCGCGGGTTAGTGTTAGCGTACGGGTTAGGATTAGGGGACGGGTGAGGGTCAGGCTTCGGGGAAGGGTTAGTGTTAGGGTTCGGGCTAGGGTTAGGGTTGGGGACGGTGACGGTTTATGGTCCACGTGAGGGTACGACAACGCTTTAGGGGGAGCGTACGTGTGAGGGCGCGGGTTAGTGTTAGCGTACAGGTTAGGATTAGGGGACGGGTGAGGGTCAGGCTTCGGGAAGGGTTAGGGTTAGGGTTCGGGCTAGGGTTAGGGTTAGGGGACGGGGACGGTTTAGGGTCCAGGTGAGGGTACGACAACGCTTTAGGGGGAGCGTACGTGTGAGGGCGCGGGTTAGTGTTAGCGTACGGGTTAGGATTAGGGGACGGGTGAGGGTCAGGGTTCAGGTAAGTGTTGGGGTTAGGGTTAGGTCTGGGGTTAGGGTTAGGTCTATGGTTAGGGTTAGGGGACGGGGATGGTTTAGGGTACAATTTAGGGTACGACAGCGGTTTAGGGTGAGCGCATGTGTTAGGGTATGGGTTAGTGTTAGCGTACGGGTTAGGATTAGGGGACGGATTAGGGTAAGGTTTCAGGTAAGGGTTAGTGTTAGAGTTAGGGCTCGTGTGAGGGTTAAGGAACGGGGACGGTTTACGGTACAGCTTACGGTACGACAACGGTTTAGGGTGAGCATACCTGTTAGGGTACGGGTTATTGTTCGCATACGGGTTAGGATTAGGGGACGGTTTAGGGTAAGGCTTCTGGTAAGGGTTAGGGTTAGGGTTCGGGCTAGGGTTAGGGTTAGAGGACGGGGACGGTTTAGGGTCCAGGTGAGGGTACGACAACGCTTTAGGGGGAGCGTACGTGTGAGGGCGCGGGTTAGTGTTAGCGTACGGGTTAGGATTAGGGGACGGCTGAGGGTCAGGCTTCGGGGAAGGGTTAGGGTTAGGGTTCGGGCTAGGGTTAGGGTTGGGGACAGGGACAGTTTAGGGTCCAGGTGAGGGTACGACAACGCTTTAGGGGGAGCGTACGTGTGAGGGCGCGGGTTAGTGTTAGCGTACGGGTTAGGATTAGGGGACGGGTGAGGGTCAGGCTTCAGGTAAGTGTTGGGGTTAGGGTTAGGTCTGGGGTTAGGGTTAGGTCTATGGTTAGGGTTAGGGGACGGGGATGGTTTAGGGTACAATTTAGGGTACGACAGCGGTTTAGGGTGAGCGCATGTGTTAGGGTATGGGTTAGTGTTAGCGTACGGTTTATGATTAGGGGACGGATTAGGGTAAGGTTTCAGGTAAGGGTTAGTGTTAGAGTTAGGGCTCGTGTGAGGTTTAAGGAACGGGGACGGTTTACGGTACAGCTTACGGTACGACAACGGTTTAGGGTGAGCATACCTGTTAGGGTACGGGTTATTGTTCGCGTACGGGTTAGGATTAGGGGACGGTTTAGGGTAAGGCTTCTGGTAAGGGTTAGGGTTAGGGTTCGGGCTAGGGTTAGGGTTAGAGGACGGGGACGGTTTAGGGTCCAGGTGAGGGTACGACAACGCTTTAGGGGGAGCGTACGTGTGAGGGCGTGGGTTAGTGTTAGCGTACGGGTTAGGATTAGGGGACGGGTGAGGGTCAGGCTTCGGGGAAGGGTTAGGGTGAGGGTTCGGGCTAGGGTTAGGGTTAGGGGACGGGGACAGTTTAGGGTCCAGGTGAGGGTACGACAACGCGTTAGGGGGAGCGTACGTGAGAGGGCGTGGGTTAGTGTTAGCGTACGGGTTAGGATTAGGGGACGGCTGAGGGTCAGGCTTCGGGGAAGGGTTAGGGTTAGGGTTCGGGCTAGGGTTAGGGTTAGGGGACGGGGACGGTTTAGGGTCCAGGTGAGGGTACGACAACGCTTTAGGGGGAGCGTACGTGTGAGGGCGCGGTTTAGTGTTAGCGTACGGGTTAGGATTAGGGGACGGCTGAGGGTCAGGCTTCGGGGAAGGGTTAGGGTTAGGGTTCGGGCTAGGGTTAGGGTTGGGGACGGGGACAGTTTAGGGTCCAGGTGAGGGTACGACAACGCTTTAGGGGGAGCGTACGTGTGAGGGCGCGGGTTAGTGTTAGCGTACGGGTTAGGATTAGGGGACGGGTGAGGGTCAGGCTTCAGGTAAGTGTTGGGGTTAGGGTTAGGGCTGGGGTTAGGGTTAGGTCTAGGGTTAGGGTTAGGGGACGGGGATGGTTTAGGGTACAATTTAGGGTACGACAGCGGTTTAGGGTGAGCGCATGTGTTAGGGTATGGGTTAGTGTTAGCGTACGGGTTAGGATTAGGGGACGGATTAGGGTAAGGTTTCAGGTAAGGGTTAGTGTTAGGGTTAGGGCTCGTGTGAGGGTTAAGGAACGGGGACGGTTTACGGTACAGCTTACGGTACGACAACGGTTTAGGGTGAGCATACCTGTTAGGGTACGGGTTATTGTTCGTGTACGGGTTAGGATTAGGGGACGGTTTAGGGTAAGGCTTCTGGTAAGGGTTAGGGTTAGGGTTCGGGCAAGGGTTAGGG
The DNA here is from genome assembly GCF_951394435.1 of Stenella coeruleoalba. NCBI lineage: Eukaryota > Metazoa > Chordata > Mammalia > Artiodactyla > Delphinidae > Stenella > Stenella coeruleoalba. The sequence goes on along the minus strand of NW_027646088.1, from coordinate 12,791 downwards.
TTAGAGGACGGGGACGGTTTAGGGTCCAGGTGAGGGTACGACAACGCTTTAGGGGGAGCGTACGTGTGAGGGCGCGGGTTAGTGTTAGCGTACGGGTTAGGATTAGGGGACGGGTGAGGGTCAGGCTTCGGGGAAGGGTTAGGGTGAGGGTTCGGGCTAGGGTTAGGGTTAGGGGACGGGGACAGTTTAGGGTCCAGGTGAGGGTACGACAACGCGTTAGGGGGAGCGTACGTGTGAGGGCGTGGGTTAGTGTTAGCGTACGGGTTAGGATTAGGGGACGGCTGAGGGTCAGGCTTCGGGGAAGGGTTAGGGTTAGGGTTCGGGCTAGGGTTAGGGTTAGGGGACGGGGACGGTTTAGGGTCCAGGTGAGGGTACGACAACGCTTTAGGGGGAGCGTACGTGTGAGGGCGCGGGTTAGTGTTAGCGTACGGGTTAGGATTAGGGGACTGCTGAGGGTCAGGCTTCGGGGAAGGGTTAGGGTTAGGGTTCGGGCTAGGGTTAGGGTTAGGGGACGGGGACGGTTTAGGGTCCAGGTGAGGGTACGACAACGCTTTAGGGGGAGCGTACGTGTGAGGGCGCGGGTTAGTGTTAGCGTACGGGTTAGGATTAGGGGATGGGTGAGGGTCAGGCTTGGGGGAAGTGTTAGGGTTAGTTTTCGGGCTAGGGTTAGGGTTAGGGGATGGGGACGGTTTAGGGTCCACGTGAGGGTACGACAACGCTTTAGGGGGAGCGTACGTGTGAGGGCGCGGGTTAGTGTTAGCGTACGGGTTAGGATTAGGGGACGGGTGAGGGTCAGGCTTCGGGGAAGGGTTAGGGTTAGGGTTTGGGCTAGGGTTAGGGTTAGGGGACGGGGACGGTTCAGGGTCCAGGTGAGGGTACGACAACGCTTTAGGGGGAGCGTACGTGTGAGGGCGCGGGTTAGTGTTAGCGTACGGGTTAGGATTAGGGGACGGCTGAGGGTCAGGCTTCGGGGAAGGGTTAAGGTTAGGGTTCGGGCTAGGGTTATGGTTAGGGGACGGGGACGGTTTAGGGTACAGGTGAGGGTACGACAACGCTTTAGGGGGAGCGTACGTGTGAGGGCGCGGGTTAGTGTTAGCGTACGGGTTAGGATTAGGGGACGGGTGGGGGTCAGGCTTCGGGGAAGGGTTAGGGTTAGGGTTCGGGCTAGGGTTAGGGTTAGGAGACGGGGACGGTTTAGGGTCCAGGTGAGGGTACGACAACGCTTTAGGGGGAGCGTACGTGTGAGGGCGCGGGTTAGTGTTAGCTTTCGGGTTAGGATTAGGGGACGGGTGAGGGTCAGGCTTCGGGGAAGGGTTAGGGTTAGGGTTCGGGCTAGGGTTAGGGTTAGGGGACGGGGACAGTTTAGGGTCCAGGTGAGGGTACGACAACGCGTTAGTGGGAGCGTACGGGTGAGGGCGTGGGTTAGTGTTAGCGTACGGGTTAGGATTAGGGGACGGCTGAAGGTCAGGCTTCGGGGAAGGGTTAGGGTTAGGGTTCGGGCTAGGGTTAGGGGTAGGGGACGGGGACGGTTTAGGGTCCAGGTGAGGGTACGACAACGCTTTAGGGGGAGCGTACGTGTGAGGGCGCGGGTTAGTGTTAGCGTACGGGTTAGGATTAGGGGACGGCTGAGGGTCAGGCTTCGGGGAAGGGTTAGGTTTAGGGTTCGGGCTAGGGTTAGGGTTAGGGGACGGGGACGGTTTAGGGTCCAGGTGAGGGTACGACAACGCTTTAGGGGGAGCGTACGTGTGAGGGCGCGGGTTAGTGTTAGCATACGGGTTAGGATTAGGGGACGGCTGAGGGTCAGGCTTCGGGGAAGGGTTAAGGTTAGGGTTCGGGCTAGGGTTAGGGTTAGGGGACGGGGACGGTTTAGGGTCCAGGTGAGGGTACGACAACGCTTTAGGGGGTCGTACGTGTGAGGGCGCGGGTTAGAGTTAGCGTACGGGTTAGGATTAGGGGACGGGTGAGGGTCAGGCTTCGGGGAAGGGTTAGGGTTAGGGTTCGGGCTAGGGTTAGGGTTAGGGGACGGGGACGGCTTAGGGTCCAGGTGAGGGTACGACAACGCTTAGGGGGAGCGTACGTGTGAGGGTGCGGGTTAGTGTTAGCGTACGGTTTAGTATTAGGTCACGGCTGAGGGTCAGGTTTCAGGGAAGGGTTAGGGTTAGGGTTCGGGCTAGGGTTAGGTTTAGGGGACGGGGACGGTTTAGGGTCCAGGTGAGGGTACGACAACGCTTTAGGGGGAGCGTACGTGTGAGGGCGCGGGTTAGTGTTAGCGTACGGGTTAGGATTAGGGGACGGGTGAGGGTCAGGCTTCGGGGAAGGGTTAGGGTTAGGGTTCGGGCTAGGGTTAGGGTTAGGGGACGGGGACGGTTTAGGGTCCAGGTGAGGGTACGACAACGCTTTAGGGGGAGCGTACGTGTGAGGGCGCGGGTTAGTGTTAGCGTACGGGTTAGGATTAGGGGACGGGTGAGGGTCAGGCTTCGGGGAAGGGTTAGGGTTAGGGTTCGGTCTAGGGTTAGGGTTAGGGGACGGAGACGGTTTAGGGTCCAGGTGAGGGTACGACAACGCTTTAGGGGGAGCCTACGTGTGAGGGCGCGGGTTAGTGTTAGCGTACGGGTTAGGATTAGGGGACGGGTGAGGGTCAGGCTTCGGGGAAGGGTTAGGGTTAGGGTTCGGGCTAGGGTTAGGGTTGGGGACGGTGACGGTTTATGGTCCACGTGAGGGTACGACAACGCTTTAGGGGGAGCATACGTGTGAGGGCGCGGGTTAGTGTTAGCGTACAGGTTAGGATTAGGGGACGGGTGAGGGTCAGGCTTCGGGAAGGGTTAGGGTTAGGGTTCGGGCTAGGGTTAGGGTTAGGGGACGGGGACGGTTTAGGGTCCAGGTGAGGGTACGACAACGCTTTAGGGGGAGCGTACGTGTGAGGGCGCGGGTTAGTGTTAGCGTACGGGTTAGGATTAGGGGACGGGTGAGGGTCAGGGTTCAGGTAAGTGTTGGGGTTAGGGTTAGGTCTGGGGTTAGGGTTAGGTCTATGGTTAGGGTTAGGGGACCGGGATGGTTTAGGGTACAATTTAGGGTACGACAGCGGTTTAGGGTGAGCGCATGTGTTAGGGTATGGGTTAGTGTTAGCGTACGGGTTAGGATTAGGGGACGGATTAGGGTAAGGTTTCAGGTAAGGGTTAGTGTTAGAGTTAGGGCTCGTGTGAGGGTTAAGGAACGGGGACGGTTTACGGTACAGCTTACGGTACGACAACAGTTTAGGGTGAGCATACCTGTTAGGGTACGGGTTATTGTTCGCATACGGGTTAGGATTAGGGGACGGTTTAGGGTAAGGCTTCTGGTAAGGGTTAGGGTTAGGGTTCGGGCTAGGGTTAGGGTTAGAGGACGGGGACGGTTTAGGGTCCAGGTGAGGGTACGACAACGCTTTAGGGGGAGCGTACGTGTGAGGGCGCGGGTTAGTGTTAGCGTACGGGTTAGGATTAGGGGACGGGTGAGGGTCAGGCTTCGGGGAAGGGTTAGGGTTAGGGTTCGGGCTAGGGTTAGGTTTAGGGGACGGGGACGGTTTAGGGTCCAGGTGAGGGTACGAAAACGCTTTAGGGGGAGCGTACGTGTGAGGGCGCGGGTTAGTGTTAGCGTACGGGTTAGGATTAGGGGACGGGTGGGGGTCAGGCTTCGGGGAAGGGTTAGGGTTAGGGTTCGGGCTAGGGTTAGGGTTAGGGGACGGGGACGGTTTAGGGTCCAGGTGAGGGTACGACAACGCTTTAGGGGGAGCGTACGTGTGAGGGCGCGGGTTAGTGTTAGCGTACGGGTTAGGATTAGGGGACGGGTGAGGGTCAGGGTTCGGGAAGGGTTAGGGTTAGGGTTCGGGCCAGGGTTAGGGTTAGGGGACGGGGACGGTTTAGGGTCCAGGTGAGGGTACGACAACGCTTTAGGGGGAGCGTTCGTGTGAGGGCGCGGGTTAGTGTTAGCGTACGGGTTAGGATTAGGGGACGGGTGAGGGTCAGGCTTCGGGGAAGGGTTAGGGTGAGGGTTTGGGCTAGGGTTAGGGTTAGGGGACGGGGACGGTTTAGGGTCCAGGTGAGGGTACGACAACGCTTTAGGGGGAGCGTACGTGTGAGGGCACGGGTTAGTATTAGCGTATGGGTTAGGATTAGGGGACGGGTGAGGGTCAGGCTTCGGGGAAGTGTTAGGGTTAGGGTTCGGGCTAGGGTTAGGGTTAGGGGACGGGGACAGTTTAGGGTCCAGGTGAGGGTACGACAACGCTTTAGGGGGAGCGTACGTGTGAGGGCGCGGGTTAGTGTTAGCGTACGGGTTAGGATTAGGGGAAGGCTGAGGGTCAGGCTTCGGGGAAGGGTTAGGGTTAGGGTTCGGGCTAGGGTTAGGGGACGGGGACGGTTTAGGGTCCAGGTGAGGGTACGGCAACGCTTTAGGGGGAGCGTACGTGTGAGGGCGCGGGTTAGTGTTAGCGTACGGGTTAGGATTAGGGGAAGGCTGAGGGTCAGGCTTCGGGGAAGGGTTAGGGTTAGGGTTCGGGCTAGGGTTAGGGTTAGGGGACGGGGACGGTTTAGGGTCCAGGTGAGGGTACGACAACGCTTTAGGGGGAGCGTACGTGTGAGGGCGCGGGTTAGTGTTAGCGTACGGTTTAGGATTAGGGGAAGGCTGAGGGTCAGGCTTCGGGGAAGGGTTAGGGTTAGGGTTCGGGCTAGGGTTAGGTTTAGGGGACGGGGACGGTTTAGGGTCCAGGTGAGGGTACGAAAACGCTTTAGGGGGAGCGTACGTGTGAGGGCGCGGGTTAGTGTTAGCGTACGGGTTAGGATTAGGGGACGGGTGGGGGTCAGGCTTCGGGGAAGGGTTAGGGTTAGGGTTCGGGCTAGGGTTAGGGTTAGGGGACGGGGACGGTTTAGGGTCCAGGTGAGGGTACGACAACGCTTTAGGGGGAGCGTACGTGTGAGGGCGCGGGTTAGTGTTAGCGTACGGGTTAGGATTAGGGGACGGGTGAGGGTCAGGGTTCGGGAAGGGTTAGGGTTAGGGTTCGGGCCAGGGTTAGGGTTAGGGGACGGGGACGGTTTAGGGTCCAGGTGAGGGTACGACAACGCTTTAGGGGGAGCGTACGTGTGAGGGCGCAGGTTAGTGTTAACGTACGGGTTAGGATTAGGGGACGGGTGAGGGTCAGGCTTCAGGTAAGTGTTGGGGTTAGGGTTAGGGCTGGGGTTAGGGTTAGGTCTAGGGTTAGGGTTAGGGGACGGGGATGGTTTAGGGTACAATTTAGGGTACGACAGCGGTTTAGGGTGAGCGCATGTGTTAGGGTATGGGTTAGTGTTAGCGTACGGGTTAGGATTAGGGGACGGATTAGGGTAAGGTTTCAGGTAAGGGTTAGTGTTAGGGTTAGGGCTCGTGTGAGGGTTAAGGAACGGGGACGGTTTACGGTACAGCTTACGGTACGACAACGGTTTAGGGTGAGCATACCTGTTAGGGTACGGGTTATTGTTCGCGTACGGGTTAGGATTAGGGGATGGTTTAGGGTAAGGCTTCTGGTAAGGGTTAGGGTTAGGGTTAGGGCTAGGGTTTGTGTTTGTGGACGGGGATGGTTTAGGGTACAGCTTAGGGTACGACAACGGTTTTGGGTGAGCTTACGTGTTAGGGTATGGATTAGTGTTAGCGTACGGGTTAGGATTAGGGGACTGGTTAGGCTGAGGCTTCGGGTAAGTGTTAGGGTCAGGGCCAGGGTTAGGTTTAGGGGACGGGGATGGTTTACGGTACAGGTTAGGGTACGACAACGGTTTAGGGTGAGCCTACGTGGCAGGGTATGGTTTAGTGTTAGCGTACGGGTTAGGATTATGGGACTGGTTAGCGTAAAGCTTCGGTTAAGGGTTAGGGTTAGGGCTAGGGTAGGGTTAGGGGACGGGGACGGTTTAGGGTACATGTTAGGGTACGAAAACGGTTTAAGCTGAGCGTACATGTTAAGGTAGGGGTTAGTGTTAGCGTACGGGTTAGGATTAGGGTACCGCTTATGGTAAGGCTTCGGGTAAGGGTTAGGGTTAGGGTTAGGGTTAGGGGACAGGGACGTTTTAGGGTACAGGTTTTGGTACGACAACGGTTTAGGGTGAGCGTACGTGTTAGGGTATGGGTTAGTGTTAGCGTACGGTTTAGGATTAGGTGACGGGTTATGGTAAGTCTTCGGATAAGGGTTAGTGTTAGGGCTAGGGTTAGCGTTAGGGGACGGGGAGGGTTTAGGGTACAGGTTAGTGTACGACAACGGTTTAGGATTAGCATACGTGTTAGGGTACGGGTTACTGTTAGCGTACGGGTTAGGATTAGGGGACGGGTTAGGGTAAGGCTTCAGGTAAGTGGTAGTGATAGGGTTAGGGTAAGGGTTAGGGTTAGGGGACGGGGACAGTTTAGGGCAAAGGTGAGGGTACGACAACAGTTTATGGTGAGCGTACTTGTTAGGGTACAGGTAGGTGTTAGCATACGTGTTAGGATTAGGAGACGGGTTAGGCTAAGGTTACGGGTAAGGGTTAGGGTTAGGGTTAGGATTAGGTTTAGGGGATGGGGACGGTTTAGGGTACAGGTTAGGGTACAGGTTAGGTTACAACAACGGTTTAGGGTGAGCATACGTGTTAGGGTACGTGTTACTGTTAGCGTATGGTTAGGATTAGTGGACGGGTTACTGTAAGGCTTTGGGTAAGGGTTAGGGTTAGGGTTAGGGCCAGGGTTAGGGTTAGGGGACGGGGATGGTTTAGGTCAAAGTTGAGGGTACGACAACAGTTTAGGTTGAGCGTACGTGTTAGGGTACAGGTAGGTGTTAGCATACGGGTTAGGATTAGGGGACATGTTAGGGTAAGGCTTCAGGTAAGGGTTAGGGTTAGTGTTAGGGCTAGGGTTAGGGTTAGGGGATGGGGACGGTTTAGGGTACAGGTTAGGGTACGACAACGGTTTAGGGTGAGCGTACATATTAGGGTACGGGTTAGTGTTAGCGTACGGGTTAGGATTAGGGGACGTGTTAGGGTAAGGCTCCGGGTAAGGGTTAGGGTTGGGGTTAGGGCTAGTGTTAGGGTTAAGGGATGGGGACAGTTTAGGGTACAGGTTAGGGTACGACAGCGGTTTAGGGTGAGCGTACGTGTTTGGGTACGTTTTAGTGTTAGTGTACGGGTTAGGTTTAGGGAACGGTTTAGGGCAAGTCTTCAGGTGAGGGTTAGTGTTAGTGTTAGGGAATAGGGATGGTTTAGGGTACAGGTTAGTTTATGGCAACAGTTTAGGTTTCACGTATGTGTTAGGGTATGGGTTAGTGTTAGTGTATGGATTAGTATTAAGGGACAGGTTAGGGTAAGGCTTCGGGTAATGGTTAGTGTTATGGTATGGGGACGGTTTAGGGTAAAGGTTAGGGTACAGCAACGTTTTAGCTTTAGCGTAGGTGCTATGGTATGGATGAGTGTTAGTGTACGGGTTAGGATTAGGGGACATCTTAGGGTAAGGCTTCGGATTAGGGTTAGGGAATGGGGGTGGTTTAGGGTACAGATTAGGGTACGACAACAGTTTAGGGTTAGCGTACGTGATAGGGTACGGGTTAGTGTTTGTGTACGGGGTAGGATTAGGGGACGGTTTAGGGTAAGGCTTCAGGTGAGGGTTAGGGTTAGGGAATCGGGACGGTTTAGGTTACAGGTTAGGATACGACAACGGTTTAGGGTTAGTGTACTTGTTAGGGTAAAGGTTAGTGTTAGTGTATGGGTTAGGATTAGGTGATGGCTTAGGGTAAGGCTTCAGGTTAGGGATAGTGTTAGGGTTAGGCTTAGGGAACGGGGAGGGTTTAGGGTACAAGTTAGCGTACGACAATGGTTTAGGGTGAGCGTACGTGTTAGGGTATGCGTTAGTGTTAGGGTATGCATTATTGTTATTGTACGCGTTAGTGTTAGTGTACGGGTTAGGATTAGGTTTAGGGTTAGGGTTAGGTTTAAGGTCAGGGTTAGGGTTAGCGTTAGGGATCGGGTACATTTCAGGGTTAGGGTTAGGGTACGTGTTAGGTGAAGCTTTATTGTTAGTGTACGGATTACGATTAGGGTACCGTGTAGTGTAAGGGTTAGGTAAAGTGTTTAGTTTAGGATTAGGGTTAGAGTTAGGGTTAGGGTTACGGAACAGGTGAATTGCAGTGCCCCTGTGCTCCATATAAAGCGATGGAAATATCCAATGGAAGTGTTAGAAACATCCTATTTTACCCGAGGCTTATACACTGCTATATGTTAATTACAGTTTTGCTCACACATCTGTTCATTGACATTACAATGTTGTCAATTTCTGTTACTGATCCACCAGAGTGGGCCTCAACATGGCTCCCCTTGCCCAGTGTCATTGGAGCCAACAGATCGAGACTGAGTTTGGTTCAGAAGCAAGGGAAATTTTATATTTTCTTCAGAGAACGGAGAGATGAGAGCGTGCACTACCCCGTGGGCTGTGGGCTTACCTGCTGTGTAGGGATCCCAGCAGCATCAGTGGGAGGGAGGGGCGGAGCTCTCGAGGCGCGGGTTGGCTGCAGCTCAAGCTCTATGTCGTGGAGTCTGCATGGGGCCCCGGGAGCTGAAATGTCAACCCAGCCATTCTGCATTAGGAAATTGGGTCTGAAGTGCCGGGTGTGGGACCTCTGCATGCGGAACCCTAGGAGCACGTGAACTTAGACAAAGCACAGGGGAAAAAAAAGGTTAGACTTTATTTTATTGCCCAGATTCTATTTTTGTCTCCCAGGAACTTTTCATGGTCTTTGCCGGTGACAAACCACTCCTCTGCCATTTGTCCTATTCCTCATTCTTGGGGCGCTGAGGGTGCAGATCCCTCTTCTGTAACTGCTTCGTGCTGAGTTGGGAGTCCTCATACACGGGGGGGAGGGACAGAACTTCTCCCCAGCAGCCTCCAGGTGAGGTTGATTGTCCCCAGGTCTCCTGCCTCACTGCTCGTCCTCCTGAGCGCCAGCATTGGAAGTGTTATAGATTCTAATGACCTTTAAGGGTCCAGGAAAGAGATGCGCAGAGACGCTGGGGGGGCTGGTTTTACCCCGCCCCACATTTGTTCGGCCACCTTAGGCTGACTGTTTCTGCCGGCCTAGATGTTCTGACCAGTAGTCTGCGCTTTCTTCAATTAGGCCCCCGAGTTAACGTACAAACAGCACCAAGTGTCAGAGCCCTGCCCGCTCAACTCCCAGACAGTCCAGGGTCGGTGGTGATCCAGGACCATGACGGCCACTGAGTCAACGGCCTTTGAAGTAGCTAGGAGGCCAGCCGGTCTTATTGGACGCCGTCACCGCGGTGTCTGTAGGTTTTTCTATGGTGACAGCATGATATACGGTTCCCCCGCCAAGCTTATTAGCTCCCCTCTGGCTGAAGTAAGTCCTGCAAGCAGTAGTCTGCTCTTTTGGGGCACACTCTTGTTTTCTGAGAGAAACTCCAGGTCAAGTGATGGTCACACAAGTTGTCATGGGGACCCATTACCCCCGGTTGTCTGTCTGGAGGTTGGAGTTGGAGGACCTCCTCACTCGAGGTCAGTGTGCCCACGGAGCGACCCCTGTAACTTCAGGGCATGGTGGGTGGTTAGGATCACCACGTGGGGTCCTTTTCCTTTAGGAGGGAGCTGGCCTTGCAGGTTGCTGATTTCCATGTTCTTAGATACCCCCAGTACCCTGGCCGGATGGGGCGGTGGGCCAAGCCATTGGTGACCGTAGTTTATCCTACCTGGAGGGCATTCTTGCGTTGTTCCATTTCAAGTGGTCCCAGTTTTTGCACTAATACTCCAAGGGCGATTCACATTCTATGGGGATGTAAAGTTCAAAGGGTTTAGCTAAATTAGGGAGTTCCAGGGCAAGGGTCTGAATTGACTGCTCTTTGCATTCTTGAAAGGCCGCTTCTGGATTCTATTCGAAAGGATCATCATCTTTTCCTTTCAGTGTTTCATATAGAGGCCCAGCTAGTAGACTGTAGTTAGGGATCCAGATGCAGCAATCCCCGGGCCTCCCCAGGAAACCCTAAACTGTCTTCTAGTTTTAGAAGGGGGTAAGGCTGCAAATGGCTTCTTCCCTTTCCTGGGATGGGCTTCTCCGACCTTCCGTGAGAATGGAGCCCAGGCAGGCCACCTTAGTCTGTGATATTTGGGCCTTTTTCTTGGACACCTTCAATCCTTTATTGGCTAGGTAGTTCAGAGGCCTCCTTAGTAGGGCTGGCGATCAGAATGTCATCTGCATATTGAAGGAGGGTTCCCTTTTCCAGAGGTAGAACTTTTAGGTGTTTAGCTAACGTTTCCCCAAAGATGGTGTGGGAATTTTTGAACCCTTGGGGCAGGACGGCGCAGCAGTATTGTTTTTGTTGTATGTTGAGTCCTGCCACTCAGAAGTCAAAATTTCTTGTGACTCTGGAACTAATGGAATACAGAATGAGGCATAATTGAAGTCTAATACAGAATACCATGTCCTGGTGGATGGTAGAATGACCAGCAGGGTGTAGGGATTAGGAACTACTGGATGTATATCCTCAGTGGCTTCACTGACTGTCCTGACATCCTTTCCCAGGTCCCCAGCAGCCCACGGGGCTCTCGTGGTCAGGCCCCTCCGAGGATATGGAGCTCACCTGTGCAGCTACCCAGCAGCCCATGGGACTCTCGTGGTCAGGCCCCTCTCAGGATACAGAGCTCCGCTGGGCAGGTACCCTGGCAGGGCTTGGCACACAGGAACTGGCACATAGCCCTCAGTGCAGAGCACCCCCAGCTCACCTGTCACTCAGAGCTGACACAGAGCACCTAAGAACAGGACCTGAGCTAATAATCAGCAGCTCCGACAGGTCTGTGACACTGGGCGTCACTCTGTGGGGCTTCCCTCCACCTGGTCTTCCAGAGACTTCCACTGCAGCTGGGGCACCAGGCCTCTGTCTCCACCCACCACCCCTCCTCTCCCTGACTCCTGGGTTCCTCTCATTAGGAGAGGGTTTTCTTGAAGTTGTCTCCCACTCATGGGCCAGATAAAATGATTAGAAAACAAGCCAGAGCTGCAGCCCCTTGTCTAGCCTGACTCTCAAGAGCCCACACCTGTTCCTTGGACCTGGCCGGTTCAGCAAGTTCCATTTTCTGCACCTGTGAGCCCCTGAGGGGTGATGATTGGTTGACCTGGGCAGCCTGACGTGCGGGCCAGCCCTCCCCAGGTGTGCCTGGGTTGAAGTCAATATAAACACCGCTCCAGGCAGCAAGAGCCCCTGCAGCTCTGCCTGACGCCATATTCTCTGCCCCGTCAGCAGTCTCGGGGCTGGGCTGGTGGGTGGGAGTGAGGGGCCATGGCTTTGTGGGTGGCCCGGTGTGAGTGGGCTCTGCTGGACTTTCTGAAGGAGTTGCTGGGCTGCCACCTGCTAAAGAAGAGGATGTGTCACCCATACCTTACGCTGGAGTTTCTCCCTGGGAAGAGGTGAGGAAGGAAAAAAGCAGTGGGGGCCTGGACAGGAGCGGTATCTCAGGTAGGGAAATGGAAAGCTTCCAGAAGAGCGCCCGGGGCCAGGACAATCCTGGCTGGCCTGCAGGCACCAAGTCGGATGGCGTGCTGTCGCTGGTGTGGCTCCACGGCCCTTCCTCTAGGCTTTCAAGTCCTTGTACATATTCAGATGTTTTACCTGAGAAGGATGGGAACAGTTTAGCAGCAGCTGTCCTGGGGCTCAGCTCACGTTTACTCACAGACGCCTCGGCACGGTCCCCCAGCTTTGCAATGAGGACGCTCCTTGCGGGGTGGGGGGCTGCTGGCTGCATGCAGACGATTCCCACCTCTGACCAACTTTAGAATTGTTTACCAGTGGAGCAAGTGCCCTGATAGGGTTTTCCTCTGTATAACTGGTGGGTTCTGTGTTTTTGTTCTTTTTTGGTTCAAGGTAGAATTTATTCCTCTTTTGTACTTATAGATATAAGCATGGAAATAATTCATTCATATAAATACATGTATGTGAAGGGAATAACTTTTTTCCGTTTTTTAAAAAGTCTTATTTATTTTTTAATTTTTAACTTAATTTTATTTATTTTCTATACAGCAGGTTCTTACTGGTTATCTATTTTATACATATAAATGTATACATGTCAATCTCAATCTCCCAACTCCTCCCACCGCCACCCCCCCCCCCCACGGCTTTTCCCTCTTGGTGACCATACATTTGTTCTCTACATCTGTGTCTCTATTTCTGCCCTGCAAACCGGTTCATCTGTACCATTTTTCTAGGTTCCACATATATGCATTAATATATAATATTTGTTTTTCTCTTTCTGACTTACTTCACTCTGTATGCCAGTCTCTAGATCCATTGACGTCTCTACAAATGACCCAATTTCATTCCTTTTTATGGCTGAGTAATATTCCATTTTATATATGCACCACATCTTTATCCATTCGTCTGTCTGTGGGCATTTAGGTTGCTTCCATGACCTGGCTATTGTAAATAGTGCTGCAATGAACATTGTGGTGAATGTGTCTTTTTAATTTATGGTTTTCTCTGGGTATATGCCCAGTAGTGGGATTGCTGGATCATATGGTAATTCTATTTTTAGTTTTTTAAGGAACCTCCATACTGTTCTCCATAGTGACTATCAATTTACATTTCCACCAATAGTGGAAGAGGGTTCCTTTTCTCCACACCCTCTCCAGCATTTGTTGTTTGTAGATTTTCTGATGATGCCCATTCTAACAGGTGTGAGGTGATACCTCATTGTAGTTTTGATTTGCATTTCTCTAATAATTAATGATGTTGAGCAGCTTTTTCTGTGCATCTTGGCCATCTCTATGTCTTCTTGGA